>NC_052352.1:32628071-32756005 GCF_009727055.1 Benincasa hispida
TATTATGGGTAATTTTAAAGCAACAAATTAACTTAAGTAGAACCAAGTGAGTTACCTTATCCTAAATGGACCCAAGAATGACAGGGAATCAGCCTAGGTGAATCCGTTTGAAGTGTGGAAAGAAAGATTGGGTTGTACAGCCTAACTGGCCCACCTCAACTTCGAAGGCCGAAGCCAGGACCAACATATTCTACACATACCACCCAATTGGCTAGTCTCAACCAACATACTCCACCTATGTGGCTTGGTCTAACTCTCAAGTGTCCTATTTCCAAAATGATAAAGTAGATAAGATCCAAATCCTAAAAAGATGAGAAAAACCGCTAGTCTAATTCCATTATAAATAGAGTGTTGTTGACCAACATAAGGTAATTTCATCTTTCTTCTTAAATTGTTTGCTCTGACTTTTGTGAGCATTGGAGTGCCTGTGACAGGCACCACACTGGTGTGTTATTTTGACCATTTTACAGGTGATCTCTTCCTCAAATTATAAATTTACTGTTGGTGTTACGTGAAAGTTCAGTGAGTTTACCTAACCAAATTTTACACCATCAACAATATATATCCCCTACGTCGACATTTGTCAGTATTACTTTTTCTATTTAGATTTGCTCTATGTTGCTGGCACTATGTATTATTTATTGTGCAGTTCTTCATTAGTTCAATTTTCAATTTTGTTGAATTCTATTAGTCAGCTATTTCTTTATAAATACCTAATTTTTTTCATTGGTAGTATTGTTTATTGTTGAGTACTCAATCGTCAATTACAAATATAATTAAAATATTTTTATAAAATGGATGAAAAGACATAGAATGTATAATTGAAGCCAATCTAACAAAGTAGATTTCAAAATAATTTAAAATATATATATATTAAAAAATCTTATATTATATCTTTAGAAAGTATTTATTTTAAATGTCCCACACATTCTAAGAAGTATTAGCTATTTATACTTTTAACAAATAGAAACAATTTTCTAAAAAACTAATATAACCTAAAATACTAATTAATAACTTAAAGAAACAATTAATTTTAAATGCTTAACTATTTAGGAATAAATGTGACAGTAATATTAATTTAAAATAAACATATATACTACATACTGTGTGGTAATCTTTTTGGGTGCTCTCTTTTAATCAACTAGAACTTTCTATTTCTTCGTCCCTCATTGATAGTAGCCTTTTGGTATCGTTTGCAAAAGACTAAAAATCAAATAAAATTTATAAATCATCAAACGAACTGCTTATACTACTGAATAGTACAAACGACAAGTCCGGAATCGAATAATAGAGAACCTAATATAGAATCTCTCTAAATTAAATTGGTCTGTCGAAAGCAGTAAAAATGGATGGAGTATTAGATAGTGGTAATGCGCGGAAAAAATAACATGCGGGAATGTAAACTGCGGAATTTAAATTGGAAGAAAATAAAAATGCAAGAAAAAGTAAAAGAAACGCCTAGGTCAGGACTTAGGATCCACCCATAATGTTCGATTGAATATAGGATTACTAAGAATTATCTCTCTCGATTTAATGTGCTTAGTTAACTTGCCCAGATAGCCAAAGCAAGTGTCCTAATTACTAATTAACCACTTAATTAAAACAAGTGCTCGATTAATTGGGTTAGCATCCATAAAAATCTTACATCTACTTTAATTAATTTCTTGATTAGACTAATTGTTTGGTTGTTTGGGTTCTATAGCATCCATAATAAGCAAACAATTGCATTAAGCTTGATGGGTTCAACTAAGACGATTAATAATATGGATAGCCTAAGTTACTAACTGGTTGTGATCTTGAATTATCTTAGTCATGCAATGTGTAAAAAGGTTATTCTAAACAACTAAAATTCACAACAAGCATACTTTGGATTTTTGTCCTGATGAGATTAAAAACACATTAGATTACTAATCTCTAGCAATCAAAGAACGAACCAAGGTTGATCAGACCTAACATACATCTAAGCATAGAAGTTAAAATGCATTTAAGAACCACAAAAAAAAAAAAAATCAAAGAGAAATTTAGATTTAGAACAAAAAAATCCTCACAATTGATCCATGGTGAAGACCTAAGCTAGCTACTCACCTTAGCCAAGAGATCGGTCCAAGATAATCTTTACAATCATTAAAGAAAAAAAATCCAAGAATGAAGAATTACAAAGGGAATGAGAAGAATAGAGAAGAAAATGGATTGGGGGCTGAAAGCCCGAGCTGGTATGACCTAATTCAGCAAAAACCGTATTTATAAAAATAGCCCAGCATCGTTATGTTGAGGGGTAGCATAGTTATGCTGACTTTTTTGTTGCTGCAGCATAACGACGTCGAACTCTACGCTCACCCATCTGATCAGGCGTGCGTGCGAGCCTCTGTGTTTGTCAAATTTCGGAACATATAGCTACACCCCAGGGCAACATCGCTACGCTCCCTGAAAAGCTATTCTCGGCCTTCAAGCATAAAGCACAACACAAGGGGTTGGGTTGCTACGCTCCAAAAGGGCAATTTGGTCATTTTTCTTCCTTTCTTCACGGTTGATGCTATGGAGCTCCGTTTTGGCTCATTTTTGTCCCGTTTCGACTCCGGTGGTCTGTTCTATCTCTTAGTTGCTTAATACCTACAAAATAACATAATAAACACATAAAATCCATGAACGAACCCAAATTAAGCTAGAAAAAATAAAACTTTTACGATGTTATCACTCATCTTTATAGTCATTGTACTAAAAAGAAATATAATTGTTTTTTTTAAAGGGAAAAAACAATTTTTTCCTAATAATCAAACTTTTAACACTACAATTTATCTAGGTCATTTAAAATCCAATTTAAAGTGAATAACTAGAATAATTCTTATTAAGTATAATGCTATTACTTTTGAAAAAAAAAAAAAAGATACACCATATTCTAATTAATAAAGTGAGATAACAATAGGAAAATAACTGCCAATATCTACACTATAAAATACAAATTCCAAGATATTTTTCATGTACGCTATCTCCCTTCAATAAAATAAATTGGAGCTAAAATATATAATAAAAGAAAAATAAATACAACATTTTTTTTAAAGAAAAATCTCATTACAAATATATAGTGCTTAGCCATTTATCAATCTTGTTTACTTTCACCCTCTAATCTATTTTTTTCCATTAAACAGCTCACATAATCAAGATTTTTTACTTTTAATTAAACTTCATTATGAATTCAGTTTTTTTCGATGTTAAAATAGAAATATATCAATAACTAATCTTCCATTTGATAACCATTTGTTTTTAGAATTTATGTTTCTTTTTTTACTGTTTTCAAATGTAGAAAAGTGAACTAAAATATTTACAAAATATAACAAAATTTTATAACTATCGATGATAAACACAGATAGACTTTTATCAATGTCTACTAGTGATATTGATAGACACCGATAGAAGTCTATTAGTGTCTATCAACATCTATCATTGATAGTTCTAAAATTTTGCTATATTTTATAAATATATTCAACAATTTTACCATTTGAAATCATTTTACTTTTTTATTTTGGATTAATTTAGTCCAATTTCAAAAACTAAATTTAATTTTTAATTTTTTAAGAAAACCTAGTTTTTCAAAAACTTTTTTTTTTTATCAGCAAGAATAACTACTTCCTTTTTTTTTTGTTTTGTATTTAGAATTTATGTTTTTTTATTATTATTAATTTAGTCAAATTTCAAAAAACAAATTTTTAATTTTATTTTTTTAAAAAAAAACCTTTTAAAACCTAGTTTTTCAAAAAACTTGTGGTTTTTTTTTCCCCAAAATTGGATAAGAATTATTTTCTAACTGAGATGAAAAGCATATTAAAGAAACCGTGAGAAACATGTACAATTACAAATGGTTATCCTGATTTGTTGAAAAATGTTTAATAATAAATGAAAGTTTCATAATATATTAATAGTTAATTTACTTTGACAAATACCAATAATCGTTCTAATAAATTAATATTAATGTTGTAACATAATTCAAATGGTTTCTCTTTGACAAAATTAAAATTCTTTCATAATTTAAAATCTTATGTTATTAAATGGAAATACTAAAAAGGGAAAATCCACCCTAGGAGGCCTAAGTTTTAGATTTAGCTGTCATTTCGTTTTGTTACAATTTTATCTTTGAGATTTGACTTTTATTTCAATTTGATCCATAGATTTCAAGATTTACATTTTTAATTACGATTTCTCTCAAATAAATAAAGTTTCATTATTTTTCATCATTTCATAATTATTTGATTGACATTGGCTCAATAATTAACTGTGAGTATTTCTAAGAAAATCAAGATTTAGAGTGTAAAATCTTGAAACCTATGGATCAAATTGAAGGTTAAAATTGTAACAATTTGAAATTTAATACTTAAAATAAAATCAAAATTCAAAATTTAAGAACCGAATAAATGTATAATGTTGTGAAACTTAAGAACCAAATGAAGAAATTAAATATAAAACTTAGAGACTAAAAAGATATTTTTGAAGAAAAAAACATGAAAAGAAATGAATTAAAGGGGGTTGGGGGCAATTAATAATGTTATAAAGGATAAAGGAGCAAATGCATGGAATGCATGGAATTGCATTGGTGGAGGGGAACGGAACCTGTGATATTATCACTCATAATTAAACCTCACCGCGTTTTTAACCTAATTCCACCTCTTTTTATTGAATTTTTTTTTTTTTTTTCCCCAAATAAAATTCCACCTTTTTTAAACTTTCAAAACAATTGAATTTTTTTAATTTTGTCTTCTAATAGATACTCTAACAAATTTTAAAATATTTAAAGTTAATCTAAATTTGAATTTTATGTTTAATGAAATGAAATCTAAGGTTATATTTTGAAACATACTTAATTCTCAAAAAAAATTTAAAAAAAAACAAATGGTAATTACGAAACGAGACCTGAACTTTTTATTTTATATCTAGTAGATCTGCAAAATTAGGGACTAAATTTGTTATTTCGAAAGTTCAAGAATCAAATATATACAAATTTCGTAATTTAGAGACTAAACTTGTAATTTAACCTAATTTTTTTATTTGAAATCTATTGAAATTTTTCACTTTACCCTCAATTTGTTAAAAATAATTATAAATTAATTAATTAGGTCATTCTACTAGTATTTGTCAAGGGGAAAAAAACTTATGTGCTATGTAATTATTGTGTTATTAATATATTTGGAAAATGATCATGTCATTTGAAGGGGAAAAAAAATAAAAATTGAGACAAGTTGAACTTATGTTAAAATAGCATCTAAGTAAGTAATACATGTTTATGTATAAGGTTAATAACAACACCTTGATTGAATGATACAAGACACCAACTTTTTGTTCACAATATTTTCCCTTTTGCAAAACTACTTAAAGTGGGAATCTTTAATACACTATATTAAGGAAAAATTTAATCTTCTTTGATAGAGATCTATAAAGATGATTAGAAGTCTATCAATAATAAAAATTTATGTAAGTCTTGATACTATGTGATAGATACTTATAAAAGTCTATCAATATTTTTTTAGTTTGACATTTGTGAAAATTTCTCTTATATTAAAAGTAAAATTATATTTTTAAGGGACTGAAAAGAAAACTGAGAATTGACTAAAAGGTTATTGACCATTAATTTTATATAAAAAATAATTAAATGTTAGAATCTTTTTATAGAAATGAAACAAATAAAAAGTAGTTGGATAGAACAATAATGGGCTTGCATCAATTAAGTTGAGAAGTTCATTAATGTATGATCTAATTGTTATAGGTTGTTGATGATGAATTGATGATGGATTTGGATGGTAGTGTAAAAAGTCAAATATGTTCTTTGGGTATGAAAATAATAATGGTTATGTGAAGAAAAAATAGAATCGAAACTTCAAAAAACCATTGTAATTTGGTTAAAAGACATTTTTGGTCCCACAACTTTCATAAAACTAACCATTTATTCTCTAAACTTTGGTATGTAACAATTTAGTCTCAGAACTTTCAATTTCATAACAATTTAGTCCACGAACTTTAGTATGTAACAATTTGATTCTTGTATTTTTAAATTCACAACAATTTAGTCTCTTATGTAAATAAATTTATCAAAATTAGATGTCAATTTTTATTATTTTATGAAGTAGATTTTGTGTTTTATAAATCATTCCGAGTCTCTAATTCGTTTATCGATTTATTTAGACAAAAAATCTCATTAAATCTTAGCAATAAGTTCTGCAAGAAGGACTAAATTGTTATAAATCTTATAATGCAATGACAAAATTGTTACATAGCAAAGTTCAGGGACTAAGGATATATTTGGAATACATGTATTTAATTTAAAAAATAAGTCATTTTGAAAGAAATTGAAGTATTTGACAACCACTCAAAATAATTTTTCAAGTGTATTTTAATACATTTTTATAAAAAAATGTTCAGATAAAAATGAATTTTTTTAAATACTTTTTTTCTCAAAATCAATCTAAACATGTCTAAATTGTTAGTTTTATGAAAGTTTAGATATTAAAAGTGTTTTTTAACCTTAATGTCACAAGTAAAATGACAAATTAATGATGGATGAAAGTTTGGAAATTATATTAAAATCTCTCAATTAAATAATGAAATTAAAGTTTTGAAAGAGAGAGAATTCTTTAGAAGAAAGATATATAAATGTGTGTTTTAAAAAATAGTTTCAATTATATTGGGACTTGTTCCAAGTATAATCCAATAAACATTATTAAACATGCTAAGGGCAAATTAGGAATAGTAAATTTATTCGTTGAGATTAAGGGTCAACCATAATAAATTGTCGGTTGTGGCTTTTTGAATTAATTTATTCAAAATTTAAGTGTGGCGATTTATTATATATTGTTGGGAAAACTATGGTTAATTTAATTAATGATTTCAATAATAAATGAGGAGCTATACGAGAATATGAATCTTCGACTTTAAAAGGAGTATATACATATTAATTGTCATTGAGTTACGTATGTACTGGTGAAATTCGACCTATAATCGTCGACACTCAATATTTCTACGATCAGTATTAAGGAGACATTTGTTCATTTCATCGTATGCTTTGCACTATTAATGGTCTAGCTCATTCGCTTGCTCTTCCTACTTGCATAATGCAGCATCCAAATGTTTGGTTAAAGAATCTCTTGAACTCACATCGCTCTTTCAATTTGGATTTTGCAATAACACCGAGTTCACAAACCCCCCTCCCGAAAAGGGAGAAAAAAAAGATCTTTTGTGGATAAACTATTAAAAGACAAACATGAACCTATTATTTATTGATTAAGACATCTTCACTTTTTTTAAATATCGTAAATTCGAATTTCTCAATACTAACGTGTAATGTGTGTATATAATTCCTTGTTTACTAAAAAAAATTATATATGAAAAAAAAGGGTATATATAAAAAAGAAGTTTAATGAGAAATGCAATAAAAACAAAATGAGAGGAAACAAATCTATACTTCACATGAAAGATGGAATAACTGAATTCAAAGAGCAATGAATGGAAAAGTGGAGTTCATTTAAGGGAGAGGGTGGGGGGAAGTTGTGAAAATTAAATACTCTCTATCCTTTTGCAAGGGACAATACGAACCGAAGCAAACCCAATATTGTTTAATTATTAATTGTTTTACTATTTCAAAAAAAAAAAAAAAAAAAAATCAAACAATGGTTTTTTTTTTTTTTTAAGTACAATTAGGGTAGTGGGATTCAAACCACGGAATGCATGTTTTCCAACAGTTGGATGTTAATTAAGCTATGTTCGATTTGACATATATTGTTATTATTTGATCTCCCTTTATTATGCATTTTATATTTGATCTCTCTTTTTATTCATATATTAGTATAACAACGGCAATACTCTTCTATATCTCTACATCACGTTAATTGTCTCTATGACTGTTCAGAGTGAGTGAAATCATCTCCCGGGGTAACAGGTAGAGGTGTTCAAAAAAAACCAGATGACCCAAAAAAACCGATCAACCCAACCCAACCTGTACCGTTTGGGTTGGGTTATGAATTCTTTTAGGTTGGGTTGAGTTCAAATAAATGAAAATTTTATGGGTTGGGTTGGTTTATGGGTCATCTAAAATAACCCGAACCAACCCAAACTTATTATTAACTTTAGAATGTATATATTTTTGCTTATGTACAATTAGACATACATATATTTATTTTAGTTTTTTTCTTAATTTTATTAGTTTTTTGGATAATTTATTCTTCAATAACTCTTAAAAATAGTTTTTTTTTCACTTTGAAAAAAAGATTATAAATTGTATAAATTGAAATTGAGTTGTTAATCTTAATTCATATATGAAAATAGTTAAACCGAATTTTTACATATTAACATTTTACTTCCTTTTATAAACAAAAAATTAAATAAATGACCCGATTAACCCGAACCAACCCACTCAAATATTTCATGGTTGGGTTGGGTTGGGTTCATTTTTTTTTAATGAGAGTTATTTGGGTTGAAAAAATTTACAACCTAAACAATTGGGTTGGGTCTAAAAAATTCTTCAACCCAGCCCAATTCATGAACACCCCTAGTAACCGGTGTCTTTACTTAATTAAAAAAAACGAGATCACTTATTAGCAACACTGACTTATAAAGTACGTAAATTGTGAATCGTCTTACTTATGATTTAACTTGTGATATATTATTGTAAATAACAAAACTTTGTTGATGTAAAAAGAATATGAATGATTATTGGAAAAATGTGAAGAGTTAATTCCCATTTGAAGTACGAAAGGAGATTGAAGTTCAATTAATACGAAAATGAAAGAAAGCAACAATCCAATTGGGAGGCAAACTTTAGCCATTTATTTATTGGTTGAAAACTTCAAATACCTTTTAAACCAATTTTTGGAAGCCCATTTTGCATTTGAGTACAAATCAACTTACTCCACATTTTCAGCTCAATCAATGGCCCCATTTGTTCTTAATGTTGAATGAGTATATCTTCATTAGATTTTAATTCTATTAAACTATATGTTTACATCTTCATTAAATTTTAATTAGATTTTAGTTTCTATTAATAAGTTTTTTTAATAGTAGTTTTGTGTTAAATAAACCTTTAAACTTTCAAGATCATGTTTAATTGACTTTTGAACTTTAAAATTATGTGTGTTCAAAATTTGTGGACCTATTAGACACAAAATTAAAATTTTAATCCAAAATTTAAAGTATGAAAAGTAAACTGAAAACTAAAAAGTTATTCAAGGCACATAGTTGCAATAAAATATCTATTCCACCAATTTTAGAAAGTGTTTTAGATTTTTTATTCTCTATCCATTTTATGTACCAATAATGTTGAACATACACAAAATATGCCATATTAGAATTTAAAGTTTAGAGATTTCATTCACAGTTTAGTTTATTAAAAAAGTAAAATAATAAATAAATAAAAGGTTTGGATTAGGGTTTAAGAAAAAATTACAGTCCTTTCTCTTACATTTTTCTCTATGGTTTGGTCTTTTGATTATATAGTTGATCATTTATATATGAAAGAAGTTTATTTGTATTTGAATTGGACATCATTTTATTTAATTTTTTTTTTCAAACACACACCTATTGGAAACTTGATCCTTGAATTAAAGTATGTTTAGATTACTTAAGAAATAAAGAATACTAATGTTCTTTTTCAACATGCTATTTGATTTTCTTTTAACATTTTTTTTTTTTTTTTGGAAAGAAAAACTTGAAATATGACATGTTTGGATTGCCTAAGAAAAAAGTATTCCTCAAGGATTATTCATTTTTATGAATATTGTTTGAAATAAAAACACTTATGTATTTGGTTACATGTTCTCAAAGTATTTAGAATTAGTTTGTTTAGTTTACCATACACTCAAAATGTTACTACTAATGTCAAATTAATGTAAAATAAGACTATTAAATATTACGAACTAATAATTTCAATGTCATATTTTTTTAGTATATTGACTGTTGCCACCAGGTATTAGAGGTGGACATCGGAAGTAGTCATTGTAGTTGATCGCTAGAAGTGGTCATTGCCAGAATGATCATCATAGGTGATTGTTGGAGTTGATCCATCAAATTTGGATGCATGAAGTGGTTGACAGAGTAGGTCAAAAAAGCATGATTTAGACAATCATTGTCATCATAGTGAGACAATAGTAGTCGTTGATGATGGTAGTACCGAAGTTGTCACCATCATATAGTCATTAAAAATATTGGAAGAGGGGAAGATTGTCATTGCGAACTCAACCCAATTTAAATTGGAAAGCCAAAAAGTGAGTGAGTTGGTCAAGTTAGTGGGTCAAGCACCTCCTAAAAGGTTAACAGTTTTTGTATTGATAAAAATTTTAAATTACAAATTGACCAGTAACACTCAACCTTTATCGAAGAGAAAAATGCAGCAGCAGGAAGAAAGTAAACCGACAACAAATCAATCCATCGGAAGTTCAACTTTCTCCGAGACGAACTCCATTATGAAAACAAGATTTGAGTGCCGAGAGTTGAAAAGACGATGTGAGTTAAAGAGACTTGGAAGCTTCAAAGTTTGAAAGAAGGGAGAAAATTCTGAGACATTTGAGTCAAAATTAACAATGAAGAGGATTTGAGGGAAGAAAAAGAGGAAAAAGAAGACTGAAGAAGTAAAATCAAGTTTCTAAGTTCCATGAAGGTGTAGATGTTTTTGGTTAAAGATGATGCGGGGAAGCATCACGTGTCATTGATGTGCATGTGTGTACGTGCACATGGCAATGCAACCTACAAGTCATGGTGTCATGTCGTGTCCCTATACTTCGGTATAGACTAATTTGAACTAATATTTCGGTAGATACCAACTTCACTGTTCATTAACCACCTTTTTAATACACATTGAAAACTCTTCCAATTTCACTGTTCAGTATAAGACCAAATATAGCAAAAATAGCATCCCAATCTAAACTATATTTCATCTAAATATGAAGCCAATTAAGAATTAGATGGATGAAACTGAAGCATGATATAAACTATACGTGTAGATGTGACATGGTAGATCTTTCAAATTTACCATCCAGATTCCTATCCTTGAGAAAGTAGGAATTGTAAGCCATAAAAGCTTTTATATAACCTTTTTTCATTCATTTTTATAAAAGGCAATACATACTACTAAAGAGCTTAAGAATATGTTTTGACACAATTTCACAGATCAAAATTTGGAGATTCAAGGATATCGGGAAGGTTACCCCTCCAACATATGAAACTGGAAACACGCAAGGGCTCATCCTTCTTCCTCTAGTGTGATAATATTCTAGCTTTCTATGAAAGACCCTCATTCTAATCTTCATCGAACTTGATCTTCTTGGGAATTGGTTGGACACTACCCACCTGCAAATTATCCAGAGTCAAACACATTAGAAAACTAGAATGCAATTCTACACACTAAAAATTCAACAGGAAGATAATTAGAGGAGAAGCTCCTGCAGATTAATGCATTCAAATAATGACACCGAATCTCAAATAAAGGGAAGTTTCACTTTGATCGAGCAGATCTCACGACGGGGGCAGCATCATATGATGCTGAAGTTCTTAGAAGGTATTTACAAGCACTCAAAGTTATATAGGTTTGCATACTCAAAATGATAAAAAGGATTAGTTAAATTTCATCCTCCTAAAATTGCCCATATAAGACTCCCGTTTATGATATTTCACATACCTATGAATGGGCCACCATTTTGTACATCTAATGAAGAATGAGTTTTTTTATTTAAAACAAAAAAAAATATATTTCACATAGAAATCATTAAAATGTGGGGTGGCTCATTCACAGACCCCCAACCGTATGGAGATGATGAAAAAGTGTAGTGGGCCAACTGTGAGGATCTAGGAAGCACAGATACTTCTAATTGTGCAGAGAATCGATATCAGATACGCGGATACGTCTAGATACGTGGTAAATACGTGTTTGATACATGATTTGAAGTATCTGATTTTTTTATTATTTTTTTAATTTTCAGATATGCGTATCTACTTCCAGATATGTGAAGGGGATACGTGAGTAAATTTTTTTTCCAAATTTAAGCCCAACCCACCACCCATTTTATTTTAATGCATGCTTAGGAGTGATTTTAAAATCATCAAAATTCATTTTTTTTAATTTTTAAAATCACTCAAAAGCACACTTTTAATTACTCAAAATTAAATTAGTTTTCAATTTTACACTTTTAAATGCAATTTTCATATCATCAAAATTAGTTTTGAAGAATTAAACATGTCAAAATCACTTCTAAACATAAAAGTCAACTTAAATTGAGCAATCCAAAACAAAATAAATTAAAAATGATAAAACATAAAAAAAAACCCAAAATGTAATTAAATCTTCATTCTTCCCTTCTCTCTCACTATTTAAATCATGATTCACACCCACCTTCATCCTCAACTTCATTCTTCAATCTTCATCTTCTACTTCTTTCCTACCGTCTACTCTAGTCACTAAACAATCCGTTGACGTTATTGGATTTTTTTTCAAATTTTCACTCTCTTCTTGAATCTATTTTAATCTAACTTAAAATAAGAATTATAGCAATTGATTAGACATTATAAACATACATACATAATATATATATATTATATATATATATATATATATATATATATATAATATATATATATATATATATATCCGTATCATGTAACTGTATTTGTGTCTATGCTCTTAGGTAAGGATACTGTTGAGAGCTCTTAGGGGTAGTTCCTCGCTAGAATTAATGCCTCTCTTCGGATGTCTATTCTTGAGGTCTTTCATAATTATCCTCTTCACCTTATACTCTTGGTTTGGAGGATTTTTTTGCTTTTTGTTCAGTTCAGTCTTGTTTAGATTCTTTTCGTAGGCCCCTTTTTGTTTTCTCAACAAAAGATCTGGTTTTTTAGACAATTATAACAAAAACCAGAGTTCTTTTTGGCATGGGAATTGAGTTTGACAAAAGCAAAATTCAATCAATCAAATTAAGGAATGAACTAACCATATTAAAACTCCAAGAATAAGTAGGAATTAGGGAAGCAGAGGAAGACTTGGATCACATTTTTTAGAGATGTTAGCTTGCAAGAGCTTATTTGGAGTGATTTCTTTCAAATGTTTGGTTTCTTGCTTGCTCGTCATAGGGATAATAGTGCTGTGATCATGGAGTTCCTCCTCAATTCACCCTTTTATGAAAAGAGTCATTTTCTTTGGCTTGTTGTGTGTGCAATTATGTGGGGTCTTTGGGGTGGGCAGAATAATCAAGTATTTAGAGTGTTAAAAAGGGACCCTATTGATGTTTGGTTCCTTGTTTTATTTCAAGTTTTCCTACAGGTTTCATTTTCAAAGATTTTTGTAATTATTTTATTGGTTCTATTTTGTATAGCTAGAGCCCTTTCTTATAATTGAGCTCCCTTTTTTGTAGGTTTGATTATTTGAAGGTCTGTGTTTTCTTTCATCTTGACACAATGAAAGTAGGAGTTTCAATAAATAAATAAAAAGTAGAAATTACGGATTAGTGAATAAACAACTCTCATGTTTTAAATAAACTGCTAAAATTTAATAATCTTCAGGGGGGGAAATTTAGTAAGAGATAAAAAACTTCTTACAATTTCTGGACACTCGTAATCAATCCCAGCAGCTCTTATCCTCTTCTGTCTAGCCTGATCTCGCTTCATGATTCTATCCACCAACTTCTTGTGCTCGTCCAATGTCCTTTCCTAAAAATTATCATAGAACAAGTAAGAAGACATGTATGTTTATGGTCTAAAAGATAATTTTACAAGCTTAATACCTTGTTATGCTGCTTACGCTCAAGTTCAGACCAATTTAAAGGCGTGTGGCGATAGTTAAAACCTTTCCAACTGCAAATATGGCAACATTTAAACGAGGGAAAAAGACATTCTTTGAAATATTCAACAACCATGTCCTACATGGCTTGTTGATGCAAAAATCTGCCTGGAGAAATGCAATTGATTACTTACAGTTTGGGATGAACATGCTCGGGAGCAATTAGATGGACTTTCAGAATGTGTTCATACAACAAATAGTTATGCATGGAATCAGCTACAATTTTCGCTACCTGTGCTCACAGAATCCAAATTCGGGGTAAACAGAAAGCGATAAAGATGAATGACTAACATTCAGAAAATTACTAAGTACAAAAGTCCTAAAATAGATATAGCACCTCTGGAGATTCAAATTCAATGTAGCCAAAATGCCTCGACTTCCCAGTCTACATATAAAAACAAAATCATAAATCAAACCATGGATTGAGATACTGAGAAAGAATGTAATATAATGGGTGTTTGTTTTGGTTATCAGTAAAATCTAGTAATTTATTGCAATGCAACATTCTCCTGTGAACATATTTTCTTTTTGGAAGAAAGCTTTGCAGATTCAGCCATCCTTACCTTTTTATTTCGTGCAATTCTTAATCTTTTGACTTTCCCAAACTGTCCGAAAAATCCTGTAGAAAACTATAGTGGTTAAGAAGTAGCAGACATGATAACAAGAAACTTGAACTTTAAATTTCATTGAATATAAAATGTAAGTTTAGGGTATACGACTAAACCTTCCATCTCCTTCTCGAAGAACCCGTGGGGTATGCGACCAATGTAGAGAACAGTAGCAGTACTTTCCAGTGGCTTCTGTGCCGGTAACTTACGCCCAGGACCACCCTCCAACGGCTGGGGAAAAAAATCAGAGGCAAGAGAGAGGAACAAATACATTAAAACCTAGAGAGGTAGAGAGATAGAATAACAAACAAAAAATAAAAAGATCCGAGTCGAAGGGATTGATGAACAGAGTGAAGGGCATACATACCAAGAAATCAGCAGATTCTTGCTTGTGGCATGAGAGAGAAGTAGCCTTGCTGAGTTTCTTCTTCATAGCTTTCTTCGCCTTAGCCCCCATTGAACTAAAACAAACAAACAAACAAGAACTTAGGGAAAAGAAATCTTAGCAGGAAATTTCAGGAAATTCGAAGCGGAAGGCAATGATTTGAGTCCGAACTTCAAAATTGAAAGTAGAGAATGGAGGAGGATCGAAGTGGGAAATTAGGGTTTTGGAGGATGAAAAGATTAGGGTTTGGAGAGAACTGACATGAAAGAGGAGATGGAAGGAAGAAGAGAGAAAGCGGTGGAGTTGGCGGCGTCGGAATGAGAGACCACAATAGAGTGGATGCTGCGTAGTACGTAGGTCGAGCACAGGTTAAAACGCTGCGTTTTCTCCTTTGACTTCGTCTTCTCCAGTCATTCATTTTCTTTTCTAAAACAATAAAAAAAATCATTTTTTTCTTAAAGTAACCATTTAGATTATAATAATTACTACGGTAAATACTATTTTGTAATCTTCAATTAGTTACAGTCAACTCTATTTTAAAACTCTCATTTGCTATGATATTTATTATTTGTTATAGTTTTTACTATTTTACATTCATCATCTTTTTCTTATTTGCTACAGTATTTTTATTTCCTTCTTAAACTAAAATAGTTTGCATCTTAAACAAATACTATTATAACTTAAACTAAAATAATTTACACTCCAAACACAAACTATTATAACCTAATAATAATAATCTAAGATTATAATAACCAGTTCCTTGCCCCAAACACCTTCTTAATGTTTGTATTTTTAAATTTGTAATAATTTAGTCCCTAATGTAAATAAATTTATCAAAATTAGATGTCAATTTATTATTTTATAATACAGACTTTGTATGTTTAAAAAATATTGAATCTCTAATTAGTTTATTGGTTTATTTATACAATAAATCTCATTAAATCTTAATACTAATTTTTAAAAGAGGAGATATATTGTTAAAGATTTCAAAGTACAAGAACTAAATTGTTACATAATAAAATTTAAAGACTAAATTGTTACAAATTTGAAAGCTGGGGGGTTGAACCACAATTCAAAGTAAATAAACTAAATTGTTAATTTTATAGAAATTTAGGACTAAATATTATTTTTAACTTAACTTTTTTTCTGGGAAAAAAAAAAAGAAAACTCATAATTCTATATGAATATAAATGGATTATATTTTAACATTCGTTCGAATTTAATTTTATGTGGGAGTAAAGCTAAGTCGTGAACATATAATATCATAAGAAAAATGTTTCATCATTTTATTGATTAGGTAGTAGCAATGGCAAAATAAACCTAACTAAATGATAATTAACAAGTATTACTTTTTTGAGATTGAAAATTCAAATATCCCGACTCTTACTTGTTATACTACTTCGTAAAATTATCTCTCAAACAAGGTTTGAGATTAGATTTTTAGTGATTATGCTATATAAATGTTACTTTGACACGTGTAACTCAAATTGTTTTTTCTTTTTTGTTTATTAATGTAAGTGCAACAAGATAATGTATGAAGATTTGAGTATCTAACTTTGGGAGAATGAGTACATATCAATTATGATTGAGCTATACTCACTTGTAAAAACTCGACTTGCTCAATGACATAATTTGATCATCTTGACTTTACTGATGATTTTATTTTACTCTAAGTAACATGATCATGTATCCAAATAAATTTATGATAATAATTGATGACATAAAAGCTATAGAAAAACAAATTGTAATGAATCTTCCTAATGGGAAAACCTTAAATTGAAGACTATTTGGTATATTATATTTAACTTATTTATTTATTTTTCCGGTTACAGTAAATTGGGTAACTATGGCTCTTTCGATACATAATTACCTATAAAACATAAAACAATATCATCTATCAATCGCAATATGAAATATAAACGATTAACATGATACAATTAAGTAAACGCTAATTATTGATTTAAAGAATATTTATAATTTTCTCATGTACAAAAATATCAATTGATATTGATATTTTATCAATATATCCATAAAATTGAGATTCCACGTGAATATGATATCAATTTTTTTTACAAAAGATATCTATTCAGAAATTGATTCTATTTATTCGGTTAAAACTTGACCCGAATGGAAAATTTTCAATTTTCACGATTATGCTCCAACTTTTCATTACATTTCATCAAGAAGGATAACACAAACATCGAAAATAGCATAATATTATCTGATTCATAGGAATACGAAAAAGTATTTTTAGTACCAAAATGGGGAATAGTAACAAAAGGGCGCATAATTTTTGTTACATTACTATCAATTTAATATGTTGTTTTTTTCACCAAAAAAGAAGACCTTTCATCATTATTCATTGTTAATAATGATAAGAAACGAAAGTTTTTTTGAATGATTTTCGATCTTCTTTACCCCATAACTACATAACAACAAAAATTGGGGTATATGCACAAAACAAAACATCATCCCACCTGTGAAATTTCTTCTATTATCTATCTTCCATGAAAAACGAAAGTGAAGACTTACAACTCCGAACTAGAGCCAAGCCATCCAAAAGACCACCCGTAAAAATGCGTCTTATTTCTCCTTAACAAAATGCATCTTAAATCTCCATCGAGAAAAGGAGAGTGAAGAAGAAACTCCTCTATCATAGCTCGAAACTCCGAACTAAAGTCAAGTCATCCTAAAGACTATCCGTAAAAAAATTTCTATTTCTCTTTAACAAAATGCATCTTAAATCTCCATCGTGAAAATGAGAGTGAAGAAGAAACTCCTCTATCATAACCTGAAACTCCAAACTAGAGCCAAGCCACATCCCAAATACTACCTGCAAAATTTCTTCTATATCTCATTAACAAAATGTATCTTAAATCTCCGTCATGAAACGGAAAGAAGGACCCCATCAATCATATCCCGCCAACTCCGAACCAGCTAAGCAAGGTATCAAAAGAAAATGAAGAAAATCGGAGAAACCATGAATAGAGTATCAGTAAAATCATCTCTTGAAGCTTGTATTCTTTCTGAGCTCTAGCTTTGAAAGCCATTATCTAGAGAAGATTCATATCATTTTATGAAGTTCATGTATGTTCCAGAGAGGAGCAATCACAATCTAAAGCCGTTCTTCTTATTTGCAACATACTTGATTGAACACACACAAGCAATAACAACAAAGTTTTCACCATTATTAACATCTATCTGAAACAAATCATCAAAAACTGATTGAAATTATCTACCAATATCTCAAAGAACTTGTTAGGAGTAATCATATTCATCACAACAATCCCATCTTCAGAAAGAACTGACTAGCATTCAAAAGAACATCTCTACCAACAAACTCCATTGGAGGAGCTCGAGTGGATGTTCGAGCATCGCTCAAATCCAGATCAACCATGATCACATTATATTCAGAAAACATATGAACAACAAAGGAGGATCCACTCTTCCGTTGCTTCACTGACTTTGAAGCATTATCAAGAAATTCAATGGCGTCTCCAATGGAGTTGTGTAGATATTCATTCTCTACTAATCCAAAATATTATTCTACAACTCTTACAACCTCCATGTCTATTTCTAAACCCACTACACTTCAAAATCCAAATGTGTTGCAGGAAAGGTAAGCAAAGCCCCACCCTCAACTCCAATACATAGGGCTTTCGGTCGGTTTATGACCAGTTTGAATTTGTTCGTCAATGGAGGAACTGATCAATGAAAACTTGCTGCCATTGGAGGTAAGTAAGGATGAACGAGAACCCAAGTATCTGGTTTGAATTCGATGTTTTGAATTTCAACGCCATCTAGATTAAGATTAGCTTGAGGAATTATACGAATTTTTGTTTGAATCAAGTTCAACATTGTCTTGAATCTTAAACGTCTTCTAAATTCCCTAGTTTCAAACATTCCTAGCCCCAATTCCCTCTCAATTTCCACATTTTCAACCAGAAATTTTCCAACGGAAAAATCGATGCATCTCTCTAAAATTTCACTACTTATCACATTATCGACATAACCAATAATCGGTATATCAGGAATTCCATTCTCGAAACATGATTTGGGAAATAAAGTAAGAAAAAGTGGCTGCAAACTCACCGCGAGTCTACTCTACGACGAAGCTGTGCCCTCCTCCGACAGACGATTGTAAACCGCAAGCGAATGGTGACCATTCATCGGTTCTTGATCTCCAACTAGAATCAGACATGAAATTCCAGGCGAATTGAATAGAAGCTGATAATGTCCAGATTCCGTGAAAAAATCCAGTCGATTTCAAGGCCCGCCGGAACGAACATCGCTGCCACCAAAGGGGAACCATCGGGTTCAATTGGTGAATTGAGCACCGCGATTCAAAGAGAAGACTAGAAGTGACATGGATTGGGGAAAGAGAATGATATGAAACGAGAAGGGCTAAAAGCTTCAAACATATTCTCATCAAACGCAATTGATTGCATTTGATCAAACGAGAAGGAGACTGAAAATTCTTAGCTTGTTTCCTTTTTCATTTTCTAGTAATGCAATTCAAACTGTTTTTGCAGTACATCTTATTGTTTGATCTTTCTTCATATATTTTTTCTTCACAACCATACAACACAACTTTGAATGAACACGTTCCATAAAAAAAACAACAATTTTTTGGTATTCCAAACTAAAAAAAAAATATGTATATAATAAGTTAAGAAAAAGGAATAACTTCCCCAGATGATTCTTCTTTCCTCCATTTTTCTCGCTGTGGCACATAGGGAAGCAATGTGTGGAATAAATAATTGAGTGTGAGGTTGAGCATATGAATCTGCTAAGAGTTGGGAACCAGAGTTCCAACGTAACCGACTCCGGCGATGAAGAAAGCGAATGATTGAAGGAAGAGGTAGATGAAATATCGGTTCTTCCCAAAGTTGAGATCATACCAGCCACAGAAGAAGAGGTAGGCTCCAACACAAAGCTCAAGCATATGGAGTCTGTTCATCCACGATCAGAAAGAAGAAGGTGAAACCTACAAATTCAGAAACTTGAAGCAACTATGGTATTCTACTCACTAGAGTATATAATACATCGCTGATATATCTCGACGTGCTTCGATTGTTTGGTTTCTATAACAACCTTACTTGAACAGAATATGTTTCTATCTGTTGAACAACTATGTCCTTGAGTTCTAAGGATTGTTCGGTTTCCATAATTCTTGTATTGTAAATAAAACAATATATTTCTTATGGGAATGCATGTGAATGATTTCTTAGCAAGAACAGTGTTGAAATCTAGTTTAATGTCACATATTAGCAAGTCATTTATGAAGTGGGTTTAAAAATTTCAGTGTCCCAGTTGAAGCTTAAATACGTATGCTATTGCTTATTGCAGATTTTATGCACATACTTGGATGGGAGATGCATATCTTATTTACCTTTCTCCGATTCTAAAACGAGGTTTTCGGGGAGCTTTGGAACCCAGTTTAGTCTTTAGCGCATCTCCCAATTTCTCAGTGACGACCCATTCATTTACTCTCCCTGCTTCCAACAGACCGATGAACGTTGCCTTTGTTCGGTGAAGTGACATGACGTTCTCGAAGAGGATCCAGAAAATGATAAGGTGGAATGATCTGCAACCCAAGATTATCATTCAAAACTGTAAATATCAGTGTAGAGTTTTTCATATTCATCAACTTGAGGCAAAATGTTAGAACTTTTGGTTATGAAATTAGAAACAAAGTGAAGGAAAAAGCTCTTTCCTTCCCTCTTGGTTTCTAATTCTAACGAATGAAAATGGGATGAAAGTTTTTCTGTGCAGACATCAAAAAACAAAAAGGTAAGAACATGACCTTGGAGTTCCAACTGCATTAAGGAGGGTGATCGTAGAAGGAATATATACTGCACCCCAGTTTGGTACTGATACTTCAGGAACCAATACTGTGGCTGGCAAAACAATGCAATAAAAGACAAACGTGACGATATGGGCAACGATCTTCCGAACGAAGAAAAAGCTGTAGATCAGGTAAAGCTTCTTCCACAAGGAGACTTTCTGCAGGCACAGAGAAAGCTAATGGTGAGGTACATAAAGAAAATGCAACAAATGAAAGCAACAAGGAATACTCAAAACATGCCTTGTTCCTCATGATTTCAACCACCATCTTTTTGAAGAGATTCGCCGGGCCACAAGACCACCGGTGTTGCTGATACCGATAAGCTTTGAAGGTACTAGGCAATTCATTCTTCACCTGAAACAACTCATTTACATTTATCATTGCCTAACAACTAAAAAAGCTAGCAAGATTACTCTCATTCCCCATTTTTACAATCATATGGAGTAGAAGTACCCAACCCACAAAAGGTAGTCCTGGTTATAAGGTTCTTAGATCCAAACTCCCAAGTGAAAAACTTAACCATTTAGGGAACCTTTGAGCCCCCAACTTGCCTCAGTGGAGTGAGCCACTATAGCCCACTCAATGTTCAGGTCTCCCAATATAATAACTGAAGTTCTCAATTATTATAACTCCCACTTAACTACATTGAAACTATTTGAAAACCCACATTGCCTTGAGTGTTTACGGTTGCGTAATCACCCTCTCTCCTCATTTGTAACATAAACTAATATCAACAGTAAAACAGTTACATTCTGTTTATTAGTTACAATAATTTATTTGTTATATTCTGTTATAACAATTTATTTGTTACAACAGTTAAGATTCTGTTTGAGTTTGTTTGTATTTTCCAGCTGTTAGTTTAACTAACAAGTTCTTCTATAAAAGAAACTTGAAGTATGTAAATAAGAAAGTATTTCCACATACCTTTTCTCTCCATTTGTTAACTAAAATAATATACATCCTTGAACACAATCTATTATAACTCGCAGACTATTATAATCCCCATACTATAATACCAACTTTGCCCTCCAAACAACCCCTTAAAATCCGGTTCTCTCCTACAAGAGGCTTTGATGTAAAATGTAAATGATGCCTTTGGAAAACTAGCAGAGGTAAACCATGAGCATAATGCAAAAAGCAAGACGCTGGATGCCCTGTCATCAAAAAGTACCTTGAGGTCGCCTACATAGACAAACTTCCAGCCTTTGAGGCTAGCTCGAACAGCCAAATCCATATCTTCAACAGTGGTCCGATCCTTCCATCCTCCAGCCTCGTTCAGTGCAGCAATTCTCCAAACACCTGCTGTGCCTGTAAGAACTCCATGGTTTTCGATTAATTCCAGAGCTCAAAACTTGCATAGATTAAAGCCATTAACAACAATGTCTTACAATCACAGCTTACCATTGAACCCAAAGAAGGCATAAGTTGCAGATCCAACTTCTTGCTCCACTTTGAAATGATAATCCAATGACATCTCTTGCATTCTTGTCATTAAACATTCATCTGAGTTCACTGCAAACAGACCCAACAAAACGACATCCAATACCCAACTTCAAAATCGTCAAATCAAATCATAAACTAGTTTCTCCAGTCGAATCCACCAGACAATTTATCTACTACACGAAATCAAGAACTTAAGAAAGCTTACCGAACTTCCAACGAGCTTGAACAAGAGCAATTTCAGGGTTGTTTGTGAGAAATGGAATGGTACGCCAAAGAAAATCAGGCTCTGGTTGAAAATCGGCATCGAAAATAGCGACGTAATCGCAGAGTTTAACGTAATTATGCTTCATTCCTTCTTTTAAAGCCCCTGCTTTGTACCCATTCCTGTTGTCTCTGATCTCGTATTTTATGTTTATCCCTTTGTTTGCCCATCTTTTGCACTCTAATTCCACCAGATCCTGATGAATTTTGGTCCAAAATATCACAAGCCCACATCAGAAATCCGTAAAACAATGGTGGGTTTCAACCCAAATCTGAGTTGGTCACTGATTCTGACAGAAAATTCTTCAACTGATAGAAGAACCCAGAAGATAAAACTTCTTAAAATGGTGGTTTTCGATCTGAAAGATCGCTTCGTTTCCATACTCCTTTCAATCGTACAGAATGGGTTGATGAAGAAGAAAAAAGGAATTAACTTTTAGTTAATCATTACTTAAACTTAATTACTAGAGCTTTGTTTTTCACCATTTTTTACTTTTTAAATTGCAAACATATACTAAGCATAGTTACTTTGCGATTAAACTCTTAAATGTTGGATTTTAAAATTGAGCACTCAAGCTTATACAATATTAAAATTGACATTCAAGCTTACATAATTACATAAATTATAATGTTTGTATAAATTTGAGGGTTCAAATTTTATCATGTTTAGATTTAATTTTTACAATCATTGAAAGTGTAAAGATCTATTTTTAACATTTGTAGAAGTTTACAAATCTAATTTTTATAATTAAAAGTTTAAGAGTATAATTACGACTATACCTTCAAAGGTGGATTTTGTACTTTGTCTTTTTTTTTATAACATGTTAATGATCGAACTCTCAGCCAAAGTTCCAAGTTGAACTAAATTGACAAATTTATTTATTTCTATTATTATATTTTTTCCCTTTTTATTTTAAAATATCTTTTTAACTTTGTAGTAAGCTACGTATTTTTGTTGACTTTCTAAGTACATTAACTTTAGTAAATAGCTATATGTTGATTGTACATATTCTACCATTTGTAATGATATAATTCTTATCGTATAAAATATTTACAAGATTTAATAAAATTTCTTATCCACATAGATTTATAAATTTATAAAGGAAAATGATTGATTTTATTTATAAATTATAAAGACCAAGTTGTTATATAATAAAAACCGACACTCAATTTTGATGAGATTTATCATAATATAAATTAGATGATTGTAAATTTAAAAGTACAAAGGTTAAATTGATGCAGATTAAAGTTTAATTAATAAATAGTTACCATGAAAGTTTAGGGAAGAAACTTATTTCTATTATATTTTTTTCTTTTTAAGTTCTTTTACGTTGTTATCTCTTTCACTTTCATATTCCTTTCTGATTCTTGCCTTTTGGTGTAGTAGATGTTTGACTCTTATTAACTAACTTGGAATTTAGATAATAATAAAGCTAAATTTTAAATTTAGAAAAAGTGGCCTTAGATTTCTATTTCAGAGTAGAAATCTAACAACATTTTACAGAATTTTTTTTTTAACCACAGAACTTAAAAATAATTTTTGTAAAAAAGAAGACTAAACCTTGATAGAAGGATCAGTAGAATCATCAAGAACTTGAATTATGATCCTATCAGTTGGCCATGAAAGTCCACATGCTGCTCCAATTGACAATTGATAAACCTAATTCAAATAAAAATATTTCACTCATATAAAATTCGATACAAACTCGGGACAAAATCCAAGATATAAAACAAAAGAAGATGAAAGCTAATGAGTTACGATGAATTTAATAAAACTTTTACCTCTTTTTCATTGTACATTGGAATTTGAACCAAAACCATGGGATAAGCAAAATGGGCAAGCTCAAGATCATCCTTAATGGGCTCCCACTTGTAAGTTTTGTGAGGGCTTTTTCTAAAAAGTTTGACAAAGAGAATGACAATGCCCATATAAACTCTTTCAAAGAAGAGCATTAAAGACATTACCAAACAAGCACCTACAAAGAGCTTCAAAATTGGGGCAATTAGAGGGGTTGTTGTTTGGTGCCAAAAATTACCCATTTGGAATGTGAAAAGCACTTCCTCCATTGCAAATGAAAATAAGGAAAAAAAAAATTGAGGTTTTAAAGAGATGGGTTTTTTTTTTTTTTTTTTGAGGGAAAAAAAAGCACTTAAAGGCCAATTTTTGAAGTGATTTTTGCTTGTGTGTTAAGAAACAATGAAAGGGGGAGTCAGAATGTTTGCTTTTGTTTGAAAACAGAGAGTTTGAGATGAAACCCAAATGGGGAAAATGGATTTTTATTTATTATTTTTTTACACTTTTTTTTTTGTTCTCTTTTTTCAAAAGATTTGGATTGAGATGATTGGAAAATTGGAAGTGGGTTTTTTCATTGAGATTTTAAAGTGGTATTTATATAATGAAGTTTGATTATGATAATATTAAAAAGAAAGAGACTCCATACCCAAATTTAGGGGCCATTTTTTAAAATATAAATTGTGTTTGGGGTTTGATTTTAAACTGAGTTTGTTATTTGAACCCAAAAAAGAAGAAAAAGAAAAAGAAAAAGAAAAAGAAAAGAAAGAAAAAAAGATAGATTGGACATCATTTTCAAATTAATTTTGGTTGTGTAAATATATGGGAATGAAGTGTTTCATTGTAGTTGAGAGTTGGTCTTCTTGTAGCCATTCAAGGAGCTAATCCTTTATTTCAAAGATAATAAATAGTGCAAATTATACGACTATAATAAATAAATAAATAAATATAATTATTCACCACTTTAAATTTGTTGTTGATTGTTCTCTCTTACCGTGTATTTAGAATACTTTTCGAATGTTCAATTTAAAAATAAGTCACTTTTTAAGAAATTGAAGTGTTTGATCAATTTTTATCAGTTTAAATAAAAAAAATGAGTTTTTTTTTTAAAAACATTTTTTTCTTAACTCAATTCAAACAAGCTCTTCGGTTGTTGTAAATTATATAACCAGTTAAGAAATGGGAAAACTATAATATATAAAAAGTTATAACACAAAATTTTTACCCTCTTTAAGAAAATTCCTAGATTTTTTAGTACAATCGGAGGTGAAAGGATTCAAACCATGGATCTTATGATTACTACAAAGTGTTAAAAAAAAAAAAGTTAAATTATAAGTTCAATCTCCAAACTTTTATATTTGTGTATATTTAGTCATCATAGAATTTTAAAAAGTTTAAAACATATTCTATATCTAAATCCATGTAATTAAAAGATAATGATGTTGGAATGATTGGAAATCAAATAATTAATTAGTAACAAAAAAAAGTTGGGTTTATATTTAAACAATCATTACATTAACTTGGCTTTATCTTTCCAAAATTCAAAAAATAGGATTCCCGGGGAATATGACTCTCAATTCCTTCTTCAAAAGGATCCTCGAGAAGTTCTTTGGGAAGTTTGATCAATAGGCCCGAAGAGATGTGTATTTTGTATTTGAATATGAATTCGTTTTAGAAAATGTCGTGAAGCTTCTGTCCAGGGGTCTCCTCCTTACACTCGAGCTAGCTGTTCAATTGCTAGGCTAACCAATCACCTCTTACCATGATAATATTACACAAATGGTCGAGATAAAAAAAAATTGTTTACAAATGAGGTCAAAAGTATCAAAAGTGAGACGTGTACGATCAATATTGTATATGAAAAAATCAAAACAATAAAATTCTATATCGTAATTCGTCAACTCGTGATTTGACCGATTCAAAATAGTGAAATAAACGTGTGTGATTTGAAAATCTCTATCATCTATTATATTATTACATAACTCAAAAATAGACCATCAAAATCAAAGTTGGGTTAAAGAGAGCAATTGGTACATTGCATTAGTTATAAAGTCATTCAAAGATAGATTATTAAAATGTCCATAAATAAAATATAAAGATGATGATTGATGGTTTTCAATCATAAAACCACTTGAATATCCAAAAAGAAGTGAAGAAAAATGAGAGAAATGGCACAATCAACCAAAGAATTTAATGTGTGTGAAATGATTAAAGAATTTCACCTTCTTTAGATGAAGAAAGAAAATGCATGATTCCTAACACATTACATATAACTGCAGACAACCATATACTTTATATTATTAATGGACAGTCAATGATTTCATAATTCCACCTTCCTTCCAACAATAACTGGAAAATCAAGTAATGTGTCCCTGTTTGAAATCAACTAAAAAAAATAATAATTTGAAATGAAAAATGATTTTTTTTCTATACGGAAAATCTCAAAAGTAGATGAGGATATAGGACCATTACTAGCGATGAATTTTTTAAGATAATTGCCCAAAAAATTTATTTTAAAGGCCTAAAACGTCAAATGATCCAAAATTTGAAAAAAAAATGTCAAATGGTTCCTTGATGATGTCATGATCACATGAAATTACAACATTGTCCTTGCTTGCTTGTTTTCTTCTTCATTTTTTTTCCTCTTCCTTTCTCTTGACTTCTTTCGCTTCTTCTTCTCCGCTATGTCTTCTTCTTCTCTGACACGATGAGTTCACAAGAGCAGCTCTGAGAAGAGTGATTGTTGATGTTGGGCGCCTAGCAAGACTATGTGAGGAATGAAAGAACAAAACTGATAAAGAAAAGGAAGAGCGAGACTGGTGGGAAAAAATGGGTCTTTTCTACACGAGAGGGAGAGGGAGAGCGAGATTGCTTTTCCACGTGCGCGTGAGTATATTTTGGTAATTTCATCCCAATTTGACGTCAGCAAATGGGTCATTCGACATTTCTTTTTAAAAAATTAGAGCCTTTCGCATTTTTTTGCCTAATTTTTAGGTCATTCATTCGTCAGACCCAAAATTTTTTAGTACTACAATACTTTCCATACTACTTTCACTCATTACTTATTACAATAATAGCATTTAATAATTATGCGGAGTCTACAAAATAAATAAATAATAAAATGATTTTATATTACTGCTTCTTATGTATTCTATTGGATGGTTTAGATCGATGTGGAGGCAATTTATCTTAGAGAAACGTATTTTGTTTTGTATCATGATTTTTTAATCTTCAATATTTATGGTATTTGAAATTGTTTGGGATTTTTTTAATTCTTGAATTCAATATATGTGGAGATAAAGATTTAAACCCTTTTAGATAATGATATAATGTCTTAACCAATTGAAACAACTCAAGTTAGTAGAAAATGGTTCGTTTTAAATGTTTAAATACCAAGTAGATGCCAATATGAAAGACCATTGTTGAATCTGAATAATCCATCTAAAAGAAATTATGAATTGTGAAATCGGGGAGAAAAAGAGAGAAAAAAAATGAAAATAATTGTCAACGCCATGCTCACATCCATATATGGATATTTTTGGTTTAAGAATATTAACTAGTTGAGTTATATTTATGTTAGTATAGTAGATATCAAGAAATCTAATAAAACTAGTTAAAAGATACATTTACGTTCCCTTAACTTTCGTAGAAATAACAATTCGATATCTAAAATGTAGTTTGTAACTAAGCTCATGTACTTTCAATTCTTTAACAACAATTTAATTTTTAAACTTTAATATATATATATAGCAATTTTGACTGAGTTTTTTTAACCTAAAATCAATGACAAAAAAGAACAAGCTCATGAAATCATAGATTTGCAAAAGGGGTGAGTCATGTGGGGGGTTTGGTCAACCTTGGGAGTCAAGTTTAGAAGAAGTGTTAGATGAAGAGGTGGAGTGTCTAGCTCAAAGCTCATTGTTGTGAAGTTAGAAAGGAACTTCAAAAGGACAATAGAAGATATCTTAAATCACAAGCTTTAAAAGAAGCTAACTCAATCAATTCATCTAAAGAAGAGAGAGAGAGAGAGAAAAGAGAAGAGAAGAAGAAGGATTTGGAGTCATTGGTGGATGGGAAATCATTTTTCTTCATGTCTTTAAGCTTTTAGGCTGTCTACCTTTGAGTTTCTCACCAACCACAGTCTTTTAGGACTTACCAAACACAAATGTGGCTTAAAAAATGAAAACCTATTTTTATGCCCATAAAAGCTTAATTCATTTAACATTTGTATATGCCAAAGATCAAGAGGTTTGTAGTTCATATCTCCTACTCCTATTTGTACTAAAATCCTCGACCTTTACAAATATTTTAAGATTTTTTTAGTTTTGAATCGTTTTGGGGAAACTAATAATGGTATATCTAGATTTAATTCAACCATTTCTTTGCCTATTATCTCAATTTAATAAATGTCTATTAACTACTTGCATTCAATCAAATTATACTAATATTAACTCTAAATATGTTTTAGGTCAAATATCATTATGATCGCCATATTTTGAGACTCGTTTCGTTTTAGTCTATGTAATTTTGAAACATCTAAATTTAGTCGATGTATTTTTTCGATCTTAGAATATTGGACTTATTGTTAGTTTGAAGTTAGCTTTCATCAAATGTGATAAAATAACAATAATAATTGTTAATAGTATATATGTAAACGAAATCTTATTTCAACATTGAGCTTAGGAGGCTTGAATAAAAATACGTTCGGTGAGCAATCGAATGCTACATTTATTTGTTGTGCTCACCAAATCTTTTGTGTCTCTTGTAATAAATCATAAAAAGGGAACATTTGAAGCAAACTAAGTGAATGCATGTCTACAATATATGACTTCAAATACAATCGATCTTATTATTATTATTATTTTTTTTTAAAAAAAAAAAAAAACCTTCACCCACTAATCTCACATTTGGTTTTAAATTTCCATCGATATAACAACATTTTTATGGGGTTCAACAATGACATGAAAGATAATTGATTATTTACATTATATCATAGAAAAATATATTGATGAAACATAACTAAAATGTTAAGAAAATATTATTGATATGAACTCAACATTAATAAAAAGAAGGTTACTTTGAAGTTTGTGTCTATTTTATCTTTAAAATTTCAACTGTCTAATAGATTCATGCAAAGATTTTGGAATAATAAAGTCCATGATAAATTTAAAATACAAGAGTTAATTAATCTGCTAGATATAAAATTAATGAAGCTTGAAATTTCAAGTGTCTACTAGATTTGAGAATTTTAAAAGTTTCATTAATTTAATTTCTTTTATTGATTTTTTTTATATATATATTTATAACTTTTCCACTAACGTCGACGTGGATACTTTCGTAAAATTGAGACCATCAAATCCATTCCTACATTACTACTCAACCAAATGGATTGATTTCTAAAACAACCATATTTGATGTAATAGCTTTGTACTTGCTGCTCATCGCTTTCCTATTCAGGAAAATTTGAAAGTATCACATTTTTCATATTCAATATCACTCTAAAACAAGCTTTTATTGATTTAAAATCAATTTTGATAATATGAAAAGCAGGTTTAAAACTGTAAAATCAAATCATAAAATGATTTGCAATAATTAAAGACATTCCAGAGCTAGAACGTGATGCAAGTAACTTTCACCGTTTCAAAACCACTCTCAAAAACATCCATCATCATCAAACAGAATGAAGACTGGCCCTGGATTAAAATAAAGTATGACAAGGAGTAGAATTTTTGGATTAAACAGTACATGATTAAAAAAAATAGAAATCAATGGTCAAAATTTTCTTTTATACAGACATAGTGATGTCAATTAGAAGAGGCAATTATAGTTCAAGATTAAGATGAGCCTTGTGTGAGGAATAAGTTTCTTACAGTTTCAGGGACATCTTGCCCACATTGTTCAAGGATTTCAACTAAGGAGCCAGCAACCGATGCTTCTTCCTTGCTGATGAAGCTGTGCAAGACACCGTTGACCGTGTGTCGAGCCATTCCTGTTAGAATCCAGACATATTTGTCTATTGGTGGAAAGGCAGAGAGTATGAATATGCTTTCATAATTTCCAAGATCTATGCTGTTAATTTGCTCTATGTCAATCTTGGCTACTACAGGCCTCAATCTGCCGTCTACTTTCGAACTAAACAAAGAAAAGAGTTAGATTAGTTTTCATTTAGTAGAGTAGAACTTAAAATCCTAAAACAAAAGTGTTTGGTTTGGTTCGAACCACACTAGAAACCAATTCAACCTGTACCGAACTGGTCCAGTTCAGTTTGGGTTCTTACACTCCCAAGTAGAAGTACAAAAATGGATAAGCTAGAAAGCTCGAAGCTTTTGACAGAATTATTAGAGGAAGACACACATGGCGACTGTTTCTTACTAGAGAATGGAGCATTAATAATAACTAAGCCCCTGGATTTTGTGAATTGAGCTTGTTTTCTCGTAGTTTCTTTATCATGATTTTTGTTTTTCCCAAATGAATATTTGAATTATTAGACAAATTTCAAAAACAAAAATAAGTTTTTAAGTTTACTTTCTCTCAATTTCTTACGATGGCTTCCATCTTTCTTAAATAAAAGGGTTGAATTCTTAGTCAAATTTCAAATTCAAAAAACAAGATTTTTAAAAAAAATTACTTTTTTTAGTTTTCAAAATTTGACTTGGTTTTTGAAAGCATTGGTAAAAAGTAAAATGACAATGCAAGAAATTAAGAAGTGGAAAGGGTGTTTATAGACTTAGATTTCAAAAACTAAAAAAAAAAAAAAAAAACCAATAATTACCAAATGAGGCATAAGAACTACTTTTTTAGATTTCAAGACTTTGTTTGAATTTTGAAAAGAGTCTCCAAACATAGATAACAGAACAAAGAAATTCATAAGTGGAAGTAATATTTGTAAGCTTAATTTTCAAAAACTAAATGGTTGTCTAGTCCTAATAGTTTGAAAGACTTTTGACGTTTTTCTGGCATCCGCAGTTCTACTGCCAATATTTACCAAATGGAATTAACGTGCACCCTACCAGAAAAGGAGAGGCATTCTACTTTTTACATGCATGTTTTTTACGATCTCTAACTTCTGCAGAAAACCCATCAACGACTTATAAATCCTAGTAAGAAGACAAGGAATCAGGTACTAACTAACTGATGAATAACCTTTTTTTTTTTTTAATAAGAAACTTGAACAATCTCCTATTAAAAAAAAAAACTTGAACAATCGATGCATAACTTAATTGCTGTGATGTAAGAAAAATGGTAAATACACACTTGTTGGTTGTCAAGAAGGCCCAATGCACTCGATGTGGGGGGAATAAATAAAATAAAAACAAAAACATTTATTTTGTATTATAAAAACTTTAATTAAAAAAACATAAATAAAATAAAACAGACCTTTAGAATGACACAAAAAATCTATTGCCTAGTGCATGCTTACTTGTTCTTAATTTCAGGGACACCACATAATGCTCCAGCTACGATATCATGGCCTTTGGATTTAAGAGCAGCAGCTAATTCGTGAACATTACACTCCTTCCCAAGAATTAAAAGCATCTTCAACGGCTGTGGGCGGAGCTGACTACCATTGGCTCGATCCAAAGCTTGGATGACCTTCAAAGATCATCAATGATGACTATTAATAAACAATCCTAGTGTAGGAGAGTAAAATGAAAAGTCGATGATAAAAGTAGAAGCTTATTTTCTTCAGATTGCTGCAAAGTGAAAACTACGACTTTAGGAGCAAGAATTACCAACTAAAAAGTGAAAAACGCAAAATTGATTGACCAGAATCAGAATGTGAGGATCTCATCCACAATCAAAAGTTTCCTAGAAGCTTGGATAAGACATCTATCCCTCTTAAATCATTATTGGGCAAATAACTGCTATCTTAAGGCTTAAGAAGTTGGGCTCACAATTGCGGCATAAAATTCATCAAGAAAAAATTCCTTCTAAAAAAGGGCTGTGGAAGACTGAACAGAGATTTCCCGGTGGTTCACAAGGCTGCCATGCACCTCAAATATGTGAAAATGATGTGCATACGTACCTTTGATAGTTTTTCCTCTTCAGAAGTATAAAAGTTTATTGACTGAATAATGTAGGCACTTTGACAGGCCACAGAAGTATTAAGAGACAATCTTCGAATTGGGCCCCCAAGGAGGCTTTGTACAACAGGGACATAGGCACAGCTGAAGCTATCACTGAAAACAATTGTATGTAGTTTGCTTGATATGGACTTCCTGATGGACTGTGTCATATCAAGATAACCACCTCTTGAAAGAGATTCCAGTCCGTCGACGACCTGATAAAACGTCGAGGAAATTACAAATCTTAAAAAAGAACGTCCATAATATTGAACAGAGGCATTTAGTGACATACTGTATAACTCTAAAGTAAAAAACAAGCCACTTATTCATCTTCAGACACCTTGATAGAATTATAATTGAGCCAATGTGTTGTAGACGATGATTAAAATATTCATCGATATGTCAATATAGTCATTAATTAGAGGATCCAATATCGATATGAAGACTCAATTGATATTTTCGATATATTTTATTAATACCCATACACAACATAAAGATATCATCTATTTATCCCAATATGAATAGAAATGGTAATAACAAGATGTTTTTAGTTTATAAAAGAATTTAACTATGAATTTTTTGTTTACAAAAATATTCGTAAATATCAAAATACCTATTGATATATCCAAGACATTGAAATTCCAATAACAACGTCATAATTGATATTTTAATCCTTGGTTATAGAAATGACATATATAAAGCCTAAGGAGTGAACAACCAAGTCTGAAACTGATTTTTTTTTTTTCTAATCATTAAAATTCATCACAAAAAATAGAGAGAATAAAATACAAAATGATACTTCAAATAGTAAACATAGACTGTCAAATTACCAGCAACGAAACACCAGATATATCAATAGCCTGCATGGCAACAAGCTCCAAGAGTCTCTCAGGTGTGGACACAAGAAATTCAGGTTCACAGCTCTTCAAACTATGGGAAGAGAGATAAATTCCCAATTAGATATAAAATGGAAAAAAACAAATAGAGTCCAAATTGTTACCAATGCTAAAGACATAACATGGGACAGGGTCAAGTAATCACTACCAGATCCATTGTATAAACAGCGGCAGGTACAAAATGTACAATAAACAAAGAATTGATACTCTAAAATATTTCACAGCTCAAGATCAAACGAAAAATCTGTTACAATATATCGACACACAAACAAGCTTACCCTTGAATTTGGTGATCTAGGGATGCCCCAGGATGTATGCTCACTGTATGTACTCCAAGAGCCTTCAATGGCTTGCACATGGAGCGAACCTGAGTAGCTTTCTCTTGGGTAGGAACAAGAAATAAAAGATAGGGGCTACTAAAAGATGAACCTTCTTTCTCCGTTCTAGCAATACTGTCAGCAGCCGAAGAGACCACCCATGCAATTTTTTCATCTGTAGAAGACAGCCCACTGGTGTCAAGAATATCCTTCCCAGAAGAATAACATTTCCAAAACTCAATTCCCCAAGTATCAGCAAACAGAGGCTTGTTGATTCTTTTGATGGAATCATGATATAGGGCATCCTCTATTGCATTTAAGCAAAGCATAAGAAACTTTGAGGGAGTGATAGAACTTTCAGAGTTTTCTTCTTGAAAGCCTTGTACACTGCCTTTCACATTCGCATATACTTTTGTTCTTTCAGTACTAGTCTTGCTTCTTTTAGCTAAGTGGCCACTAGTGAGAGAACCTCCAGACCCTTCTTTTGAACTCTGAACTTTCTCACGGCCAACGTCTCGAAGGGTTCCATTAGGTGCTGAAGTACTCTTCTCCTTTGGAAATTCCCTCTTAGAGCCTTTTGAAGGCGTGACCTTAGTGTCCTTCTTAAAATCCTTTTTCCCATTTCTATCATTGTAGGGATCATCGGGAGTAGGAAGGCTAAAACACATTCCCTGAAATGTAACGAATTCAATCTCTGAATATTTACAACCATTGAAATTAGTATAAATACCAATTACACAGACAGAGTAATTTATTGCGACGACTAGCAAAACAGAGGTAAGATTTCGGCAGGTTAGGCTAATCACGAACATAATTAACGAGTTACTAAGTGTGATCTACTCAAAACAAATCAATCACGGAAAATCCTTTGCGCCAACAAGTATTTTCATATCATGCTATAAATCGAACAACACTACTTTATAAGTTACACCATCCCTAAAGCTAAAATTTCAGCCTACCAACGAAAATCCAAACTGAACAGCCCTCATTCTACTAACGCCACTCCTCGAGCATAGAACGCTACTCTAAAGCATGCAATAACTTCGTAAACCCAGGAATATGAATCAGATAACACAAGAACGAGTACTTCCAAAGTTACCTGGCATTGTCTGCGTTTTCCGGACATCCGCCGCTTCTTGGCGGCGATTATGGCGGCAACTCTCGCAGAAACCGACGAGGAGTCTCCGTTCTTGCTTCGAAGCTTCTTCCGGTTGGCTTTGTTCCTTTTTCTCGCCACCACATCGTCCCCTTTCGCCATTGATACCCAGAAGTCAGAAAGCCGAAGATTTGTTCTGGAGCTGCCGCGACTTGGGAGAGTAGGCGCAACGCAAACAAGGGAAAGGATGTTCCGTTGTGCAAAGTAAAGTGGTTATTTCGAGCAATATTTGTATGGATTGACCCACAAATTGAGCACAAAATGCCAAAAAAAAAAAATTAAAATGTCAATTTAAAAAAAAAAAATTGCTAAATGATATTTGCTGTCGAAAATTACGAATTCCTTCAAATTTATCTCTCTTTTTCCTCGATTCCTTCCTTTCTTCTTCTCAGGCAGAAAAACTAGACCAAAATATTTTATTCTTTATTTTTTTTCTCTTTCCGAACGTTGACTGTTCTTCTTCTCCATCGATGATGTTCGTGTCTTTTTCTCTAACGAACTTCGAAAAACCAAAGTTGATAGAACTAAAAAAAGTGAGAGAGAGCAAGGATATAGAGAGAGCGAGTGATATATAGAGAGAAGGAGAGAGAGAGCAAGAGATGTAGAAAGAATGAGACAGAGCGAGAGAGAAGGAGAGGGAGCTAGAAATTTGGAGAGAGCTATAGAATGGGAGAGAGCGAGAGAGGGAGAATGCGAGAGATATAGATAGAGAGTGGGATGCTTTTCCACATGCACATGAATATATTGTGGTAATTTCACCCGAATCTGACATCAGCAAATGGTCATTCGATATATATATTTTTTAACTTAGATCATTTGACATTTTTTTACCTAATTGTTGGGTCATCCGTACAAAAACTCTTATTTCGATTCAAAGATGAGGTTACACCGATAATTCCACACAACAAAAATAATAGTCATTATATATTATTTTGGTTAGAGAGAAAAAAAAAAGTAGATCAATGATATTGGCATAGCTTTCCTCCCCAAAGATGAAATGTTTGATCCCTATCTCATAGTCAACGTTATGCACCAACATCGGATAAAAAATACAAAAAAAAAAAAAAAAAACAGTGGAGAAATAAGAAAATATGAGAGAATAATAGGTTAAAAAAAAAAAAAGTTAATGTTGGTAACAATTGGTGATGAAATAAGCAAAACTGCAAAATTATTAAGTTTCATCGAGCAGGGCAAAAAGCATTTTGAATTTTTTTGTCCAGATTTTGAAGTACGTACCCATTTGGTACAAGTTTTAAAAGTTTAATAAGTCTTTAAACCTTCAATTTTATTCAAATAAGCTTAACTTATGGTCAGTGATGTGCAATTCTTCGATTGAGATCAAACCTATAATATGCATTTGTCCCCACTCATAACAAAACATAAATTGAATATCACAAGGCTATTTGAAGACATAAAAACATGGTGTTGAATGTTTTTTTTGGTATTGTCAAACAGGATGTACAAAGATTACAATGTTGCTACGGATATCCATAGTATGAATACTATGTAAAAACCACAAAGAAAGATTCAACAAAATGAATGCTCAAGAAAATCTACGAGGTATAACCATATCATAGAGAAAATAATGTCTTATATATCTAGGCTCCGTTCGGTAACAATTCGGTTTTTTGTTTTTAGCTTTTTTTTTTTAAATTAAGTTTACAGACATTATTTCTATATTCAAATTATTCATTTGTTATATACTTTTTACCACTAGTTTAAAAAATCAAGGGAAATTTTGAAAATTACAAAAAAAAAAAAAGAAGATTTTTTTAAAAATAAATTTGACTAAGAATATAATAATTATACTTAAAAATATGCCAAACAATTATAAGAAATAGGGGAGAAAATAAGTTTAATTTTAAAAAATAAAAAATGAAAAAATGAAATGGTTATAAATAAGGGCCTTCAGCTATTTTTAAATTTTGTGAGCATTAACAATTAAACATGTATTTGAATATCAGCATACTCAATATATATAAATTATGTATTTTCTAATGTCAGAAGTCTTCTCATCCCACATATTTTTATTAATATAGTTGAATTAAATACGAATGTTTTAGCAACTACGGTTACGTGGTCCGAATTCCCCAAACTAAGCTTCCCGGCCTAAAGATCCAACAGCCTCGTGGCAATTCATATTGGGCCGGGCCGCCCAATAAGAATTGCCACGGCCCGCCTCCATTATTTTCCCGTCGCGCATTTCTCGAATTCTTCGGTCGATTTCGCTCTCTTCCGTTGCCCTCAACTCACTGGTCTGCTCAAACTCAAAGGTAGCCAGCCATTACAGAGGATTCTAAAGCTTGAAGGTAACTCAATCTTCCTTCCGTTCTTCATTTCCTGTTTTCCATAACGAGTTTTCCCTAACCGCATTCAAACCGATGAGTAAGGATCAACGAGGGCCTGTTTAGATAGTTGAAACGAGTATCTTTATAGGCTTTTTGAATTGGTATTGAAAATTTGAAATTATGAAATTCCCGAATTTAGGTTAAACGAAATGTCGGAGGACAAGCGAAACATTCTTGATCATTATCGCCGACAGCTTGCTGCGAAGTTTGAGGTAAAGCGGAAGCTTTACAAAGCCATTTGCAACGATCCGAGTCTTCCCAACGATGTGCGTGAGGACCATCGTTATAAGCTGTCGAAATTGCCAAGAAATAGTTCGTTCACTCGACTGAGGAATCGCTGCATTTTCACCGGTCGACCTAGGGCTGTCTACCAACTTTTCCGTGTTTCTCGTATCGTTTTCCGTGATCTGGCGTCCAAAGGTCTTATAATGGGTGTCAAGAAATCTTCTTGGTAGATTTTGGTACGAAATTGTTCTTCACTATACTCTTATCCAAACAAAAAAAGTTCTTCTCTATGCATGTTTAGTGTATGAAAATGAAGGCAGTGCTAGGATATATATGTTGTATATATGTATTAAGCTCCACTTATTAAGTGTTGATTGTTGAATGCGTGTATATGATAAATTGGCTTGTTTAATGGTAGACTAAGTAAATCATTGTCTTGGGAACATGGTATGAGATGGGTTAGCCATGAAATATTTGTTCTCCTTTATGAACATACTCTGCCAATGAAACCTTGATTTTATTCGATCGCCCGTGAAATTGATTATGGTGAAATTGGTTCATTATTTACTGTGCAAAACAGTAACACTGGGGTTCCCTTTGAGATCATGTCACTAGATCTTTTTGTAATTCTGATCTTGGTTTGATTTTTGTTCTTGGGCTTCTTCTTTTCGTCGGGCTTGTTTTTTATGCCTTTGTAATTATCTCACCTTTTTCTCTAATTATATCATCGTTTTCTCAGAAAAGGTCTTCACCTCTCTACACCAGTTAAGAAAATTTCTACACTCTGTATATTTAACTCGTTATAATAAGAATTATTTTTCTATTGAGGAGAAACTAACTTGGAATACATAATTCACGTGCTATCTTTCTATTAGAAGCTCAGCTAAATCCTTCTTATTTATCTGCAATGATATAGTTACTATTTGCAGCGATTCATTTCAACCATAAATACAAGGCATGTAGATGCTGTAGTCTCTAAAGTATTGCAGTTATTGTACGTGTCCTTTTGGTTGGTTTTGTTTTACGCTGACTCGTTTAATTGTGTATCATGTGCAGATTGTCGTTGTTGGGCTGTGATATCTCTATGAGGTTTTCTCTTTAATATCGGCGGGAATTAAATATAGACACCGAATTCCTTGAACATGATTCATGCTCGTGTTTATGTGTATGACCAAAGAAGAGTAAAGGCTTTACTTTTGGCTATTCAATAAGTGTTTCATCTTAGACAGTTACTAATGGTGTTGTATTTTTCTGATAGATAAAATTTTCTTTTTCCCTGCCATTGAGTTGGTTGCACTATTCCTGGTTATTAGCTACTTCCTATTTTTTACTGCATCTTCATTTGAGTTTTAAGCCACGGTGGCCTAGTAGTCCGACCATCCATTAGTAGTGATTCAATATCTTACGAGTTTACTTGAGAACCAAATGTCTTAGGGTCCAAGGTAGCAGTGGGAATTGTTTAGGTGTGAGCAAGTTGATCTATACACTTGTTGGATATTTTTCAAGATTTTATTTTATTTTATTCTTTTATTTTGGTGTTTTATCTTAGTTAATCCCATGATAAAAGGGAGTGCTCCCTAATGAAAAAAAGGCAACAACATTATCACATAGAATGTGGTTCTTTTCAACCATTTCACAGCATAAAGGAATTGGGGATTCATAAGAGAGCTTAGTTGCCGACTTTGAGGAATTGTTATATCTTGGAAGTTGAGTGTGTAGTAGGGGCACATCTTCTCTATGAACAAGAAAGCTTGTCTTCCTGGCATAGATAATTAATGGCAGATGATTATGGCTTATGAAGCTTCATCTCGTCTCATTTATGTGCAGTTTTTCCTACACAGATTATGTACTGATAACCTTTCCATTCACATGGGAACCATTAAGATATTGAACCCTATTTTTATTATTGTGAATGCAGAGATTTAAGTTCGACTTAGCTATAATTAGCCTTTGGGATGGCTTTTTGTAAGCTCATCAGTCCGAAGCTTTAACTACTTTTCTTATCAATTTTTAAGATTTGAAGTGTTGCAGCATTGAAATGATGTTTTTTTTCTTTCCCTCTTTTCTTCTTCTTCTGTACTTGGACAAAGATGTAATTTTTTTGCTGGTTTTGCAGTAGGCGATGTCAAGCATTAAAGTGTGTTTTTTTTCCCTTTTAATTAGTTAATTGGTGATTGTCAACCAAATTTACAGATAAGAATTTGGGAAGAAGGTGACTGGGAAAGGAAAGGATAATATAAAATACAAACAACAATTTTGTTTTCTTATTCCTTTCCTATTTTTTTTAGTACAAATGGAGTGAGGAGTGAGGGATTGAACTATGGGTCCCTTGGTCTTTTAACACATATAAATACCGGTTAGAATTAAGTTTTTTTTTTTTGGCTCCTTTCATCATATTTGTACCTTCCTCAGCTTTTAGGTGGGCTCAATAATCGACCAGAAAAAAGGCATGATTAGTTTCACAAGTCTCACTGCATTAACCATAATAAACTTCTTATTGTATCAAAATTGAGATATAGGTACAACATCACATTTGATACTTGCTACAACTCCAACTATGATGATACTTGCTACAACTCCAACTATGAGGTACATCAAGTGTTACAATAATATGTAGATGAGTTTTGGTTAATAGAACTATTCTATTGTTCACTTCTAATGAACATGATTGGCCTAATTCTAGATTATCTTCTTGCATCGTATATAACCGTCAAAAGTGAGTGGTTGTTTATTGGAACTGTTATAGTCATTCACTCACAAGTCCAATATCATTGACGTCCAATAGCTTTTGATAGTCACTGTATGCAAGTATCTCCATCTTATTATAAAGTAGAAATTGGAGCTAGGGTGAAGACTTTTCATGAAAATAAAAGGCCAGTTCCTAAATCCATAAAAACAATTGGAGTTGAGTAGGTCAATTTAGTTTTTCCCCATTTTTTCATTTGTAGGTAGTTTCCTTTTCAGCAACCAATAGGTGGTAAAGCTTTATTTTAACCCTTTCTAACTGCTTGTCAAATGTCATAATTTAGTTTTTAACTCTTAGAATTATTTTATTTGTAGTTTAGGTTGGCTTTTTGACTCTCAATATCAAATTAATTAATTATTTAATATTTTGATGATAACAAACACGCTTCTATTAACAATTTTAGTGTTTTGAAGAGTTCATTGTGTAAAGCTTTGAGTAAAGATTCTAACGCAATTTGAATCACAAAGTTCAAATGAAAAAGTTGTAACCGAAATAAGCTTAATGAAAAAATAGTCGTATCGATGATGTGGCGGCAAATACATCAAATTGGACTCATTTAATGAGTGACATGTGGAGCAATGGAGAAGTGGCACATGGTTGGTTTTGTTTCTTTTTAAAAAGAAAATAAATATTTAAAAAATTATATATATTATTTATGTGTGTGATAACGACTAGACTACTTTTGTAATATATATATATATCTTTAAGAAAAGAAAAACCTACATCCAATAACCCAAATTAATTGTATATTCTCTCTCTATTTAAACTCATCTTCTTATCCAAGATTTAAAAATAATTTTCATTATTTTTAATCCTCTACAAAATATTAAGCCTCCAATTATTGCTCTCTCCAAAAACATCAATTTTCTTCTTTTTCATCTTCTTCTTGAGAGAGATATTTTATATTGTGAGAATTGATTTGTTGTGATAGTTTGTAAGCCCACTCTTTTGTATAGTTTGACAAATGTGTTCGTTAATTTTTTTTGCAAACTTTTGTAAGGGTTGCGACCATAACGGTTTGATTGTTATCTATGGAAATGATTGAGTTTGTTCTTGAACTCACAAAAAGAGCGGAATAGCGGTTGGACTCTAATCTACGGTTAGAGTTGATGAGATTTTTATCATATATCCAAGAAGAGCTTGGGGAGTGGAGTACGCTGGTTGTGTTGAATTACTATAAAATTTATGGGGTCAGATAAATTGCAATATTTATTCTTAAACTTAATTTTTTATATTTGTTTATTTTGGTTGACAGTTCTTAAATTTCTTTATCCATTACCAATTTTGTTATTAGAATCTAGTAGGGTGTGTTAGAGTTTATTGTTAATTTTTTTGTTAAATTCAAGGTGAATTCAGTCGTATCAAATTATTGTTCAAATTACTTATTAGTAAAAAATGCATTGATTATTTAATTGGAACTACATTAGGAAAAAAATTTCATTAATTTAAATAAACTCTTTCACCACTCTAGGATAGCTATATTGATCCTAGACTTAAAACTATTCGGTTAAGTTTTAACCATATACAAATTACTTTTATTGTCAAGAGTTTGGTAATCACCAACAACGCACATCCCATCTTCCCTATTTGAGATTTTGTTGAGGCTTTGAATTTGGTGGAGTTACCTGAGCCTGATGTGGTGTCTGGAAGATGGTGCAATGTCTCTTTTTTATTAGTATGTATACTAAATACTCTATGATGTGTGACTAAGGATCATAACTTATACTTTTTATTATCTCACACTAAAAGAAAAAAATGGTTATTTGTCGTACAAGGCACCAAATGGCTTTGGGGCATAGCCATGACTATTCTTTTTGAATCGAGAATATCACTCCGGTGTAGCATCATCTACCTTCTATTAATGTATTGGGTTGAATTCTAAAATGAATGTTTTTTTTACTAGGTTTTACGCAAAATCAATGAATGAGAAAAGCACCAAACATGGTTTTTATATATGTACTTTTTTGTTGGGATAGAGTGAAACACTTTTTTGGCAAGATTTAGTTGTATTTAGTTTCTTGTAAATAACTTAACCAAAGTTTGGTTACTAGTTTTCTTGTATATAGTTTCTTTATATTCGGGTTATCATCTTTATTGGTATATATGAAGGTTTATATTTATATTTGTACGTATTTTGTATCAAAATTGGAAGAATCTAGGTGTCATCACTATAAGAATTTTAGGCTTTAATGTCGGTTGATAAAAGTGAAATCAGATGTATAATGTCGGTTTTAAATCGACATTGAAGATGGGCTACAATGTTGGTTTAAAACGTCATTAAAGGCCTACATTTATTTTTTTTACTTTATAAAAAAAACATCTTTTTCATTTCATATCAAATCTTCTCTCTCCTTTCACTTCTCTCTTACCAAATCCTCTCTTATCAAACCCTCTCTTCTCCTTAGCTTGGCCATGCGAATCACTTCCGATTGTCGTAATCATCGGCGTTGCTTGGATCTCTATCGTCGGGGGCGTTCTTCCGATGGTTTTTTTTCGTTGTGGCCGTTCTTCCGGTCCAGCTTGTTCTGGTCGTGGAGGTGGTTCTTTCGATGGTTTTCGATCTATAAATTTGGGTCATCGTTCGGTCCAACTTGTTCTGGTCTTCGTCACGGGCATAGACTCCAGTCTTCTCCTTAGATTTGTAGATTTTCGGTGGGTCGGCTTGCTGTTCGTCCAGCTTGTTCCGGTCGTGGAGGTGGGTCACTAACGTGGATTTATAGATTTAGTTGTGGGTTTTTTCGATCCGACCGTCTATTTGCCTGATTTACTAGTGGGTCTTCCGATCTAGTCGTCAGTGTTGTACTTTTGCCAGATCTGTCGTCTCAATCCTGTTCGCAAGGTCCAACGCTCGCCGGCGTTTCAATCTTCGAGCTTCGGTTCAGATCTCTTCAAGTTTGTGGGTTGTTTAAGTTGTTTGCTTGGAAAGGTAAAATTTTCTTTTCATATGAGTTTTCAATTTAGTAATTTAAAGTTATTTCATTCATTTTATTTTTATTCTAATGATTAAACTTCTTGAAATTTTGAAATATTTGAATAAAATTAGTTGAAGAATATATACTTGGTTGGTAGTCTTGCTTAGTGTGGTTTAGTTGTATATCAAAATCGTTTTCTTTCAATTATATATAAACTAATTTGGTCTTACTTGGTTGATTAAGTTTGATTGGTGTGGTTCAAGTGTTATTTTATTAATTTTATGTTTAGTTCCAATGATTAAGCTTCTTGAAATTTTGAAATTTTGGAATTAAATTAGTTGAAGAATATATACTTGGTTGGTAGTCTTGCTTGATGTAGTTTAAGTGTATATCAAAATACTTTTATTTCAATTATATATAAACTAATCTAGTCTTACTTGGTTGATTAAGCTTGATTGGTCTGGTTCAAGTGTTATTTCATTAATTTTATGTTTTGTTCCAATGATTAAGCTTCTTGAAATTTNTAGTCTTACTTGGTTGATTAAGCTTGATTGGTCTGGTTCAAGTGTTATTTCATTAATTTTATGTTTTGTTCCAATGATTAAGCTTCTTGAAATTTTGAAATGTTGAAATTAAATTGGTTGAAAAATATATACTTGGTTGGTAGTCTTGCTTGGTGTGGTTGAAGTGTATATCAAAATCCTTTTCTTTCAATTATATATAAACTAATTTGATCTTACTTGGTTGATTAAGCTTGATTGTGTGGTTCTAGTGTTATTTCATTAATTTTATGTTTTGTTCTAATGATTAATCTTCTTGAAATTTGTTAATGTTGGAATGAAATTAGTTGAAAAATATGTACTTGGTTGATAGTCTTGCTTGGTGCGGTTCAAGTATATATTAGAACCAATTTGTTAATGATTTAGGTCTTATTGTTGTTTATGGTTAAATTTACAAGCTTACGATTACGTAATTTTTCCTTGTTATTGTTTGTCTTTTTTTTTTTTTTTTTTTTTTTTTTTTGTAGATTAAGTTGTATATTTTACAATCATGGATAAGTCATGGATGAAAATGAATAGAATGTTAGTTGAGTATGGTTTAGGGGTTGAGATGTTTATTAAAAATGGTCTACAACATTCAAATATACTGAATGTCATGAGTTGTCCATGTTTGAAGTGTGGGAATGCAAAGACTCTAAATGTGAACATAATAAGAGATCACTTATTTTTTAATGGTAAGATCAAAGTTATCAGACATGGATTTTTCACGGTGAATCATTACTGATTAGGAGAAACAATGAAAATGTGTCTGCTAGTGAAAGAGACAAAGTTGAAGAGGATGATGTTGATGTTGATGTTGATGACACAATTGGAATATTTGAGGCTGCATACAATGAAAAATCTGATAATTTTGAAGAATTATAGATGATGCAAGAAACCATTGTACCCAAATCGTAAAACTTTTACCAAAAATATCTTTTTCTCTAATAACCAATTGAGTGGGAGGTTATTGGTGGTTTCATGGTAACCGTGAGATAAAAGGAAAAATGTTTTCCCTAATTTTAGTGAGGCCCACCCTCTAGATTCTCACACTGAGAATACCAAGGTAGCCTTCTTGGTGGTGTCATACTCAACTCGACACTGTTGAGGTTCTGTGGAGGTCGTTCGTGTTGTTTGGGTGTTCGTGACCTAGGCGATTGCTGAGATCAAGTGCGTGGTGTTCGTGCTGTGTAGAGGTTGTGTTGGACGAACGTTCGTGGTTACTGTGTTGCTGTGATCGAGCGTTCATGATCAAGGAGCTTGGCGATGAGTTTACAAAAGTGTGTAGCGTTTCTCCTTGATCATTTGTATTATTATGCTATAATTTCTGTAATTAATGCATAACCATATGTTTCTGTTTGACTGTAATTGTAAAGTTCATATATGATTGTAATTTGGAATGATCTTTCTGTTGCTCATGGAAATCCTCATGTTCGATTTCCTTCACAATAATGGCAAAATATTCTAGTTACGTGGTCAATGGCTATCACTATCACATAAAGAATCGCGATGATATTAGGAGGGTTTAAAATAGTGGAGTTAGTATAACGGCTGCCACAATGCAAGTTTCTAGTGCTAAGGACAAAAACCCTGTCATGTCAGATATGACCTTTTATGGTGTAATACAAGAAATATGGGAGCTTGACTATCATGAATTATCATTTATTTTATTCAAATGTAATTGGGTTGAGAATAGAAATGGAGTCAAAACAGACGAGTATAGGTTTACTATTGTGGACCTCAATCGTATTGGACATAAATCAGACCTATTTATTTTAGCCTCTCAAGCAAAACAAGTCTTCTATATAAAAGACCCCGCAAATTGGGGTTGGTCAATTATTTTAACATCTCCACAACGAACAATTGAAGATTTTTATGAAGATGAAATAGGAGATATGCTGCAAGAGTGTGGTTATGGAGGTATGCAAAGAATCCCAATGTTGATACATCTATTGAGATTGATGATACAATATCTACATACATTAGAAATGATTGTGAAGGTAGATCGGTTGATAAATAATGTACTAAACATAGTATGTCAGTTACTATGCTTATATATATTAAATATCAAGACTATATGTTTTTTGTGTGGTTTTTTTTTTTTTGCAGATTCACATGGAAAATTCAGCAAGTAGTAGCGAGGATAATCGAAATATGATCCCACAACAAAATAGCAGAATAAGTATTCCACGTGGCCCAACTATTATGTCTGAGTTGGTACAAATAAGAACATATGGGCAACAGTTGGCCATTGATTATAATGAACATGGACAACCAATTGGATTTGGTGCAAAAAAAAAAAAAAACACAAAGTTATATTGGAGTTTGTGTTCGACAATAAATACCTATAACATATAATTCTTGGAAAAAAGTTTCAAATCTTCTTAAAGATAAACTTTTTTTTTATTGTATAGTGGTATGTTTTCTAAAATTTTAATTCATGTGCATAGTAGTTTATTAGTTTATTGTTTACTACTTTTTTCATTGTGCAGATGTCGTTCGATATGAACTCTAATTCCAAACATGGTATACTCATGTCTGCATCTAGGAAGTTTTGGACTTTCAAGATCACATAGGCTTAAAAGTTCATACTTCCCTTTAAAGATGAATCCTTAGTCTTGCAATTTCCTCCTCAACAATATTCTCATATAGATCAAGATCAGTGGACATTATTTGTTAATGAACGATTAAGTGAAGAATGGGATGTAAGTCATTCTAAATAAATGTCAATATTATCATTGTTTTGATAGGTAACTTCAACTAGATTGGTTGTACAGGAAATCAGTCGTCTTCAAAGAGAAAGAAGGTCAAAATATGTATATAATTATCACATTTCTCATAAGGTTATGCAAATCTTGCCCAAGAATTAGTAAGTCTTTCGACTAATTAAATCTTTTATTCTAATATGTTTATGGTAATTAAATATGTAAGTTCATATAGAACATATCGAGTGATCCTTTTTATTGTTCGATCGTGATGATCTGATCCAATATTGCAATACGGTTGAAATTGGTTATATGTGTATATTGACATACAGTGCGTAAGTATTACTCATCTATATTCACAATCTTCATGTATATTTTGTTTCATGTTTAAATAATAACTTTGTATGGTTTAGGTATCTTTGGGATGAATGTGACCGTGATATTACCAAGAAGTTTTTTTATAATTGATCAAGCAAAAATATCGCCACATGTGAAGTCTCTAGATCTTTGATCTAGAAATTTAGCCAACCAACTAGAATTAACTAATTTGGACTAATTAGTTCTTATTCCATATAACACAGGGTAAGTAAATACAAGTTCTTTAGTTATTTTTAATTTTCATTATACACGTACGAATATTTCAAAATTGTTGCTTATTATAGTTATCATTGGATATTAATTGTAATCAATCTACAAGAAAATTATATTTATGTTTTGAACTTTATTCGAAGTAAGGTTCAGGATTTTCATGGAGTTATAAATATGTAAGTGTAACTGAAATTCAAGTATTTATGTTTAACTTACATCATGCTTCGAGGTATAAATAGAAAAGGATCAAGTAAATATACCTTTGAAGAACTTTTCTTCACGTATTCCATCGAATAATTAACACAACATTCAAACAAGCTCGATCAAGCACACGAACGCAATGAACAAACCCAGCAAACTCGAACTGGTAGAAACTCGAATTTAATCGAGTAAAACTTGATCCTCGACCCTCGAACAAGAAACTTGATACCACCACTCGGTTACCTTGATATTCTTGGTATGAGAATCTATGAGGTGTGGGCTCTGTGTGGATTTGGTAGAGGGAAGGAGGAATTGAAGGATCGAGTAAGTGGGAGAAAAAGAAAGTCTATCATATAGTCTGGGTACTCGATCGTTGAGTAGCGATGAGCTATCATCTAGCAAACTCGATGCTTGATGGTTTACTCTCTCAAAGCTATCGTTTAGCTTTTTCTCTTTACATGATTGGAATGCATTGATTTGAAAAAAAATGAAAATGATTTCCATTTTATTCATAAGTTATCAAAACTAAATAAAACTTCCCACTAAATCGATTATTAGGAGATAAAACCGAAAATCAATTATCTTATAATTGATTTAATTATAAATAAATATAATAACTAATTTATCATATTATATTTATAACCTATAGTCTTAATATCACATCATATGCAACATATAAACTATAGTTCTTTTTCTCTTTTATTGCATTTAATATAAATCATATTTATATTAATTCCTCCAAATAATGTATCTAATACGTCAAATCAATTATATCATATACAGTCAAATTCCCTCTTGTTAATTTGAACACTTCAAACTAACCCAAAAATTGATTCTTAATATGAATCCATTGAGCTACCAATGGGACCTTATAGACCTGTAGCTTAAAGCTCCAATGGTACGTGAATAACTGACTAAACTCTTTAATCACGATATCCACCATCTGTTAATTGTCAGATATTTCACTAAAGACCGACAGCTACACTCTTCGTACTACAGATATATTTCTGTGTCTATTGGATATAATCAATCAACAGTACAATAACCCTTCACAAATCAGTACAGCTGGACCAATTTATCAAAATGCCCATGTAGTTACATCTAACTTTTTAAGTACCATCGATTCCTCTAATGAATAATACATCATAGTCCCACTATGAGTAAGCACTTCTCGGACCAAGAGAAGGTGTGGTGCCGCATTGTTCAAGCTCTGGAATCAACCCTTAAGGGAGCAATTTATCTACTTACCCCTGATTTGGAGAATGAGTGAATTCCGTCTTATTTAGCTGAGTTCTCAGCTCCCCAATCAGACGAATCTCTAAAGTGGTAGGTTTGAGTCGACTATCTGGCCACTCGCACCCATGCAAATCAAAGGACCTCCCTTATAGGCAGGAGTTTAAAACTCACTCAGGATTAAGGGCATGTTACCCATGGTCATCCTAGTGAAATGAAAGTCTCTGTCATGAACGATGTTATATAACGAGACTAAATATTTCATGATCCAGTCTTATACAAACTCCTTTGTATGGGATACCCCTGCTTGCATGTCTCCACATGAATGACCAGGATCAGATCATTTGTAACACTTTACAACACTTGTAATATCATAAAATGGGTCGTATCCATATTGCCACAAGGATAATATTTTCCTCCTTTATTCATATACTACAGACCATGTAGGTTATCATTAAGACACGATCCACTTGTATGTCTCCACATACATGCTTAAGTTACAACGATAACCAAGGATCTTAGTTTATTGGTTTGTGGTTAATGCAACTAAAATATCTCATATTTCATAGACTGTAGTGAATAAAATATCTCATATTATTACATCACAAAGAATTTGTTCATACAGGTGTTTACAAATTACAGAACCCTACGAGATTTAAGGCATCAACCCCAACAATCTCCCACTTGTCCTAAAGCTAGTGGGGTGCACAAGATAATTATAAGTAGAAAACAATAAACTAGGGCACAAAGGCCCAGTACAACAATACCCCCACTTGACCTAGTCCAGCCGCAATCAGTCCCATAGACCTATGCTATGTAGGTGACCCTCAAACACTGTGAGAGCTTTCATAAATGGATCAGCAATGTTGTGCTCCGAAGTTATCTTTATGACAATCACTTTCCTTCAATGCACAATTTCTCTGATGAGATGGTATTTCCGCTTTATATGCTTGTCGCGCTTGTGACTCTGAGGCTCTCTCGAATTTGCCACAACACCATTATTACTACAATAAAGGGTGATGGGCCTAGACATGTCTAGAACAACTTCCAGATCAGTTAGGAACTTCCTAAGCCAAATGGCCTCTTTAGCAGCTTCACAAGCCGCTACATACTCGGCCTCCATAGTGGAGTTAGAGATGCACCCCTACTTAGTGTTTCACCATACTACAACTCTTCCGTTAAGAGTGAATACTGATTCTAAAGTGGATTTCTGAGAATCCTTCTCAGTCTGAAAATTAGAGTCCGTGTATTCTGTAAGGATCAAATCCTTAGAAACATACATAAACATGTATTCCCTCATTCTTCGAAGACACTTGAGGATTTCTTGACGGTTGTCCAGTGACCCTATCCTGGATTAGACTGATATCTACTAACTATCCTCACAGCGTAGTAGATGTCAGGTCTAGTACATAACATCGTGTACATCAAACTGCCAACGACAGATGCATAGGGGACCCGTCTCATTTCCTCAACCTCTTGAGGTGTCTTAGAATACTGTTCCTTAGACAATGTAACTCCATGCTGAAAAGGCAAAAGGCCCTTTTTGGAGTTATGCATCGAGTACTTGATCAATATCTTGTCAACGTACGATGCCTGAGACAGTGCTAGCACTTTGTTCTTTCGACCCAGAAATATCTGAATCCCAAGACTAAATTGAGCCTCTCCCAAATCTTTAATTTGGAATTGAGTCGCTAGCCAGTTCTTAACTGAAGTCAGTAAACCTAATCATTTCCAATGAGTAGGATATTGTCGACATATAATACTAGGAAAACTATTGAACTGTTGATGATTTTTTGTAGGCATAAGGTTCATCAACGTTTTGGTTAAAGCCATAATATTTGATCGCAGTATCAAACCTTATATTCCAAGATCGAGATGCCTATTTCAGTCCATAAATGGACCAATTCAGTTTGCAAACCTTTTGCTCCTGACCTTGGGCTATAAAACCCTCGGGTTACTCCATATAAATGGTCTCTTCAAGATTACTATCCAGAAAGGCAGTCTTGACATCTTTTTGCCATATCTCATAGTCATAATATGAGGTAATGGATAGGAGGATGCAGATAGACTTAAGCATGGCAACATGCGAGAAAGTCTCCTTATAGTCAACTCCCTTTATCTGGGTATAACCCTTTTGAAAGAAATCTAAACTTAGACATCCAGTGAGCGGAAGCAGATCGTTCCAAATCCCATTGAGAAAAAACACAAACACATTACAGTCTACAAGAAACAGATTATGCATATACTATAAATTACAACATGCTTCTAAAAAGAATGAACAAGGGATAAAGTATGCATACCTTTGAAGAACATTTCTTCAAGTATCCCTCGATCAATCTCCAACGCGTCCAAAGAAATACTTGAACGCAACAATCAGAACAACCACAACACGAACTGATGTATCGAGTCCAAATTGATCCTCGAACCTCGAATAGAATTAGAACACCACCATAAGTGTTACCTTGGTATTCTCGATGTGAGAATCCAGAAGTTGTGGGCTCCGTGTGACTTTGGATAGAGGAATGAAGGAGGAAGACGATCGAGTAGACGATCAAGTAAGTAGGAGATGTATGAAGTCTACGTATAGACTAGATACTTGATCGTCTAGTAAATGGAAGCCTATCGTTTAGTAAACGAAAGTCTATCGTATAGACTTTGTTACTCGATCGTGTAGTAATGAGTAACTATCGTATAGTAAACTCGGAACTCCTGATCGTTTAGGTTGTAAGACACTATAGTTCAGTAAAAACACTTTTACACGATAGTCCTTTCTTTTTGTCAAACGACACAAATGAATGATCTCCTAATTTCGAATGAATCAACCAAGATTTTAGAAAACGATTTTCTTTTTTATCTCACAGTTACCATAACTTCCAATAAACCCACTAAATCGGTTATTAAAGAAAAAGAATAATTATCATATAATTAATATTTATAAATAAATATGATAACTAACTTATCATATTATATTTATAACCTATAGTTTTAATATTTCATCATATGAAACATATAAACCATAGTTCTTTTTCTATGTTACAGTATTTAAAATAAATCATATTTATATTAATTCCTCCAATTAATGTACCTAATACATCATATCAATTATATCACATATAATTGAATTAATTTAATTATATCACATATAATTAAACTTGCGTCACTTCCAAATTAACTTCTTTTTAGGGTTAGGGAAAGAGCCTTTAAGTTAAGTGATTTTTGCTAACGTCCTTAAAAGTCTCGTCGCAAGGCTCATTTTGAGTTGTGGGTCATAGGGGGGTTTATCTGATCAAGGGTTGGGGCATAAGGGTCCTGGTACTATCAAGGTGCGAAGAACCCTGAAATGGGCTTCATTTTTTAAGTTTCTCATTACCCGTAGGAGTCCCAGCAACTAGTTGTAAGAAAGAGGGGGGGAGGACAAAGATATATAGAAAGTGTGCCGCCCGATATGATATAGGGGCATCGAAAGCTGCTAGTAGTTGTATACATGGAGGGACCTTCCATTATCCTATGTCCCTTGTCTTTACCGCTCTCTAACCCAAAATCTGATTTTCAACTTGAACTCATTGAGCTACCAAGGGGATTTTATGGACCTGTAGCTTGAAGCTCCAACGGTATGTGAATAACTGACTAAACTCTTTAATCACGAGATCCACCATCTGTTAACTGTTGATCACTCCACTAAAGACCGACAGTTGCACTCTTCGCACTGCAGATATATTTTTGTGTCCATTATGTTGGGATTGATGTCCTAATTCTCCCAGAGTCTCGTACTTTGTAATCTATACACATTGTTATGAATAAAATAAGAGTTATTTTATTTGGCATTTACTCATATCCAATAAACAGAGCTCCATGATTATTGTATGCAAACTTAGGCATGTATATAAGATATTTAAGTGATAACCTAAATAGGTCTGTAGTAGAAGGATTAAGAAGGGATACCTGATCCTGATGACACTACGGATACGATCCGCTTTGTAGAAGTTTGCAAGTGTTGTGAACTACTACAGATGGTAGATTTTGATCATTCATGTGGAGACATGCGAGTAGAGGTGTCCTATACAAAGAGTTTGTATAAGACCGGACCACGAGATTACTAGTCTTTGTATATAACGTCGTTGATACTGGAGACTTACATCTCACCTAAACGACCATAGGTGACAGGACGTCAATCCTGAGTGTTTTGGGAACTCCTGCCTTTGAGGGTGGTATTTTGATTAGTATGGTTGAGAATGGCTAGATTTTCAACTCGACATGCCTACCTTTTTGGGGACTTGTTTGATTTGGGAGCTGAGAACTCAGTTACACAAGATGGAATTCACTCATTCCCTAGAGCAGGGGTAAGTAGATAGATTGCTCCCTTAAGGGCTGATTCCGGCTCTTGAACATAGTGGCCACAACTTCTCTTTAGAAGAGAGGACCCAGTCATAGTAGAACTATGACTTATGTTCATTAGAGGGATCAGTGATACTTAAGGAGTTAGATATAACTACAGGGGCATAACGATTATTGACCCATCTGAACTTATGAACGATCTGTGAAGGGTTATCGCATTGTTGATTGGTTGATGTAGACACATAATATATATATATAGCAAGGAGAGTTTAGTTGTCGGTCTTTAGTGGAGTGCCTGGCAGTTAACAGATGGTGGAGTGACACTACACGATAATTCACTCAGCTGGCCTTTAGCTAAACGATCATGGAACTTTTGCTGATCGTTTAGCTAAATGATCGTATAGCATTAGTTAAACGATTGGGCATCGTCTACTTTGTCATCCCCTACTTGCTTAATCGTTTACACATTGTTCTTCCTTCGGTCTCTTCCTCTAACCAAGTCCACACAGAACCCACACTTCTGGATTCTCACATCGAGAATAACAAGGTAGCCATTGTGGTGGCGTCGTACTCAACTCGACATAGTTCGGGGTTTTAGAGGCATTCGTTGAGTTCGTGGTGGTCATGTGGTGTTCGTTGTGATCGTGCTGTGTTGCGGTCGAAGTGTTCAAGCGTTCGTGATTGTTGTCTTGCTATTTGAATGAGTATTCGTGATTGAGGGATTTTGAAGACGAGTCTTCGAATTTATGTATCATTCTATCCCTTGATCTTATGTAAAGCATGTTGTAATTTCATGTTGTGCATAGCCTGTAAGTTTTCGTTTCTTGATTGTAATTGTATATGTTCAAATACAAATGGAATTTGGAACGATTGTTCTACTGCTCATGGAAATCCTCATATCCGATTTTCTTCACATTGGATATAACCAGTCAACAGTGCGTTGACCCTTTACAAGTCGCTCATAAGCACAGTTGAGCCAATTTACCGTTTCACCCCTATAGTTACACCTAACTCCTTAAGTACCACTGATTCTTCTAGTGAACAATAAGTCATAGTCCTACTATGACTGAGTCCTCTCTTCCAAAGAGAGGGTGTGCCCACTATGTTCAAGTCCTGGAATCAGCCCTTAAGGGAGCAATTTATCTACTTACCCCTACTTCAGTGAAGGAGTAAATTTCGTCTTATGTAGCTGAGTTCCCAGCTCCCTAATCAGACGAATCCCCAAAATGGTAGGCTTGTTGAGTTGGCAACCTGGCTACTCTCACCCATACAAATGAAAGGACTACCCTCATGAGCAGGAGTTCTCAACTCACTCAGGATTAAAGTCATGTCACATATGGTCATCCTAGTGAGATGTAAGTCTCAATTATCAACAGCGTTATATAAAGAGACTAATCATCTCATGGTCCAGTCTTATATAAACTCTTTGTATATGATACCCCTGCTCGCCTGTCTCCACATGAATGGTCAGGATCAGACCATTTGTAGTACTTTACAACACTTGTAACATCTACAAAGAGAGTCGTATCCGTAGTGTCACTAGGATAAGGTATCCCTCATTTATCCTTATACTACAGACCATTTAGGTTATTATTTAAGGCATGATCCACTTGTATGTCTCAAATACATGCTTAAGTTACATAAAATAACTACGGATCTTGGTTTATTGAATCGAGTAAATGCTTATAAAATAACACTTATTTATTAATAATAATATGCTTACAAAGTGTTTACAAACTACGAGACTACAAGAAAAATTAGAACACCAATCCTAACCATCTTTTACTTGTCCTAATGCCTCGGGAGACTAATGTACAATACAAAAACAGTACAATATACAATAAACTAGGGTATACTTTATACCCCAATATCATCTCCCACTTGCCCTAGACAAGATGCCACATGTCCCATAGACCCAGACTCTCAGATGACCCTTGAACACTTTAGTCATTAGAGTCTTTGAAAAGGGATCAACAATGTTGTGCTCTGATGCGATCTTTGTGACTATCATATAATTTCGATTCACAATCTCCCTGATCAAATGATACTTCCATTCTATGTGTTTTCCTCTTCGGTGACTCCGAGGTTCCTTTGAATTTGCCATAGCCCCACTGTTATCACAATAGAATGGGATCGACAAAGACATATTTGGAACAACTTCCAAATCGGTAAGGAACTTCCTAAGGCAAACGACCTTTTTAGCTTCACAAATGGCTACATATTCGGCTTCCATAGTGGAGTCCTTGATGCATCCCTGCTTGATGCTTCGTCAAACTACAGCCTCTCCATTCAGAGTAAACACTGACCTTGATATCGAACTCCGAGATCTCTATCAGTCTGAAAGTCAGAGTCTGTGTATCCTGTAAGGATCAAATTCTTATCTCTATACACGAGCATATAGTCCCTCATTCTCCGAAGACATTTGAGCATCGCTTTGACCGCCGTCCAGTGATCTAATCCTAGATTGGACTGATATTGACTGACAATCCCTACTGCATAGCAAATATCAGGTCTAGTACATAACATTGCATACATAAGGCTACCGACAGCTGATGCATAGGGAATATGTCTCATTTTCTCAACCTCTTGAGGTGTTTTAGGACATTGTTCCTTAGACAAAATAATTCCATGTCTAAAAGGTAATAACCCCCTCTTGGAATTTTGCATCGAGTATCTGATCAACATTTTGTCAATGTATGATGCTTGAGACAAGGGCAACCTTTTATTCTTACGATCCCTTATGATTTGGATTCCTAGAACAAATTGTGCCTCTCCCAAATCTTTCATTTAGAATTGGGCGGTTGGCCACTTCTAAATGTCAGTCAGAAAACCTACATCATTCCCAATTAGTAGGATAAGATCCATAGAACAAGGAAAGCTACTTAGTTATTGATGATTTTCTTGTAAATAAAACGCTCATCAATATTCTGATCAAAGCCAAATGTTTTGATTGCACTATCAAATCTAATGTTCCAAGTTCTAGATGTTTGTTTAAGCTCATAAATAGATCTATTAAGCTTGCAAACATTTTGCTCTTTATTTGAATCAATGAATCCTTCTTGTTGAGCCATGTAGATGGTCTCCTCAAGATTACCATTTGAAAAGGCAGTCTTGACGTCCATTTTTCATATCTCATAATCATAAAATGTGGCTATGGACAGATGATAGACTTTAACATGACAACAGGTGAGAAAGTTTCCTCATAGTCCACTCCCTCGACCTAGGTATAACCCTTTGCCACAAGTCTAGCCTTAAAGGTTTGCACCTTTCCATCTACACCTCTTTTCCTTTTGTAGATTGATAACTTATAGAAATACAAGTTATTTATGCTGCTTTATTAGATATGACGGTTAAAAGAGAGGAAAGTTGTGTAAATTATATGACAATTAGCTAAGAAATACAAGAATTATAAATTGTCGTCAATACACCCACTGTCACCATTGCGATGGTAGAAAGGAATATTTCAAGTCTGTTTTGCAGGAAATCAAGTCGTCGTATGCGCTCATGGCTCAAGAGCAAAAGATTAACGCATCTATGTCGCATTGCGCCCATCATTCAGGAATGAATAGACGATCAACACAATGACAACGCATGCAACAATCGATCAAGAGCTTTGCAATCAATGCAACTTCAACCGTATGCGGTAATAAAAAACAACACCGCATGCGGGCACACAATCGATAGATGCAAATGAGTAACGCAATCGCGGAGGATTTTGACATGTGTATAACTAACCATTGTACATTTTCGACGAATTGATTGCATAACAGAAGGAATATTTATTCCACCATTTTCAAAATTTCCATAACAATAAAATGGGGAACACACGGCAGAGTGTCAGAACATTCATCTATAAATACCTTCAGAGAATTCACTGAAAGATATACTTGATATGGGGTATACTTGATACGAGGCTATTTTGATATTTGTATATTGAGAGAGAGGCTGATCTGAGTGTTGATCGGAGAAGATCCGGGAAGAAAAGAGGCAAGGCCGAGAGGTGAGTCTCAGGGCGAATCATTCCAAATCCTTGTCGTAAAGCACTGTACCTAGATCAACTCTACCGGTTGAGCAAGCCTGAAAGGGAAGCTTATCCTGCCATTCACCCCATATTTCGGTAAGCGATTTCTCCATCCAGATCTGTGTCAAGACGTTGGCACTCTTTTGTATTTGTTTCTGTCTCTATCATCAATTTTACCTCATCTTCTTAGTCTAAATCATTCACAACCATGTATCGGACGCTTGATTTTATAATTAATTGTCGTGATCATTTTCATTTCCACATTTCTATCTACTTCCGTTCCTCCATGAATCGCTTTCTTCACGATGTTTTCTTAATCCCTTGGTGATTAATATGAATTAAGCAAGTAATTTAATCTATGCTAAAGAAATAAGGATGTTTAACTAAAGCATGCTAGACGGCATCTTCACCTGTGAAAGCAGAAGTGAAGATGCCATATTAATCTATCGAGAGAAGGTTAGAAGAATGTGTTAACTAAAGCAAGAAGTACTTCCAGAGATGGAAGCAACCTTGCGTTCACTACGTTCGTCCCTGTTTCACCACAGAGATGTGGGAAACGCGGCAGATCACCGAGAAGTGTATGCCAAGGGAAAACGAAACTGTAGTTATATTTTTAATGCAATTAATGAACTTGCGATGTTTGTACTAATTATCTTTTCTCTTTATGCTTCGTACATAAGCCTTGCCACCGCATAACACGACCTTTGTATAATCTTCACAGTCAGTCTCAACCTCGGTATCTTGTATCATGTAACCTGTATCTTGTATCATCATAGCTTAGGTTTATTTTATCGCACTTTACTTTTATTACAATTTACTTTATTATCGCATTTTTATCGCTCATCTTTACGTTACTGCACAATTTACTTTATCGCATGTACAAACCTCACTTTTATTAAATTGAAAACCCCTGGTCTCATGTATCACAAACGTAACACAATCAACCTAAAACAATCCCTGTGTTCGACCACGGATCACTCCGAGAAACTTGCAGTGAAATTATACTTGGTTTCAATACAAGGAAACTTGTGACAACGCATAGCATACTACAAGCATATCGTTAATAACGCATACATCTAGAAGTAGTATCGTTTATAATCGCAATCATCCATGCGTTGTATGACATAAGAAGAATAAATTTTCTGCGTTACAAGTTTAAGAACTAATTTTATGTCAACAAGTTTATGGCACAGTTTCCAGGGATTGGTTAACGGTTATTGTTTGAGAATATTTGTGGTATTTTGCAAGATAGGTCTCTTTATACTGGTTGTTCAACGCGAATAGCAGTCTGACGGCTTATAAGCTCTTGAGTGATCCAGATATTCTAAACGGACCCAGAGATCAGGTGTATTATTCACGCGGAAGCACATCAAGGTCGAATTAAGTGGTGAAAAAGCATGGCTAATAATAACGAGGCACCCGAAGGGAATCAAAGGGAGAATTGGCCAGCGCAAGATTCTATATTTCTTGCTGCTGACCGCAACATCCCAATGAGAGACTATGCGACGCTAGATTTCTATAACTTCTCATCAGGAATTTCAAGACCAATGGTCGAGGAGAATGTAAGCTTTGAAATAAGATCAATTATGCTGCAGATGATTCAGAATGTGCGTCAATTCGGAGGATTACAAGGAGAAGACCTACATGCACATTTGACGAATTTTGTAGACATATGCAGCGCATTCTCCATGCATAGTGTGACTCAATAAGGACTTAGGTTATATCTTTTCCCGTATACAGTGCGGGACGAAGCAAAGAGGTGGGCTCAGTCGTTAGAGCCAGATGAGATTAACGCGTGGGAATAGTTGGTTGACAGGTTCATGAACAGATTCTTCTCTCCAGTCGTCAACGCAAGGAGACGGAGGAATGTGTTGAATTTTGAATAAAAGAGTTATGAAACTTTAAGCACCACCTGGGTGCGTTTCAAACAGTTAATGAAGAGTTGTTCGCATATCGGGATTTTCGATAGTATTTTGATGGAGACGTTTTACAATGGCTTAGATCAAGCAACGCAAGCAGTTGCCGATGCCTCCACAGCAGGAGGATTAATGGACAGATCATATATGGAAGCCAAGAGCATAATAGATCGCATTTCGCGACATTCTAATGAGTAGATTGATGCTGGGTTTGAGGAAAGTGGTTTGGAGCAAGAAAGAGTAGAAAGTGTCGATGTGTAAACTAATACAATGAGCACACTGGTAGATCAAATGACTACGATGACCTCGCTCCTTCAGACGATGGCTAATTAACAGAGAAATCTCTCTCAAGGTTCAGCGCAAGTTAATGCGTTGACGCACATGGCCGCAATGAATTGCGTTCAATGTGGGGAGTGACATCCAATATAAGTCTGCCCGTGGAATCAACATGTCGTATGTTTTGTCTATAATGAGTCATTTGGCAACATTTATAATGCTGGTTGGTGGGATTACCCAACTTTAAGTTGGGACGGGAATCACAACCAGAGGAGCCACAGTTTCCATCAGAACAGTTATCAAGGGGATCGAGGTAACCCTCTGGTCTTCATTAACCTGGACTGTAGTCCAGGTAACTTTCAAAGTATACCACCCTATGACCAACCGTTCTTATATGATACCTCTTGCAGTACCTGGTCTCTGAAGACTTCATTAAAGCATTATATCGAAAAGAGCGAGGCAATTAGACAATCACAAGCTGACTCCCTTAGATGGTTAGAAGAACAGATTGAACGGCTTGCAATTAGGTTGAAAAATAAAGCACCTGGTACGTTGCCTAGCAGTTTAGAAGCATCGGCGCCACGAGGTAAAGAGCAATGTCATGTAGTGACATTGAGGAGTGGTAAAACAATAGCCCCTATGCCTCCAGTACCAGATCTAACAGCAAGACTGGTAGATCTAACTGTTGATGATGACCAATCAACCAGTAGTGGAAAAATTAAGGCAGGATCTATCTGTCGAAGATGAAGCTCCTCAAGACTTGAATTCTAAATCAACGCAACCTCCAACTAATGAACCATAGCAAGAACAGGACCTCACCAAACAGCCAACTCAACAATAAGTAAGGCGGGATCTTTCACCTTTCCCGTCCAGGCTGAAGAAGAAAGATGATAGCAAACAATTCCAGAGGTTCCTGGACGTTCTCATACAATTACACACCAATATTCCCTTAATAAAAGCTTTGGAACAGATGATTTCTCAAAGATATACTTACTAACAAAAGAAAGATCGGGGAGAATGAAACAGTTGCGTTAACGTATGAATATAGTGCACTGTTTCAAAACAATATCCCCACCAAAATGAAGGACCCTGGGAGTTTTATATTTCCCTGATCAATAGGAGGGAAGAAGGTTGGGAACGCGCTGTGCGATTTAGGGGCGAGCATAAATCTAATGCTCTTATCGATCTTTAAGAAGCTGGATATCGGCAACGCAAGACCAACCACGATCACATTACAGTTGGCCGATAGATCGATAACGCATCCTGAAGGAAAGATAAAAGATGTACTCGTGTAAGTGGACAAGTTTATCTTCCCGACGAACTTTATCATATTGGATTACGAAGCTAACAGAGAAGTACCTATCATCTTGGGTCGCCCATTTCTCGCAACAGGGCGAGCACTGATCGATGTGCAAAAAGGAGAACTCACCATCAGAGTTGAAGATCAAGAAGTGAAGTTCAATGTTTTTAATGCGTTGAAGTACCCAAGTGATATGGAGAATTGCCAATATATTGAGGAACTACGGGAAGAACCATGGCACGAGCCCCTGGAAGAATTGGAGGAAGAAGAATTAAGAATCGGCGAATTATGGGAGGAGGATTGCGCCGAAATTCAAGTTGAATTAAATGTTGAACCACTCAAGTTATCTGAACAAACTTCATAACGCACTAAGCCATCCTTGGAAGAACCACCAATACCAGAGTTGAAACCGTTGCCTGTGCACCTCAAGTATGCTTACTTAGGAGATAACAACACGTTACCGATTATCATTTCTACTTCGCTGAGTAAGGAGAAGGAAGAGGCACTCATCCAAATCTTGAGAAACAACGCAAAGGCTTTAGGATGGACTTTGGTAGACATTCGAGGAATCAGTCCCTCGTACTGCATACACAAGATTCTTCTGGAAGAAGGAAAGTCAAGATCGATATAAAGGCAACAATGCTTGAACCCTACTATGAGGGAAGTAGTAAAGAAGGAAATAGTGAAGTGGCTGAACGCAGGTGTCATCTACCCGATATCTGATAGCAGTTGGGTGAGCCCAGTGCAGTGTGTTCTGAAGAAAGGGGGATGACAGTCGACACTAATGACAAGAATGAATTAATTCCCACAAGAACGACCACGAGGTGGAGAATCTGCATGGATTATCGCAAATTAAATTTGGCCACTAGAAAAGACCACTTCCCACTCCCGTTCATTGATCAGATGTTAGACAGACTTGCTGGGAATGAATTCTTCTGTTTTCTTTACGGCTATTCAGGGTACGACTAAATAGCAATTGCGCCGGAGGATCAAGACAAGACAACCTTCATGTGCCCATTTGGTACGTTTGCATTCTGACGCATGCCATTTGAACTCTGCAATGCGCCAGGCACTTTCCAACGTTGTATGATGGAAATCTTTTTGGATTACTTGGAGGAGTCAGTCGAGGTATTCATGGATGATTTTTCAGTTTTTGGAAATAATTATGACTCATGTTTAGCTAACCTCAAGAAAGTCTTGAAGAGATATGTGGCAACGAATCTTGTTCTGAACTGAGAAAAATGTCACTTTATGGTTGAAGAAGGAATTGTTCTGGGTCATAAAATCTCGAAATCAGGATTGGAAGTTGATCAGGCGAAAATTGATGCAATTTCCAAGCTACCCTCATCAATGAACTTGAAAACATTTAGGAGCTTTCTGGGGCATGCTGGGTTCTATTGAAGATTTATTCGCAACTTGTCCCAGATCGCAAGGCCCCTAAGTGATCTCCTTGAAGTTGACCGTGAATATAATTTTGATGATGCGTGTACTGAAGCATTCAACACATTGAAAGATGCGATCAACACCGCACCCATTTTGATTACGTCGGATTGGACGCAACCATTTGCGTTGATGTGTGATGCCAGCGGTTATGCAGTGTGCGCAGTATTGAGTCAGCGCAAGGACAAGGTATTGCATCCTATTTACTATGCGAGCAAAATGTTAAATGATGCGCAGGAGAATTATACAATCATGGAGAAGGAAATGCTCGTAGTGGTATTTGCACTGGAGAAATTCCGTCAGTACTTAATCAGAACAAACATTATGGTGTATACCGATCACTCTGTGATCAAATATTTGATGACAAAGAAGGATGCAAAACCGAGGCTAATACAGTGGTGTTGCTCCTGCAAGAGTTTGACCTAGAAATCAAAGACCGGAAGGGCACCGAGAACCAAGTCGCTGATCATTTGTCAAGATTAGAAATTGTGAGGTTCAAGGGAAAGAAAAAGATATTGAAGAAAGATTCCCTGATGAGCTGCTGATGTCAGTAGATATTAATGTTCCCTGGTATGCGAACATTGTGAACTTTATTATCTGCGGTCAAATACCAGATGACTATACTTACCAACAGAAGAAGAAGCTAAGACATGACGTCAAATTTTATTTCTGGGATGACCCATTCCTATATCGACTTGGACCTAATCACATATTATGTCGATGCGTTCCTGAGCACGAAGTCAAGCACATTCTGGAGTTGTGTCATGAATCCCCTTACGGAGGACATTTTGGGGGGCAACGAACTATCGTAAAGGTCTTACAGTGTGGCTATTTCTGGCCAATGTTGTTTAAGGATGCCCATGTCCATGTTGTGTAGTGCAATAGATACCAGAGAACGAGGAATATGTCTAAAAGAAATGAAATGCCTTTGACGTCAATCTTAGAGGTTGAATTATTTAATGTTTGGGGAATCGACTTCATGGGCCCATTTCCACCATCAGAAGGTCATCATTATATCCTGGTCGCGGTTGATTACGTATCAAAATAGGTTGAGGCCATCGCATTCACCAAGAATGATGCGGCCACAGTGGTGAAGTTTCTAAAAAAGAATATTTTTGCTTAATATGGGACGCCACGGGCCTTGATCAACGATGAAGGCTCTCACTTCATCAACCGCATAATCAACAACCTATTGACTAAATTTAACATCCACCATAGAGTTGCAACCGCTTATCACCCACAGACTAATGGGCAGGCAGAGATTTCTAATCGATAGATCAAAACTATCTTGGAAAAGGTAGTCAATACCTCCAGGAAGGATTGGTTGCCCAAGCTTGATGAAGCACTGTGAGCATATAGAATTGCCTATAAAACACCAATTGGCATATCCCCATATGCCCTGGTCTTTGGAAAAGATCTATTAGGAGAAAACCAAGAAGTGGCATGACGACCGCATAAATGACCGGACATTTGTCGAAGGTTAACAGGTATTATTATTTAATGCACGTTTCCGATTGTTCCCAGGGAAGTTGAAGTCTCTCTGGTCTGAGTCGTTCCAAATCAAGACTATCTTTCCCCACGACGTAGTGGAACTAACAACTTTAGATGGGAACAACGTGTGTAAAGTCAATGGTCAACGAATTAAACCTTACCACGGAGGCGACATAGATCGACACATGGATACCATTGACTTGGACAAGCAGGATTAACCGCTTGCAAGGGATGTGATTGCAGTAATTCTGAGAACTTCTTTCAATCAGCATCTCTATCTATGTTTACTTACTTTCTTTACAGCTTTCCTTTACTGCGTTCTAAATTACGTTATTTACTGCTTATTAGAATTAGTTTTTAATGTTTTCTGTATTTATCTTCAATTTAATTCAGTTGAGTATTTCCATGTCATGTCTAATTTATTTAATTTGTATGCATTAGTAGCGTTGTTCTTAACTTTTGTGAATGACTGGATGAAACATTGAACATCGCAAAGTCTTTTTGACTTGCGTCATTGATGAATTAAAAAGAAAAATAAAAATTGGTATGTAACTAATGATAAGTGCATTGTGGGATAACAAGAGACACCTTGCATCCATTACACTCAACTGCATTGCATTGAGGGGCGTGTTGCACGCATGTGTGTCTTTTGCCCATCCTTAGTGAAAATGCACTATGTTGAGGTAGTGTTGCACTGGTAGTCATAGCCGTGTGCCCGATCCTCAAGAAATGCATTTAGTTAAGGGGTGTGTTGCAGGGATGCATGCGTTGTTACCCATCCTCAGCAAAAGTGTATTTGCATTAATGAAAGCATGGTGTTAATTTTTAATCGTTCACCGTCTGAATCAAATTCAAAAGATAACTTCAAGTCATTATTTTTCTGAGTTAGCGAAATTCTTTGATTCTATGTACAGGTCAAAATTGTTGTATTGCGTTATTTGTAATTATTTGTATACTCAGTTAATTTTCAATACAACTAAGTAGCAATTCTATCTATATGCTTGTGCCTCTTTTTTATCATCCTTTGTCAACTATGTGATATTCTTAATCATTCTTTTTGCGTTATCCATTGCGCTGCCATGATGTATAATATGCATACAGTTAGAAACATTTCCCACACTTTGTATTTTCTAACTAACATTTAGTTAATTCATAGTTTAGCAATACTTTACCTTTTACGCTTCAAAAATTCTGCTCAAATCTTATTTTTGAAATTTTGTCTAAGTATTTGTCTATTCTGTCCAAACAACGCAATGAGGACCTTGCGCATCTCTAAATTTGGGGGTGAGGAAGGTCTGAGCATATAAGATCAAGAGTATGTGGTCATTAAGAAAAATGCGTTCATTTTTCATCTATATATATATATATTTCATACAAACTCCAATATCAGCGTAAGGGAAACCCCAAAAAAACATTCCGAACCTGATAAGAGTAAGTTGTAAAAGGAGCCTGCTCAGAGTTGGATGTTCGCATGACACCCGTGGGAGCAAGCCAAAACGAAGGTGGGTTTCCAAGAATAATGCAATATGAAAAGAGAAAGATGCGAAAGAAAAATAAAAGAATGCAAGAGACAGCTCCTTTGAAATTCATGAGTTAAAGTTGAGATTGGCACACAACCGTAGTTGGATGTTCGCATGACACCCGTGGGAACAAGCCAAAACGAAGAGTGTAACCATGATCAATAGTCTCTAATAAATGACGAAAGTATGACCACTGCATCCAGACGCATCAAGTTGTTTTGTAAAGAAGAGGTAAACATTCTTTTTAAAATCAGAAAAGCATTTTTTAGCAGAAATTTGTAATATAGAAGAATAAAGTAAGGCTTTGTTAAAAATTAGTAAGGATAGAAGGAAATTGCGTTGTTAAGTCATGTGCCTAAGTGGAGCATTCGGAGTAACCAATCGTCGCAAAAATTTAGGATAAGAATTGAGCATTATTGCCTTAGTAGAAGATATGCTTGAGGACAAACATATATCTAAATTTGGGGGTATGATAACTTGTAGAAATACAAGTTATTTATGCTGCTTTATGTAGATATTGCGGTTAAAAGAGAGGAAAGTTGCATCAATTGTATGGAAATTAGCTAAGAAATACAAGAATTATAAATTGTCGTTAATACACCCACTGACACTATTGCGATGGTAGAAAGGAATATTTCAAGTCTATTTTGCAGGAAATCAAGTCGCTGTATACGCTCATGGCTCAAGAGCAAAAGATTAACACATCTATGTCGCACTGCGCCCATCATTCAAGAATGAATAGACGATCAACGGAATGACGGTGCATGCGACAATCGATCAAGAGCTTTGCGATCAACGCAACTTCAACCGCATGCGATAATAAAAAACAACACCACATGCGGGCACACGATCGAAAGATGCAAATGAGCAACGCAATTGCGAAGGATTTTGACACGTGTACAACTAACCGTTGTGCATTTCTCGATGGATTGATTGCATAATAGAAGAAATATTTATTCCACCATTTTCAGAATTTTCATAATAATAAAGTGGGGACCACACAGCAGAGAGTCAGAGCATTCATCTATAAATACCTTCAGAGAATTCACTGAAAGATATACTTGATATAGGGTATACTTGGTATGAGGCTATTTTGATATTTGTATATTGAGAGAGAGGCTGATCTGAGTGCTGATCGGAGAAGATCCGAGAAGAAAAGAGGCAAGGCCGAGAGGTGAGTCTCAGGGCGAATCATTCCAAATCCCTACCGTGAAGCTCTGTACCTAGATCAACTCTACCGGTTAAGAAAGCTCGAGAGGGAAGCTCATCCTGCCATTCACCCCATACGCTGGCAAGCGATTTCTCCATCCAGATCTGTGTCAAGACGTTGACACTCTTCTGTATTTGTTTCTATCTCTATCATCAATTGTACTTCATCTTCTTAGTCTAAATCATTCACAACCATGTATCGGATGCTTGATTTTATAATTAATTATCGTGATCATTTTCATTTCCACATTTCTATCTACTTCCATTCCTCCATGAATCGCTTTCTCCACGATGTTTTCTTAATCCCTTGATGATTAATATGAATTAAGTAAGTAATTTAATCTGTGCTAAAGAAATAAGGATGTTTAACTAAAGCATGCTAGACGACATCTTCACCTGTGAAAGTAGAAGTGAAGATGCCATTCTAATTTATCGAGAGAAGGTTAAAAGAATGCGTTAACTAAAGCAAGAAGTACTTCCAGAGATGGAAGCAACCTTGCGTTCACTACATTCGTCCCTGTTTCACCACAGAGATGTGGGAAACGCGGCCAATCACCGAGAGGTGTATGCCAAGGGAAAGCGGAACCGTAGTTATATCTTTAACGCAATTAATGAACTTGCGATGTTTGTACTAATTATCTTTTCTCTTTCTGCTTCGTACAGAAGCCTTGCCACCGCATAACACGGCCTTTGTATAATCTACACAGTCAGTCTCAATCTCGGTATCTTGTATCATGTAACCTGTATCTTGTATCATCATAGCTTAGGTTTATTTTATCGCACTTTACTTTTATCGCAATTTACTTTATTATCGCATTTTTATCGCTCATCTTTATGTTACTGCAGAATTTACTTTATCGCATGTACAAACCTCACTTTTATTAAATTCAAAACCCCTGGTCGCATATATCACGAATGTAACACAATCAACCTAAAACAATCCCTGTGTTCGACCACGGATCACTCCAAGAAACTTGCAGTGAAGTTATACTTGGTTTCATCACAAGGAAACTTGTGACAACGCATAACATACTACAAGCATATCGTTAATAACGCATACATCTAGAAGTAGTATCGCATATCATCGCAATCATCCATGTGTTGTAGACATAAGAAGAATAAATTTTATGCGTTACAAGTTTAAGAACTAATTTTATGTCAACATAGATCCACTTACAACCTATAGGTTTTACCTTATCAGGTTGATCCACAAGTTCCCAGATGGAATTGAAGTACATAGACTCCATTTCCTGATTCGTGGCTTTAATCCACTCATATTTGTCAACATCCTCCATTACTTGCTTATAAGACAATAGATCCTCAACCCTATCATCAGATATGATATTTTGGATTTCAGTCAAACTCATGTAGCATTCTGGTGGATTCGGAACCCTTCCACTACGTCGAGGCAGTCTTAACTCTTGACATGGTTGACTAGATGAACCAACATCAATAACTCTTGTTGATCTATTAGCCTGTTTAATAACTCTTGTTGAACTATCAGTAGTCTCATTAGAAATCTCATTTAAAAAAGGCTTACTTCGTGGTTTATGATCCATGATGTGGACTTATTCCAAAAAGATAGCATTTGTCGATACAAACACCTTGTTCTCACTTGGATCATAGAAGTATCCACCCCTTGTTTCTTTGGGGGTAGCCTACAAATAGGAAAACTTTCGAACAAGGTTCCAACTTTTTAGGGTTAGCCACAAGCATGTGGGCTAGACATCCCCAAATCCTGAAGTGGCGTAAACTACCTTTACGGCCTCTCCATAGCCCAAAAGGCATTTCAGAAACACTCTTTGAGGGAACATTGTTCAAAATATTAACTGTAGTCTCCACTGTAAATCCCCAAAACGAGTCTAGAAGATGAGCATAACTATGTCCATCTGCTGAGGAGTACCTAGGGTCGAGAGTTAGGACGTGATTCCATGTTCTATCATATAGTTCTTGAAATCTAAGTTCATATAATCTCCACCACGATCAGATCGTAGTGTTTTTATCTTCTTACCTAACAAGTTTCTAAAGGAAATCGGATATGAGGATTTTCATGAGCAGCGAAATGATCGCTCCAAATTCCATTCGAAATTGAACATAAACAATTACAGTCAAGAAATGGAAACTAACCGGTCATGCACAATACTAAATTACAACATGCTTTACCAGAAAATCTAGGGAAAGAATAAACATAGCTTTGAAGACTCATCTTCAAACTCCCTCGATCACAAACGCTCCTTCAATCTCTAAGACTGCAACACAAGAACGCTCGAACACAGCGACTGCAACACAGCATGATCAACGGAAACCTCCACACGAACACCGTGAACTCAACTAACAACCTTCAATAGCTCGACTCACTCGAGTTGAGTAAGACACCACCACAATGTCTACCTTGGTATTTTCGGTGTGAGAATCCAGAAGTGTGGACTATGTGTGGACTTGGTTAGGGAAAGAGACTGGAGGAATAACAAACGTGTAAATAATTGATCAAGTGGGAGATGACAACAACTATCATATAGACGAATGCCCAATCGTTTAGCAAATGCTTCGCAATCATATAGCAAATACTCCGCGATCGTCTAGCTACGACCAGCTGAGTGAACTATCATGTAGTGTCACTCTACGATCGTTTAGTCTCTCTTCAACTATCGTTTAGTGAATCCTATTCACTTGACCCCTGAGTCCGTTTTTGTTGGGTTTTATGTCCTAAAAACTCATAGTTTGTAAAATGATAAACATTTTCTATAATCAATATACTTGTTATTGATATCATAAATTGTACGAAAGTCTAAATCCAATAAACTAAGACCCATGACTATTGTATGAATACTTTAATTTTATGTGAAGACATAAGAGTGGATCGGGTTCGAGTAAATAGTCAAAATGGTCTATGGTACATGAATGAGGTTGGGTACCTTATTCTGGTAACATCATTGGATGTGGCATACTCTATAGTTGTTACAAAGAATTGTAAAGCGCTACATACGATGTAATCCTAATTTGTACATGTTATGACATGAGGAGTGGGGGCGTCCTATGCAATGAGTTTGCATAAGATCAGGACTAAGAAATAAGTCACTCTTACTTTATAACGCTATTTACTGTTTAAGACTGACTATTTCACCTAGATGACCTAGGTAACTCGATCTTAATCCTGAGCTAACTATAAACTTCTATTTATTCGGGATTACCCTTAAATTTGCATAGATGAGGGTTTGGTTCAACAGTGTCGGCTCAATAAGACTCCCATTTAGGGGTAAGACTGGATAATAGCTGAGGACATAGGGTGCAAGACGGAGTTCACACCTACCCGATTTAGGGATAGGAGAAAGGTTGTTCTCTCAAGTAATGAATCTAGGTCTTGAACAAGGGGCCCCACCCTCTCACAGGGCTGAGAGAGTTTGGTTTAGTGATTGGATCATAAACCAGTTATTCATTAGAGGATCAGTAGGGACTTGAGGAATATGACGTAATCTCGGGGGTAAAACAGATATTTGACCCAATTGTTATTATGAATAACCTGTGAAGGATCGACTTGCTGATTATGGTTAAATCATGTAGATATAATATATCTACGGTGAGGGGAGTGCAACTATGGACTTTAGTGGAATGACCCATTAGTTAACGAATGGAGATTAATTTGGTCTAATGAGTTTAGCCAATTAATCTCGGATCATTGGAGCCAATGATCTGTAGGTCCGCGAGGTCTCCCTACTAGCTCGTAACACACTAGCTCTAGAATAGTGTGATAAATTAATTTGAAATGTTAAAATTAGAATTAAGGAAATTAGTAATTATATGTGATATGATCATGTTTAATTTTAGAATTAAACGGAATAGGAGAATTTATATATTTAAATATGATTTAAATATATAATATGGATATGTATTAAAATTAATTTAATATTTATTATTAAATTAATTAAGTTTTATTTCATAATTAATTTATGAAATTAATTAAATTTTAATTTTTAAAATCATAGATTTATAAAATCAAAATTTGATTTTTAGATGAAATTGGAGAAATTGGATCAAAACACAAAATGAAAAAAAGGATTTTTCCATTATCCATCTTTTGAAGTAGCTCACACGTATTGCATCTTCTTCCCTTTATCTTCTCCAAGCATGAGCTGCAACTCATGCAACTCTTCTCTTTGCATGTTGATCTGAAATATAATGAAAAGATTGGGGTGAAAATCGGGCATGCAATCTATAGAGTTTTTTAGAGAAATACTGGTTTGAAGAAAGGTTCTTCAACAAGGTTGCAACAGTGAGCTTTTCTCCTTCATCCCTTGATTCAAACTTGTTTTAAGTCCCACAACTCAATCTAGAGCACCAAAGAATAGTGGGAAAGATCTTGATGTGGTCTACAACAAGATTTGGAGAAGATAGCAGCTGGTGAAAGAGCTTTGAAGAACTTCTTCAAGAGGTATATCTTGAAACTAATTTTCTGCAAAAAGCATGCATTATATTTTACAAAAATTAGTAAATTTGAATGCTTAGATGATCCTTGTGCTTATGCTGTTGTTGATACAATCCTACAGTTTTTGCGTTTTCGCCCGCCGAAAACTTTGTGCACAAAATTGGACCCTGGGGTAGCCCCGCCAGGCCCGAAAGCCATTTGGGGCAACAAATGAGCTTCGCTCGCAAAACTGTCTAGCATACAACCATTTTTCATCGTTCTTAACCATTGGTACGTTTTCACGTTTTCGCCCATCAGAAAGTTCGCACACAAAAATTGGGCCCCAAGGCAGCCCCGCCGGGCTCGATAGCCATTTGGGGAATCAAATGAGCTACGTTCGAAAAACCGTCTAGCGCACAACTTTTTTTCATCGTTCTTAACCCTGGGTTCATTTTCGAGTTTTCGCCTGCCGGAAAGTTGCGCACAAAATTAGTCCCCGAGATAGTCCCGTCGGGCCTGATAGCCATTTGGGGAACCAAATGAGCTCCTGTTCGCAAAAACCGTCTAGCACACAGCATTTTTGTATCATTCTTAACCCCTGGATCCATTTTCAAGTTTTCGCTCACCGGAAAGTTCGTGCACAAAAATCGGTCCCCGGGGCAGCCCCGCCTGGCCCGATAGCCATTTGGGGACCCAAATGAGCTCCGTTTGCAAAATCGTTGGCGCATAGCCTTTTTTCATCGTTCTTAACCCCTGGGTCCGTTTTTCGCGTTTTCACCCACCAGAAAGTTCACGCACAGAAGTTTGGCCCCAAGACAGCCCGGTCGGGCCCGATAGCCATTTGGGGCACTAAATGAGTCCGTTCGCAAAACTGTCCGGCGCACAACTTTCTTTCATCGTTCTTAACCCCTGGGACCGTTTTCGTGTTTTCGCCCCGCCAGAAAGTTCACACACAAAAATCGGGCCCCAGGGTAGCCCCGCCGGGCCTGATAGCCATTTGAGGAACCAAATGAGCTCTTTTCACAAAACCATTTGGCGCATAGCCTTTTTTCATCGCTCTTAACCACTGGGTCCATTTTTCGCGTTTTCGCCCACGCTGGAAAGTTCGCGCACAAAATTGAGCCCCGAGGCAGCCCGGCCGGGCCCAATAGCCATTTGGGGCTCCAAATGAGCTTCGTTCGCAAAACTGTCTGGCGCACAACTTTCTTTTATTGTTCTTAATCCCTAGGTCCATTTTCGCGTTTTCGCTCGCCGGGCACACAAAAATCGGGCCCTGAGGAGCCCCGCTAGGCCCGATAGCCATTTGAGGCACCAAATGAGCTCTGTTCACAAAACCGTCTGGCGCACGGCTTTTTTTCATCATTCTCAACCCCTTGGGTCCGTTTTCGCGTTTTCACCCACCGGAAAGTTCACACAACAAAAATCGGACCCGATGGTAGCCCGCCGGGCCCGATAGCCATTTGGGACACCAAATGAGCTCCGTTCTCAAAACCGTTTGGCGCACAGCTTTTTTTCATCGTTCTTAACCCTTAGGTCCGTTTTCGCTTTTTCGCCAGCCGGAAAGTTCGCGCACAAAAATTGGTCCCCGGGGAGCCTCGCTGAGCCCGATAGCCATTTAGGGCACCAAATGAGCTCCGTTCACAAAACCGTATGGCGCACAGCTTCCTTTCATCGTTTTTAACCTCTGGGTCTGTTTTCGCCCGTCGGAAAGTTCGCGTACAAAAATCAGGCCCTAGGGCAGCTCCGCCAGCCGATAACCATTTGGGGTACCAAATGAGCTCTATTTGAAAATCGTCTGGCGCACAGCTTTTTTTCATCGTTCTTAACCCTAGGTCTGTTTTCGAGTTTTCGCCTGCTGGAAAGTTCGTGCACAAAAATTCGGAGTGGCCCTGAGGCAGCCCCATCGAGCCCGAACTGGAGGTCATCGATGATAAGTATTATGTTCATCGTGTTTTTCCAACTAACGTAGTTATCGCCAGTCAATTTGTCAGCGGCTAAAAGAGCTAAAGTAGTTGTTGTCATTTAAAAGTTGTTAAAAGCAAGAACAAATTTAATAAGTCTATTTGCATTACCATTTTTAACACTAATTTTAGGTTTGAGCAAAATAGTTCTAATGTACTCTAAGTGAAGTGACATCTATTTTGCAATGATGCTCTAGCGAGGCAGGACAAAAGTCACTATTGGGGTGATCAAGTGCCCCTTCACTGGGATGAAACATTCTCAACCATTAGACAGAAATAACTCTTATAACGGACTCTAACAGTCACGATTTTTCGGTCTAGAATTTGTTAACAATCCTTAACAATATTGCGTAAGTGTAACCCTTCATTTTAGGCCCTAGAGTGTTACCCTAATGCGTCCACCGTAGGGAAAAAGCATATTAGAACAAGAGACTAAAGCAACTTTATTCTTTTCAGGAGATCAGATAAAGTGTTGTGCAAATACAACCATCCTTTAGGGGGACACTCCCAGGGTGCCTCGTGGCAATGCACAAAAACGTTATCCAACCTAATGAAAGAGACTGTGGGATATGTTGTCACACGTCTCGCTCCCACTTATTATTAACATTCTCTCCATTCACCTTGGTATTGACCTACCCAAACACCATTCTTTAGGGGGACACTCCTAGGGTGCCACGAGATCGAGGATAGATCTCACAGTGTGAACTTTTAAGGAGAAATGTATTGTGGTTTAAGTGAAGTATCATATACCTCAAGTACCTCCCACTGAATGTTCTACCTGGGGTTTCATTAACTTAGACAATCTGACTACTGATTTTATCTAAGTGTGAGTTTAATTTGCTAAAAATCAACTCTTGCTTTTGATAACTAAACAAGTTCGAATCAAGTCTTATTAAACATTTTAACAGACTATCATCAAATGTGCATGCATGCAGCAAATCTATCTAATTCACCTTTCCAGGTAGGTTCCCAGGTAGGGGTGTTCCGTTTCCGTCAGCTTATTTATCCCAACCTAGACAGAACCCGTCTTAGACAAAAGGTTCCTTATAGATAGATTTGATACATATTTAATCTTTTATTAGTCAATTCAATCCTATTAAACTGATTAAAAGATTAAACGTAGGTTTCTAATCTCATCAGAATAGTGATCTTAGGTCTATCTCAATCAAATTTTAAGACTCATTTAAAACACGATTTAAGCCTAAGTTTGCATGCATGTCTCTCTTATTGATTTTAGTTCTAATTTCTTTAATTGTAACACTTATAAAAAGAAGCAACTAAAATCATTCACATTGCTAAGCTAGACTAGGTATTTATAACATTTATAAATTAATCTAAGTGTCATGCTTCATGCAATGTTTATTCATTACTATATATAACTCTTGTATAACTTGTAATGAACCAAGCATACATGCTTTCATACACCCTTTTACTATAACACTTATAATATAAAGATGATGCATTGATATGTTTAATGCATGCATATATTATAACTCTTATATTATATGATGCATGAACATGCTTTAAAGTAATTTAATCATATAAGCTACTATATTATAACTCTTATAATATCAAGATGATGCATGAATAAATACATAACCTTGGTGGGTTTTAAAACTATATGGCATACTATATGACATATAATTAAATATACATCACGTGTACATTCATTCAAAATTAATAGACCAGGATGATTAGCCTAAAAAAATGGAAATAAAACTATCTATTCCATAAGCCATCGAGTCAACCGGTTCAAACAGGCGAACCAAGTCTTGAACCACCTGGGTGAAGCCTCACTCTTTGATCGTGCACCAGCTCCTTGTGATCGTCGAGTAATGTTGAGCGAGTATAAACGATTGTGTAGCATGGATCGAGTGCCTTTGACTATGCAATGAAGCATGAAGGTCACTCGATCGTGCAACGCACATCGAGAAACACATGCCTAAACAATCGAGTAGACGACAATTATGTGATGAAGCATGATCGTCTAAACGATCGAGGAACAAGCGTCGAGTATCTTATACCAAGGATCGAGTAGTCAGTGACTATGCGATGAACATGCTGGCCTACTCGATCGTATACAAGAGAAATATCTCAAAAGAAAATGACTTCAACTATCAAAATTGAACCTATATAATAGTTACAAAAGGTCTTCGAAATTGAGGTCAGAGAGAAATATGATATCTAACAAGGGACCAAACGTAAAAAGAATCCTATCTAACCCACAAAATATCCTGACTAAAGGGATCGAAACCCCAGCGAAAACATTTGATCACCTTTTGCTTTAATTTTCTTTTAGTTGGAAAAATTTAGAAAAATAAAAACTAAAATATAGAACAATTAACATATTGTATTATCAAGGTTAAGCCTAAAATAAAAGGAAAAAATTCCTTTGAACAACTCTTCTTTCCAACAATTTATCGTGGTCTCCTCTATGAATCTCCTCTGTAATGTCTTCCTTGCTATGTATCTTGACAAGGTATCGTTTAATGAGAGTCCTTGAAAGAGAGTGGAATTTTAATGGGAAAGGAAGAAGAAGCATTGCATAAAACTTTTCACTGTATTCTTATGTTGAGAGAGAGCGTACATAAACCTAACCCTTAAAAGAGAAAACTCTTCTCTCTTTTTAATACTCCGTATTGTTTTAGTGGTGAATTACCACTACCTCACTCTCCTTTAAGAAAGGATAGTTTACTTAATTAATAAATTAACAAACTAATTAATTAATTAAAACAAAATTTAGTTATTTAAAATAATACTAATTAATTTAATTGAATATCTCATATTTAATTAAATGAATATTTGAATCATATTCAAAAGTTGATTTCTTTCTTAACCTATAGTTTTAATATGAATCACGTTCATATTTATTTATTAACCTATAATTCTAATAGGAATCCATTCGTATGAATTTATTTTTTGAATCAAAATCAAATATATTAATCTCCATATTATATAGTTTAAATGTGAATCATATTGATAATTAACTATACAATAATGTATCTACATACATTACATTTTATACTAATTGTATTTGTTACAATAAATATACTTTTTCTATATTAATTTGAACATTTCAAATTATTCTTCAATGTCTTGGTTCTTGTTAATCCATTATGAACTAGTAAGGGGACCTTATAGGTCTACATATTATGAGCTTCAATGATCCGAGATTAATTAATTAAACTCTTTAATTAATTAACCTCCATTCACTAACTATGAGGTAAACTATTATAGACCCATAGTTGCACTCTTATGCACTGTTGGACATGTTGTGTCCATGGATATAATCATTACACGTAAGTCAATCCATCACGAGTTGTTCATAATTATAGTTGGGTCAAATGTTCGTTTTACCCTTGTAATTACCTTTGTATCCTTTGGTACTAATAATCTTCTAATGAACAATTTGTTTATGATCCAATAATAGACCAAGTCCCTCCTGAGCCAATGAGAGAGTTAGGTCCCATTGTTCCAATATTGGAATCAATACGTAAGAGAACTACTCATTTACTATGTGGGAAAGAGTGAATTCTATCTTGTGAAGCGCTCAACTCCCTATTCGGTCAAGTCCTCGAAATGGTAGGCTTATTGAGTCGACGACTCAGGCCACTCTCACCCATGCAAATCAAATGACGAGCCCTCATAAGTAGGAGTTCAACTCATTCAAGATTAAGATCAAGTTATATACGATCATCCTGTGAAATGTTAATCTATTCAATTAATGGATTTACAAAGAAAGATTAATTATTTTGCATTCCAGTCTTACACAAACTCTTTGTATAGGATAAACTCACTCACATGTCTCCACATGAACGATTTGGATCAAATTGTTTATAACAATTACAAAGTGAGTCATACCCATAGTGTCACCAGGATAAATCCAATCTTATCCATATATTATAGACCTTTAAGGTTCTTACTTGAATATGATCCACTTATATGGCAACTACATGTTGTTCAAAGTTTCATGCAATTACCTGAGATTTTATTTTATTGGATTAAATTATGCAAAATTAAATACAAAATAAAATAAACATTATTTTTTAAAATATCAATAAATAGCTTATCTACAAATCACAAGTTTTGGGTATAAAACCCAACAATCTCTCACATGACCTAAAGCTAGTGAGACTGTACAAGTACAATAAACTAGATGATACACTATACCTAATAACAATGTTGTTATTCTGTTCCTCACACATCTCAAGTATCTATAAAATATGCTCCTCCTCTCGAAAAGACGAATGACGGAGGAACTCCACGATCATATCACTAGTAGTAACCCCATGGTGAGCATGCAAGAGACCATACGCCCGAAAAATATAATCCCATCTAGCTCTGATGTTACTACATTTGATTTGGTTGTTGTGAAATGTTTAGAGTTCATTGTCTTGATCACAAGTGAAAACAAGGAAAGCTTTATTGATATTTTTGGTTTTTTACATATGAAAAAATTGAAACTAATTAGAAGAAAAGCAACCGACTCCTACCACGACACCAATTTGGTTGGTTAAAATCTTTGACAAGTCCACTACCAAATTGGCTAAGTTCTAACCCATTAAATTGACGTCATTGTCGGAGAGTTAGTTGTTTTTATTCTAATTAGTTTCAATTTTCTTCGTAAATAAAAAACCAAAAAGATTTTTTTTTTTTTTTTATTCGTTTTTCTTTAAAGAAAATCTGGTATATGTTGCCTAGAATTTAGTAACTAAGATATTTTAGATGATTAATTGAAAAAAAAAAAATCATTCCATTTTTAAAATAATATTTTTTTAAAATTTTATTCTTTGTTTATATACTTAAAGTGAATAATTCTATAGTAGTTTGTTATAATTTTAGAATAAATCTTTACATTTAAAATTATAATTTTATGAAGATAACAATATAAGTTTAATCTATGTTTTTAAAAAAGACTATAAATTTAGTTCTTCCATTTTAAAATTTGTGTCAAATAAGTGTCTATAGTTTAAACCAATTTTTTGAAATTTCAATTCCGTATTCAATATGTTTGGCATATGTATTTGAAAAAAAAAATCATTGTTATATTAGAAAATTTTCAATTTTATTTCTAATTAAACAAATAGTTATAATATTGCATCTACGTGAGTCTTAGTTTGTATTAACAAAGTTGAAAATTTATCAAATTCCAAATTAAAACTCATTTCTACCCTCCAATTAGAACTAAAGCTTGTTCTAAAGGTTTCAATTCATTTGTTAGGATAGATGGAGAGAAGCGTACAAGAAAGCTATGATCAGTAATGGAAGCAATCATTCCTACTATTGTAAAATAAAGCATATGGTGAATGTGTCTCTATTCAGTCCATTACATATAAAATTTAAAGTTTATGGATTTATTACACATGTGTCAAATTTATAGATCATAAAGAACAAATCTAAAATTTAACATTTATCTTATTTGAATTGTGCCCCCATGACATATATTTATGGATTTCAGTATTGGCCAGTATTGAAGTTTTTTTTTAAACAAACTTCATGTGAAGATCAAATCATTAATCTATGGAATAGTTAATTGGTATTTTATCTAGAATTATGCTCAAAATTAGCAATTTTCTTATTCTTAAATACCATAGGCATAATTTTATAAAAACGTCGATGAAAAGAATTATCTTAAACACAAAGAATTTAATGAAAAAAATGACAAGATGTTGATATTGATTAATATTCCTAGAAATATCTTAAACACGGAGAATTTAAAAAAGTAACATTTCTTTTATCTTTTAAATGAGTTAAAACACTTATTATTATTAATATTACAATCACAACATTTTTTTGTTATATATATATATATATATATATAATGTCCACTGAACATAAATGACTGCGGATTAAAGTCAATTGATCATTTTTTTACGTCAAGTGGGGGTCAATTGATTTTTTTTTCCCATCGGGTGGGGTAAGTAAATTTAAATTTCCTTAAATCATCGATGGACCAAAAGACCTAAGCTAATGAATGAACTTAAATTTAGTTATAGTATCTAACATTCCTCCTTATTTGTGGGCTCAAAATAAGAAGAGTCAAACAAATACAAATGAATATTAAATGGAGAAGAAACAATAATGGAACACGATCTTAAATCAACTTGCTCTGATACTATCTTCCATCATCGATTGATCCAAAAATTTAAGTTAACGAATGAAGGTAAATTTAATTATAATAATTAATATTCAACAAAATATTTGGGAATAAATATATGTTCATTGCTGATTTGTGCGATTGACAATCGTTTGTCTTATATATAGTTTATTTATTTATTTTGGAATAATTGAGGTCTAAAACTTTTTCTATCAAATTAAATTAAAGAAAATGTTAATTGCTTGTTTGGCAATTACACCCCAAAATTAGTGGGGAAATGGGTCATCACACCATGGGTAAAGTCATCCTAATTATGTTGATAGAAATTCAAAGGCTTTTCTTTTTAACACATTTAACATTTTTTAGGGTCATTTGCTACCAAAGATATCATTAAATTTTAAGAAAGATAAAAGGGGAAAAAAATATAAATAGAAATGGGAGGATGCATGGTGGGTAATGGATGCCAGCTAAGATTTTAATGGACCTACTTCTTCACTTCTCATCATGCACTCAAAGCTAAATCCATCAAAATGTTTGAAATATGATTTATTATTATTATTATTATTATTTGAAATAAAATAAATAGATTTCATCTTTTAAAAAAATAATTGAATTTGATTTTTTACTACGTGTTTCATATACTTATTTTGCATGATTTAGATATACAATGATATTTAAAATTTTGTATTGTAATGATTAAATAATATAACTACGGAGTTCTATGGGATATAAAAATTTCAAACTTTTGATATAATAATCATTGGATAACAATTTAATTTCTAGTATTTTCCTTCTGTAAATTTTATTTGTTGATCTTTATTTTATTTACATATGCCTTTTAAAATATTCCTATAATCTTATTGCAATAATTGTTAATTAATATACAAAAGAGAAAGTGAAGCCAAATTTACTCTACATTTTATTAACATGCATAACGATGTTATGTATATCTCTTTCAAAAGTAGATATTTTTATAATGAAAAGATATTTTTATAATTTTATATTTTCATTGTCATATTTGTAGTGAATCCAAAAATAATATCCCTAAGGAGTGGAGTCTAAAGATTAGATTATATTTAATATGAAAAAACTTAGGTGGATATGTGTGTAACAAGTGTTCCGATAATGTTTAGGGTCAAATATTTTGCATATTGGTTGTTACGTGTTGAAATATCTCTATCAAATCATTACTTGACTCATTGACACGTTTCAAATGTCCCATTTGATTCAAAATTTCTATTTTTCTTTCTCATTTTATATAAAAAGTATATATCTCTTTCCTTTTAATTATTTTTTAAAACAAAGTTCTTAATTAAATTTTGAAAATGTTATTTTGGGTGGTTTGATAATGTTTATGTTTTCGATTTGTTTCCAGAATATGATAATGTGTTTATTTTTCTAATCTCTTTACTATGATTTTTACAAATGATAAATAAAATATTTGAATTCTTATATAAGTTTTAAAGAATTTTAAAATTATTTCTATTTAAAGACATACACTATATAATAAAACAAAAAAAATTATAAGTGAAAGTAGTATTTAAATAAAATAAAATTGAAAATTTTCATGCTAAAATAAAATTCCTAAACAATAAGTTAGAAAAGTACGTGACTTTTATTTTTATGCTTTCATTGTTTGTCATATCTAAAAATAATGTTTCATAAAAAATATAATTTTAAAAACTAAAAAGAATGCCAGTTTCGATTTCAACGTGATATATTATTGTTCTCTTGAAAAAATCATATTATCGTAATAAATACATTTGTTCATCGGCTATTTTAAAATAATGTCACGACAAAATAAACATATTTTAATTATTAATTTATAGAGTTGTTTTAAGTAAAAAGAAAATGAACCAACTTTTTATAAACGATAGATATTTATCATACTATTATAAAAATTGTACTACTTGACACTTGGAACTTTTGAGTATTTGACGCTTATATATATATATATATAGGTCAAGTAACATATAAATTTGATTAAAAACATCGAGAATAATGAAAAAAAAAAAAAAAAAAGGTGGAGGCGGGTAGAAATTTCCGGATTTTTTCATTCTGTTTTTACTTGACGCTTTATAAATGTCAAGTAATTTGTAGTTTGATTTTTTTAGTGTTTCATATATTGAAGAGATGAGAAATTGGGCGAGGCGCCCCCAAACCCCTAAAACCACATGAAAAACCTACCTCCAACGGCTCCTTTGTTGCCAAAATGGTCTATAGTATATGAATAAGGTTGGGCGCCTTATTCTGGGGACACTATGGATGCAGCCCACTTTGTAGTTAGTACAAACGATGTGATCCTGAATCGTTCATATAGAGATATGTGAGTGGGGGCATCCTATGCAATGAATTTGCATAAGACTGAACCATGAAATAGTCACTTTTTACGTTCTAAATGTCGTTTTATGTATAAAACTGACTATTTCGTTAATTGATAACCTAGGTAACTTAATCTTAATCCTGAGCTAACTATGAACTAATGTTCAGTTGGAATATCCTTAGATTTGCATAGGTGAGGGCAGCTCATTATCGTTGGCCCAATAAGCCTCCCATTTCAGGGGTAAGATCGCGTGGATAGTTGGGAACATAGGGTGTAAGACGGAATTCACTCCTACTCGTTATAGGGATAGTAGATAGATTGTTCCCTTTAGTACTGAATCCATGTCTTGAACAAGAGACCCCACCCTCTCCTTGGCCTGAGAGGGATTCGGTTTATATGTTGGACCTTAAACCAATTGTTCATTAGAGGATCAGTGGAACTTAAGGAACAAGATGTAGTCTTGGGGATAAAAACGGTTTTTATGACCCAACTGAGATTATGAACAACCTGTGAAGGATTAGCTTACTAATCATGGTTATATCAAATGGATACAAATATATCTATAGTGAGGGGAGTGCAACTACGGGACTATAGTGGAATGACCCGTTAGTTAACGAATGTTGATTAGCTCTGTCTAAAGAGTTTAGCCAGCTAATCTTGGATCGTTGGAGCCCATGATCTATAGGTCCATTAGGTTCCCCTACTAGCTCATATGGAATAAACTTAGAATAGTATGATAGAATGATTCGAATTGTTCGAATTAGGTGAAGAGAGAGAAACCGACAAGTATATGTGGTATAGTGGTCGGGTTTTTCAGTTTAGAGATACAGCTTTAATATTTAAATGTGATTTAAATATCAATAATATGAATATGTTCATATTCGGAAGCTTAGAAATAATGGAAATGGTCAAAGATGTAAAAGTCAAAAAGTTAACTTTTGACTTTGAAAAGTCAAACTTTGACCGACCTTATATTCAAATGTGATTTGAATTTCGAGAAGATGAATGCAGATTCATGCTCGAGAGGTCAAAATTAGTCAGAAAAAATCATAAAAAGTCAAAATGTTGACTTTTTGGTCAAAGTTTGACTTTGACCAAATGACTATTTTGCCCTCTGACTAAAGTTAATGGAAAAATCCAAACTTTTGTTGGATAATCAAAATAGTGAGCTAGGTGTAGGCTTATAGTGGAGATATTAAGCCTACTAAGATAGTGGATTATAGGTGTTGGTTTTTATGGATTTGGTTCATGCAATTGTTGCATGGCTTTTTTCTATAAATTCGGCTTTTCAATTTAGTTAAAAAACTTTTGTCACTTTTGTCAAATTTAGTTTTTCAAAATTGAGCTGAAAAAAGGAAAACCCAAAACCAAAATTCCATCTCCTTTTTTCCATCTCTTTCTGTCTCTCGTTTTCTTCATCCACCGGGTCCCACAATCCGATTCTGAGTCCAGAGGATAGTAGGTCAACTCTAGTGGTGGTTCGGAATAGTTTGGGTTGAGATTTAGCAAGGAAAAGCGGGTTTTGAGAGCTTCAAAGATAATTTGTAATTACTGTTTTTCCTTCAATTGCGTGCATTTTTTTCTTTAAATTAAAAGTAATTATAGCGTAATTAGATCATAATTCCACTGCGTATGTCTCGTGTTCCATCATCCTTCTGTAACTTTCTCTCAATCACCTTCTAAGCCTTCAAAGAACGCAAGCAAGGCTGTGATTAAGGAGACACTTCTGACTCCAAGGTTCTACACGACTGATTTTGATGAGATGGAGACGCTTTTCAACACCGAAATCAACAAGAATTTGAACCAAGCTAAGTTTGAAGCTTTGCTCTAGGAGAAATCATATCCCATCTGTAGGATTGTATTAGCAACAGCGGAAGCACAATGATCATAAAGCACTCCAATTCATTAATTTTGGCAAAATATAAAACATGCTCTTGCAGATAACAAGTGAGTTTCAAGATATACCTCTTGTAGAACTTCTTCAAAGCTTGTTCTCCAACTGCAATCTTTTCTAAATCTTGTTGCAGACCACCTCAAGATCTTCCCTACTATTCACTTGGTGTGCTAGATTGAGTTGTGAGACTCAAAACTGTTAGAGTTAAAGCCGTTGCCAGTGCACTTAAAGTACGCTTACTTAGGAAGTAACGACACGTTACCAGTTATCATCTCTGCATCACTAAGTAAGGAGAAAGAAGATGCTCTCATACGGATCCTAAGAAACAACGCAAAAGCCTTAGGATGGACCTTGACAGATATTGAATCAAGGGATGAAGGAGAATAGCTTACAACAACAATCTTGGTGAAGAACAACTTCTCCAACACGAATTTTCTCTAAAATTCTCTATTGACTGCATGCCCGAATTTTAATCCAAACTCTTCATTATATTGCAGATCAACATGCAAGGGAGAGAGTTGCATGAGTTGCAGCTCATGCTTGAAGTAAGACAAGGTAAAGTGAATGCTTTTTGTGTGAGTAAGTTAGGAGATGGATAATGGAAAACATAGTTTTTCCATTTGTGTTTTGTTTTTCAATTTTTCAATTTTATCAAAAAATCAAATCTTGATTTTTAAAATCTATTATGATTTTAAAAACTGAAAAATAAAACTAATTTCATAAATTAATTTAATATCAAATATTAAATTAATTTTTACACACATCCATCTTTATATATTTAAATCATATTTAAATATAAATTCTCCTGTTCCATTTAATTCTCAAATTAAACATGTAATTATTTCTCATATAATTACTAATTCCCATAATTCTAATTTGAATGTTTCAAATTAATTTATCACGTTATTCTAGAGCTAGTCCGTTAAGAGCTAGTAGGGGACCTCGTGGACCTACAGGTCATGGGCTCCAGCGATCCGAGATTAATTGACTAAACTCATTAGACCATATTAATCCCCATTCATTAATTAATAAGTCACTCTACTAAAATCCATAGTTACACTCCCCTCACTATAAGTATATTATGTCAACATGATTTAACCATAATCAACAAGTTGGCCCTTCACAGGTTGTTCATAATAATGGTTGGGTCAAATATCTGTTTTACCCCCGAGATTACGTCTTCTTCCTCAAGTTAATGAGCAACTAGTTTATGATCCAATCACTAAATCAAACTCTCTTAGCCCAGTGAGAGGGTGATGCCCCTTGTTTAAGACCTGGATTCAGTACTTGAGAGAACAACCTTTTTCTTATCCCTAAATCGAGTAGGAACTCCGTCTTACACCCTATGTCCCTAACTATCTATTGGGTCTTACCCCTGAACTAGGAGTCTTATTGAGTCGGCGCTGTTGAGACAACCTTCACCTATGCAAATCTAAGGGCAATCCCGAATAAATAGGAATTCATAGTTAGCTCATGATTAAGATCGAGTTACCTAGGTCATCTAGGTGAAATAGTTAGTCTTATACAGTAAACAACGTTATAAAGTAAGAATGACTTACTTCTTGGTCCGATATTATGCAAACTTATTGCATAGGATGCCCCCACTCCTCATGTCATAACATGTGCGAATTAGGATCGCATCGTATGTAGCACTTTACAACTCTTTGTAACAACTACAAAGTAGGCCGCATCCAATGGTGTTACCAGAATAAGGTACCAAACTTTTATTCATGTACCATAGATCATTTTGACTATTTCCTCGAACCTGATCTACTTTTATGTCTCCACATAAAGTTCGTACTCATATAATAGTCATGGATTTTAGTTTATTGGATTTAGACTTTCATACAATTTATGAAATAAGTTTATTGATTATAGAAAATGTTTATCATTTTACAAACTGCGAATTTTAGGACATAAAATCTAACACATCTTCCATTAGCCAGTATTTTATTTGCTTTATCTAATTTTCTATTTCTTATGTCTTCTTTCGGCTTTATTTGTAAGTGTTTTGAAGTATATGTTTTATATTAAACCAATATTCTAACTATAACATATTGTTATGGCTAATTTTGTTGTGGGTTTTTCTTTCAGATCAATTCTTGCTTGCTTCTGTTTTGCAAGGAGGGAGGCGATTGGAAGTTTGAAAATTTTTCTTTCTAATGAAGGTAATTCAATTGTGTCTGAAGCATTTATATTGCTATGTCTGAACTCATTTTTCCAATATATTTGATATCTTTACGTAATTTTTCTACTTCTCATCTTTTTCTTGCATTTAGTAACCAGTTGGTTATGTTTAATTTGATGGTTAGACGCAAGGAGGCGATGAAGACAGGACAACACTATTGTTAGAACCAGAGAATAATACTGAAGGAAGATTTTCAGTACTGGAAAAGGATAGATCGGTGTCTAGACCTCCTGAGATAAGATCTCATCTAGTTATGATTATTATTGACATACATTTGTATATTTATTTTATAATAGTGGCTAAATTTTTTTAGCTAAATTTTAGAGATTTTCAATTATGGTAGGGATTGGTGGTTTTTGTTCATATGAAGGAGGTGATTCTCCAATTGACTAAATTTAGTTAGACCAACATTGTTCTGTAGTAACCAAAATTAGCTTTCATGCAAGAAAATTGATGGTCTTGTCCTCTATTCTGTTGTTCTATTATACTGCATAATTACTTATGAGATTCCAAATCATGATCTGATTTGTCACTTTGAAATCACATTTTATCTTGTTATTTTGATAATATCCCATATGTGTTTCTTTCATTTTTGTAGTGCTTAGGAACGACATCCATTTTGACTTTTAGGGAAAGAATTGATGACATTCTTGAAAATTCTCATTTTTTAGTTGAAAACTGATTCATAGTCTTCATATTAAGTGTTAAGGTTGTTTTGAGGTAAAATTTCTTTTAACGTTCTTTCAATTTTGATTTAGGATTCTGAGTTGATATATTTATAATATGTGTGAAAGGTCTAGAGAGTTATATGATGTGTATCTTTTGTTATAGGACCCAACTCCATTGTCATATCTTTTCGGAAAAAAGGGCATCTATGAACTATGATATTTCATTGGAGGTACTCAATTCATTCCATTTTACTACTTTTTTTTTTAAATATAATTATTTCTTTAGTTTGTAGCTTGATTAACCGTACTTTTGGCTTGAAACTCCCAAATCATATCATATTCAATGTCTTTGATAGTTTTAGTTTGAGTTGAGCTTCACATTTACGGATGTACAAATCAACTTTAGCCATATTCTTGAATTGTATGGAAATGTGTTAGTATGGGGTTAAAAGTTAGTTATACTCTTGAAATTGTTCATATGGGGTAAGTATTCTTCTAACTTAGAAATTTTTCATTTGAACTTTGTTAATATGAGGTTGTTATATGACAATATATATGTTCAAGATATATAAACTTTCTTAGGTTGGTGGAAATTTTAGGTTGATTGATGCTTAGATTGTTCATATATATGTGTGTGTTGTTTGTTTATTTGGTTAATAAATAATTATCAACATCTTCTATTAAATTATATCATTATTGGATTTCAAAACATGAACAATTATAGGTAATTTCTAATAATATATTTTTTTTTAAAAAAAAAAACACATACGAACTTGACAAGCAAGACATATCAAATATTCATTCAGTTATCAGTTTTTGTGTATAAAAAAAAATGTTACATTTGACAAGTAAAAACTATCAAGTTATGAAAACCTTGATCCATAATAATGTCAATAATTTAGATACTCGACACTTAAAATAAGTCAACATATGTCATATATTTGAGAGTTATAAAATATCAAATAAATTACAGCTTGACGTTTTTGGCCAGTCGAAAAATTTCTCTTATTCTTGACACTGGATTACTTGACATTTTTTAAAACATCAAATAATACTGATACTTGACTTGAAAAAACTTCAAGTAATACAGCTTTTGTAGTGTCAGTGTACGATAGTTGTCTATAGCTCACTAATAAATGTCCATTGTGGTCTATCACGGATAGACAGTGACATTTTTTTATGCTTGAAAATATTTTCAGCATTTTTACTATTTAAAAAATTTGCCCTAATTTATAAGCAATCTTTTTTTGAAAAAATATATAAGACTTATTCTCCTCTTTCTATATAGACTATAATATTATTGATTTTTCAAATGTCATGTGTCCACTCATTTTTTATTGCAATTTTGTTATATATATATAACTTAACACTACAAATTTAACGTCTAAGGTTTGGTTGTTGGTAGTCGAGTATAGCTCACTAACACGTACATAACTCAATTGACATAAGTTTGTGTTATCTACTTTGAGGTTAGAGATTCAATTTTTGTGTTGAGATTTTTTCATTCATATTCCCATACTAGAATATTTTTCCAAAACATATCAGGTTCTTTAAGCGGTCGTTTGGTTTGGGGGTTTTCTACATGGAAATTGACATAGACATCCAAATCTCATATTTGTTTCAAAGCTTTCAACCATTTATCTGGAAATAACCTACTATGAGACATCCTCATTTCCCATAAACAAGAATTTTCTATTACTTTCTAAAATTGTGGGTTTTCTATTTTCCTCTCTCCATTCTTTTTTTCATTTTATGTATAATTCTATTTGGAATATAATTAATTAGCATTAATTTAACAAAAGTATTATAAATATTTATTTTAATAAATAAATCATAATATATTAAAATATTTATTTAACTTATTGTTAAAATACAATTTTATTAAGTAAAATGCAATCACTTTTTTACATAAATTTTAAATTAATTAACTAACGATATTTTAAATCTATTTAATTAGTAAACTAAGATTAATTAAATTTAGTTTGTAAAAAAGTCATTTTTCAACTACTTTATTGTTTTTTACTATTAAACAAATATTTATTGAGATTAATTTGAATCTGATCCTTCATTATGAATATATAATCATTATTGATTATTTACTGTGATCAATTTATACTACTTTATTCATTATTAACATACATATTATAAAACCTTTTCTAATATTATTTATTAGTTGTCATATTTTTATCTCATATTTTCACTTTTTATGTAATATAATTTCTTATATTATTTAATTAAATTCAAAATTACTAATGTTAGATTTAATTAGTTATAAAAATGATTAAGTATCATATTATAATTAATATAGCGTTCCTTAAATATAATAATCGGTTGATTTTAATTGTAAATTATTCAATTTTTAAATATTTATAGTTAAAATTATTGTTGATTTTTAATTAATTAATTTTTATCAACATATCGGATAACATTTATTGTCTAATTAATTAGTATATTAAAATATATAAGATTTTCATACTTAATTTCATTAACTAAATACAAACATAATTTTTGTTCATACAATTCTGATAGTATTTCCCATGTACAGTCAAACACGATCATTCCCAAACAACCTATTTCCAATTATCATTTTCCCATACATTATAAAACTTTACACCAAATGATCCCTAAGGATTCATAAAGTTAATGGTTATGGACTTTTTTTTAAATCATTATAAATAATCAGGTTAATTAGTCAAGGGAATTGGATGGGTGCTTTGAGACCTTCTAGGATGTGTTCATTTGATTGATTTTAAGTTGGTCAAGGTATTTGAGACTATAACTATTTGCGGGGATCTGGATTGTATTTGGTCCACCAATGTGTGTAATTTTGGTGGAGTCTGATTACCTTTTAAGTGATCTATCTCTTCAATGGCATATCGTTGGATCTTTCAGAGGTTCTCTTTTCCATCGAGGGAGTTAGTTGAATGTGCCTGAGTGGGTATGCTACCTTTTCCCATGTGCGGAAGGGTTAATTCCTTGACAAACTCACTTGTGCATAAGGCGTTGTTGAGCAAGATCTATCTCTTTTAGTTTCTCCTTACCTTGAATGGTTTACCTTATTTGTATATATATATATATAAGGAGATATCGCCTTGTAATTACTAAGTAGTGTTAATTTTATTTGCTTTAAAAATATCTATGTTTAAAGATTTAAAAATGCATAAAACAAACTTAGACAATTTCTTTCGGTGTCAGAATCAATATAAAACTCTTCTAAAATAAAAGTGGACTAACTAATTGAAAGTATTCTTCTAGATTGGACTTTAAACTTACGATGTCATAAATATCTTATTTACTATTTTTTTAAAACTATATTATTTACTACAACTTAAAAAAAAAAAAAAAAAAAATCCTTATACACTGAGTATCAATGTGAATGTTAAATCAATCTACATCCTTTTTAAAAAAATAAAAATAAAAAATAAAACTCCCAATGTGAATGTTAAATCAATCTACATTTTTTTTTAAAAAAAAAGGTTAAAAAAACAAAATACCCCCTTTACGAAAATATTGACATGCTAGCTAATATTTGATTACATCTAGAAAGTAAATGCGATCGTGAGTAATGATACGAACTAAAAGGGAAAAAAAAAAAAAATAAAAATAAAAGGAGAAAAAGCTGAGGAGTGAAAGTAGAAGCGGCAGAAAGTATGGATTAGAAAACTATTACTTAAATTGCAAGTTTTAGTCTTCAACTTTCATCTGTCGTTTTAGTTGCCAAAAAAGAGCTTGAGCTCAAATGATAAATTATGGGAAGCGTTGGATTGAGTTATTTTAGTTAAATAGTTAATTACATTGATTTTAGTAAATTAATATTCATTAATTTTAATTAATCAATTATCGTTTTATTTTAAAAAAATTAAAAAGAGGAAATAAAAAAACTCACCTTTTTGTAAGGGTATGCCTCTTATCGAAAAAAAGATGATTCGAAATATAGTATTCTCATGTCCAATTCATAAATTGGTATAAGAAATCACCGTCAATTCTCATCTTAAACTACAAATACTATATGTATATAAGAAATCTTATTAGATACCAAATGTGCCTATAAGCTATAAATACTATAGTCTTTTATAGGATTTTTAATTGTATGAATCAAAATATATGGACTTAATTGTGTAAGTTGATACAAAATAAAGTTTGCGAGTCTTTTTTCTTTTAAGTGTTACAACCTCAAATGGTATAGTGTTTGTACTATCAACCTCAAGGTCAAGGCTTGATTCTTCACCCCACATATTTTTTCTTTAAAAAATGTATTAGAATGTGGGGATATTTTGTTTTTTTAGGAAAAAAAAGTATTATATTGAGATCTAAGCACCTGTTTGATAGGAAATCTAAAATCGAAATTTGAAAACAACAAATTCAATGAGAATAATATTTAATGTTTTCAGATATATTTTTGACAACAGTTTTAGAAATTGGATTCTAATTTAAATAATGATATAAAATATGTTTGAAATTACAATATCGAGAAATTATTTTAAATGACAAATTTGTTGAAAATAATTCCACGTAATAACAAAATATCACGATCTGCGGTAGATCGCGATAGACCACTATCTAAGTCTATCATGACACAAATAATAGTAATCTATCGTAGATAAACAGTGAAATTTTGTTATATTTGTAAGTATTTTGGTTCATCTTCCTATATTTGAAACTAACCCCATGATATATATACAAATCATCAAACTAGCTTTAGTTACCCATTAAATATCAATTGACAATAAACTATCATTAATTTATTTATTAGCATGTTTTTTTGTTGTTATAATTCTTATTATATAATTTATAATACATCCCATTAAATACATATTTTAAACTTACTATTTTCAAATTTAAAATTCAAAATTTGAATTAAAATTTGTCCTAGACTCTAAATTTTTAACTTAAAAAGAGTATATGTCAATATGTCGTGAGACCTTTTTAGTATAATTAGAGATAAGTAGATTCAAATTACAAATCGTAATTACTAACAAACTTATATTTCGATTGAATCGTTGTCTGTGTTCATTTTGACAACTAATCGTAAATTAGGGGTAAAGTTGAAACTTGTATTTTTATATGGAATTAATAAAAAAAGAAAAAGAAAAGTAATATTAGAAAAAGAAAAACCAAATAGCGACACTTTAATTCTACTCGTTTTCGCCCATTCTTTTTTATAATTTTCACTTCTTCCATGTGGTCCAAGTCCTCACTGCAGCTTCGTCGCTACTTCCTTTTCTTGTTCTTCTTCCTCTCTCTCTCTAAACTCTCATCCTTCGTCACCGTTCGAAGACTTCTGGTTGAGCTTTTCCGTCTGCATGTGACCGGTTAGTCCTCTGTTTTTTCTGTCTTTTTCTTGTTCATCTCAGTCTCTATATAAGGATATTCATCATTGATTCATCGAGTTCCCGAATCTGCTTCCTACTTCGGGAGCCGAGTACTGATTCATGTTTAACCTCGCAAATCGCCCTTTCAGAAGAACGAAGGTTGGTGGATTTGGGAGTTTTTGTTGCCTTACTGTTATTATGCCTAGTGTAGGTGCTGAAATTTTGGGTGTTTGGATCCTGTGTGTTTGCTTTGGAGATTGTGAATCCGTACCTTTTTCTTTTTTGTTTCCTCTTGTGGGATTGTAAATTGCTGTTTGGTGGCTTTGGAAATCTGGTGAAGATCCAATCGGAATTGGGATGTTGTGGGTTTTTCTTTTTCTTCATTTTCTTGCTTTTTCGTTTTGTTAATGAAGTTGAAAAGACGGGGGAAAGCTTAGAGAATTTTGAGCTGATTGGTTGAGTTAGTGGAATGAACATTTTCAAGACATGGAAGGTTATTTGATTTGTCATTTTTATCTGTCGATCTTGCAATTTCATGCTTGCTTATGACTTGAAGGATAATTGGTATTGTTTGTACTTTGTAGTTTTAGTGTATTGATCTAACGGACATCTTCATTCGCCTTAACTCCTCATATCTTAATGGATGTTTCCCTCACTCTGCTACTGAAATTTTTGTTATCTCAGCTTTGATGAAGTTGATTGAAGTTTATGCTTTTCTTTTTTTGGTACAGAATAAGGGATGTGGTTGTGAGCATCTTAAATTTCAAATTGGGGAAAGATGGTTTCAGAATCTTGGTTTCGCAGCCTTTGGAAGCCTCCAAGGAAGCGTGATTCCACGCAGAAGGTTGTTATTGGAGTATTAGCTTTTGAAATTGCTAGCTTGATGTCCAAGTTGGTTCATCTATGGCAGTCTTTGAGCGACAAGCAAGTCGGGAGATTGAGGGAAGAGATAAACAATTCGTTGGGCCTAAAGAAGCTTGTGTCGGATGACGATGAATATATTGTACGTCTAATATGTGCAGAGATGACAGAGAGTTTAGCTCATGTGGCCAAATCTGTTGCCAGGCTTGGAAAGAAATGCAGTGATCCTAGTTTAAAAAATTTCGAGCATGTTTTTGATGCTTTAATTCAAATAGGTGCCGATCCGTATGGTTGGATATACTCATGGAAGAAGATGGAAAAGAAAGTGAAGAAGATGGAAACCTTTATTTCAGTCAATGCAAATTTGTATCAGGAGATGGAAATGCTTGCAGATCTTGAGCAAACTTTAAGGAGGATGAAGGTTAATGACGACTCGGATGTTATAAACCTTGTTGAGTTTCAAAAGAAGGTTGCATGGAAGCAGCAGGAGGTGAAAAATTTGCGAGAGATGTCACTTTGGAAAAGGACCTATGATTATACAATCCTTCATCTAGCTAGATCCCTATTCACCATATTCAGTAGGATCAAACATGTATTTGAAATTGAGCAGAGTGTGGATACTGACGGATCAAATGATTCACGAGATATGAATTCTGACTATATAGCACGTAGTCAATCAGTGTCTTCGTTAATGCAATCCATGGTGCATCCCTCTGAGAATGGTCTTACTAAATTTGCTTCGGGTCCCCTTAAGAGGTTTACAACTAAATCAGGGCCAATTTCGAAAACAACTAAACCCAATAATTTTTATTCAGGTCCTCTTGGTGGCTCTATTACGAAGTCTGGTCCTATTTCAGGCCCTGGTTCTGGAACCAATAGAAATTTCAACTCTTATTCAGGTCCTCTCACAAGTTCAGCAATAAGATCAGGTCCAATTTCTGGAATTGACAATAAAACCCATCAGAAGAATTGGCTTGTCGGTGGCTACTCTTCACTATTTAATGGGAAGAAATCTCATCAGAAGCCAAACAGACTGACTCAAGTTGGACCTTTTAAAGGATGCATGATATCTGGCCCTAGTTCTATGGTTGCCAATTGCCACATTAGTTCTAATGGGTATCATTCTCAGCTTATCAGTGGAGCCAAAGATACTGGAATGACTGTTGATCATTGCGATCGAGCCAATCCTTGCAAACAGTTGCTCAGCACCAAGCGCCGATTGTTGGATGCCCCACCTGAGACTCTTGGCGGTGCTGCTTTGGCACTGCACTATGCAAATGTCATTATTGTAATTGAGAAGCTTGCTGCATCTCCTCATTTGATTGGCCTGGATGCTAGGGATGATCTATACAATATGCTGCCAGCTAAAGTTCGAGCTAACCTTAGGGCAGCCCTAAAGCCATATGCTAAAAGCTTGGCTTCATCTACGTATGACACAGGTCTTGCAGGAGAGTGGAACGAGGCAATAACTGGAATATTGGAGTGGCTTGCTCCACTGGCTCATAACATGGTTAGATGGCAATCTGAACGTAGTTTTGAACAACAGAATTTTGTTTCCAGGACCAATATGCTTCTTGTACAAACTCTTTTCTTTGCAAATCAAGAAAAGACCGAAGCAGTCATTACTGAACTTCTTGTTGGTCTGAATTACCTATGGAAGTTTGGTAGAGAACTCAATGCAAAAGCTCTCAATGAGTGTGCCAGCAGTAGAATACATGATGAATATTTGGATATTGTTGGGTAACATTATTTTCTATTCTATTGGTTCTGCCCAACTGAATTGCAGCATAGTCGTCCAACGACAGGAGGCCTCCTCAGCTCTACAAGACCGATATCGACCAATTGGAAACGGCACGATGGAGAGAGAGAGAGAGAGCTGTCGCTACTCAGTTGCATTATCAATACTCCAATACCAGAAGTCAATATTGACGAGTTAGGTTTGAACTTTTCAACATTCTTTCTCTTATAGAGTGATTATTCAGATTGTGCAAATGGGCTCTACTCCCATCCTCGTAATAGTATGGTTTGTCACTATTAAGTTGTCATTACTTGAAAGTTGTATATGTATCAGTAATACGTTCTCCAGATATGTAAAATATCTACTATATAGGCTTGCCATTACATACAGAAAATCGCTCGAGACCGAGCTTGTTGCATCTAAGTAGAATTCATCACAACTTGCTATGGTCCTGTTCATTTTCTTTTCAACGTATGGTTGTAAATTTTCTGATTTGGTCTTAAATAGTTACATCCTGCCTTGCCATTTATCAGGAACTTTGATTATTGCCGTGGCCATTCCTTTAGTATTTCATTGTGGTGTTTGACTGATATTGACTTGTAGGTATATATCAATTTGTTGGTGCTCTCTTTAATTCTCATCCTTATCTACACTACATGTAGTCTTCTAGGGACGAAATTATTTGATGATGCAGAACAATATGGCTAGCAGTCTTTCAACATCGGATGCATCAGTATTTCGAATTTATATCTATTGGTTATTAGGGAGCAAAATAGAGAAGTAGTTGGCAGTCAAATTGTGGTACTTTGGTGATTTATCTTAGTGTCAGTATGGTTTTTTCTTCTTGTTTTTCTCCATTATAGCCAAGCAAGAAGCTTATTTTTAAGTATCAGTTTTGTTATTTTGGATTACACTACCACCACAAACTGAATCCACCAATTCCTTGGCTTTTTGGTCCTTTCAAGCCATTTACCCATGAAAAATAGGCCATCACAAGTCTTAATCTTGAGTCTTGACTTGCCATCCACTTGTGATGTTAGTGGTGAAATGAATCAGCATCCTCTAAGATGGAACAATGAAGGAAGATACGATCTTGGTACTTCATCATTGCACCACCACAATTATCCACCAATTAGGGGAGATAGGAACATATTATCACTTCTTTGAAGGAGGAGTAATTATTTTTGGTTGAGAGATTTTGAGTCTTCAATTGTGCTTCTAGAACAAGTTCTAAAGTAACAGCACTTTTTGTAGAAAAGTACTTCATAAAAGATTATATTTGGTGTTTTGTTCTACACACTTTGAAGGCTTTTTAAGTGCTTTCTTACCTAAATGCATGCTAAAAGCACTCTACTAAGTATTTTCTTCTTAAAAAGTGCTTTTAGCTTTCCAAACATCATGATTCTATATTTTAGTAATAACAAAAGTGCTTTTGACTTTTAGGCTTTAGCTATCTCAAACATTATGGTTCTAGTTTTTACTAACAATAACTAAAGTCCTTTGGGCCTTTGAAAAGAGCACTTTCAATCATTGTCTAAATTTTTTAAAATTCTTTAAATTCATGAATGCCTTCTGGGATTGTGAAAGGAAAAAAGAAGAAGAAGATTATATAATAAAAACATGGAAAAGAGAGAGAGGCTAGCTTGTTATTAATATGATTTTAAAAAAAAATTATGTACAATGAACTATAAGGGTAATAATGGTAAAGTAATTCTTCTAATTTCTTTCCAGCATCAAATATTCAAACATAGAATTTTATTTCTGTTTGATTTGAAATGTATTAAAATTCAGCTTATTCCAGAATATATATTTAGAATTTTAAATCATTTTCATCTTTTAAAATCATCTAATTCGAAATCATTTCTTTCCAATTCTAGATGCCACATGAAGCATAAATAATACACAACCGGCACAAAAATTAACGAAGGAATTAGTAAAGTAGTACATACAAAGTGTTATTATTAGAATATCAATTTTTAGAATGATAATAGAAATAAAATTTATTTCAATTAAGGAATTCGTATTTTTTAATTAATTAATTAAATATATATGTCTTAACTAGTTAAATTATACTTAATTTGATTGGTAAGAAAAGTTTCGTAGGAATATTATAAGAGAAGGAATTACTTAACAATATTCCAAACCCCACTAATAATATCAAGAAAGGAAAAAATTAGATATATATATTTTTATACATATTAATTACAAAACAAATAAAATTAACTTCGCAAGAGATACGGAAGTCCCTCGAAATAAAGAGCGTGCGATTTAAAAATCTAAATAAATAAATAAATAAACCCAAGAACAATTGAACAAAGACGCAACAGCTTTAGCCTCACGCTTCCACCCAAAATTCACCGATTTGAAGCTTTGTTTTACATTTCTACCCGATTTTCTTGTTCGTTCATCGTATCGTACAATTGGGAATCTTGATTCTTCAGTCGGTTCGCCGCAAATGGCAGCGCCGAAGCCTCGCACCACTCGGTCCAGGTCTCACAGGGATGTTCCGGATTTGGAGAAGATGGACGCTGCTTACAGTTGGGACGCCCTTGAATGGACCAAAATTGAGGTTTCTTCTAGCTTTTTATTTTCTTTATCTTCTTTCTGGGAGTTTACGCTGCACTCCGCTTGTAAACGCACTGTTTTTTTTTTCCCAATTTTATTGCAGCCTGTTCGGCGGTCGGTTTCGCGTGTCAACTTGGATTGCTTGCTTGAAGCCGAACAAGTGATTGCTGAGGTTTGTAGAGACTTAATTTTGGTTTTTGGAATTTGAATTCTATAATGGGTCGAGATTGCGGGGTTCAATTTCTGTTGAAATTTGAATTAAGGGAAGTTTTACGTATTGTAGTGTACTGAATTCATCTTTTATTTTTGAAATGTGTACTTTAGTTGTGCGTATTGTCAATGCGTAGACGAGTGAAGCGATATAGGGAAGTGACGAATTGGATTGTAAGGACTGGAATTTTTCGTGCTCGATTTATTAGATACTCGCTTAACATGATTTTATCATTGAGAAGTTTTAGACACACCAATAGAATTAGCATCATCGGTTGCGATCAGTTTGACTTCTGGGGTTGCTGTATAGTTCTTGAACAAAATACATTTAGCCTTGCTCCTAAAAAACTGGCCGGAAGCAAGAATGGTGGTTCATGATTTCATGGAAAAGGGAAAATTGATAAAAGGAATGAATGGGTACTTGGAAGAAAAAAAAAATCTTGACCAGGGAATTGATTATTTGAGATCATGGTTTGAAGGAATACTTCCTGAGGTCCCTCATTTAAATTAATACTGTTTGGAAGCGTTTATGAAATGGTTAAGATATGTCTAGCTTAACTTTTTCAGTGTTTAATTTTCAAAATGTATTTTAAACAATATTTATCAAAAGAGTTTAAATAATAATGGGACTTTTAAATAACATTTTTTTCTCTAGTCAATCCAAACAGACCCTAATTAACTCACAACTAAATTTGAGTTTGTTAAGGGTTTGTTAAAGTTATTGAAAACTTCATTTTGAATAGTTCCAGAAGTGGAGAGTCAATGGTTACTTGTTTAGCATAAAAAGTTCGTATACCTACCTAGCAAACACTATTATTTGAGTTCCAAATATGATTGCATTTGCATTCCATGTTCTTTATTTGGTACCTTCCTTAGATATTATTGATAAATTAGAAGTTCTGTGGAATTGATGACCAATGAAGCAATATTGCACGAGCCAATTTCAATAGGAAGCAAAGGCTTCCATTAAAAAGGAATAAATTATGCAAAAGTGGGTAGATAAGCTTCCCATCTACACAAGGTCAAGGGAGCAAAACAAAAGTTATCCCAACCAGCATGTTGAAATGAAAATCAAACAACCTTCGTATGTTTTAAAGGGCTGCCCGAGAGAAATCCGAACCAGCATGTTCAAGAAGCACAATTGAAAAACTCAAGATCTCTCAACCAATACGAGGGATCATCTCCACCACACATGACTACTTTGGGTTACACATAAAATTTACATGGGTACTTGAGAATGCTTGTATCGGATTAGTTCTGTAACATAGTGGATGACTAAAGGTTTAAAAATATTGTTTTTATTCAAATCACCACCTACTCTGCTTGCTTTGACTGTGAAGGGAACACCTTAACAAATTTGGTAAGTATTGGAGAAATATCACTGTTAATTCACCATCAAAAGTTTAAGCTGATGGGTCACGGTAAGTTTGATTAGATCAATACTAAAACGACCACATTTATAGGAGGCATCTTTGATATTGTTTTCTCTATATTTGTGGGCTATTGATTATTTAAGTTTTACCTCCAGGGCTATGGTGTTGTTCTAGTGAATACTGATGAGGCGGGTACCTTGTTTGTAACCAATTATCGTCTTCTATTTCTAGTAAGTATTTCAATTAATCAATACCTTATCTTAATTATTAGCTAATAGGCCACTGTAAGTATTAAATTGTTAGCTCTTGTTCAAATAATTTTATTACTTGTTATTCTCAAGGATGTGGTTTTATTTTGTCTCATGAGTTTAGTATTATCGTTTAGTGGTAACGTAAAGCATTGGGTTGCTGGGCTAAATAACAGGCAATTGATGATTACTGTAATGCATCATATGGTGGAAACATCTCTAACTTCAATGCCCTGTTTGTCCTCAGAAAAAATTCATCAAAATCTGACCGTACACTATTTTTCTTTCTTCCTTTTTTTTTTTTTTTTGGGTATGTTCTTCGTTTTGCTTCTATGTCCTGTTTCTGTTTAGTTGCCTATTGTGCAGAGCTTACATCTTTTTAAATGAATTTGTTTATTTATTTTAAATAATAATGGAAACAAAAGATTTTCATTGAAGAAATGAAAAGAGATTAATGCTCAAAATACAAGGAAATAATAAGTAAAGGAGAAAATACATGGGAAGAATGCCTTGGAAAAACAAAAGATGCATAGGAAAATATAAGAGCAACAAGAACAATGCAAAATAGCAAAGACACACCAGGACTTCAAAAATTATCTGACTTTAACACCGCTTCAAGATTTCATGACACAAAAGTACCTTCCAATCGAAAAGACTTCCAACAGAGGGAAAAACTTGCAATTCAAAGGTCAATCTAAAGCTTTTGCCAACTATTCCATTCAGGACATTTGTTTGATCTGGAATGTCTTCATTAATTCAGCTTAATTTATGTCTCTATGTCTTTGTATTACTCGATTGTATCCTTGTTAATTTTGTTGTTCTTGGTATCTTGTATTTTAGAGCACTAGACTCATTTCATCATATCAATGAAAAATATTATTTCTGTTTAAAAAAAAAAAACTGCGAATGAAGCCAAATCAAACTGACTTGCTTGGTGCTTAATCAAAAACACCTCTAAAAATAAAACCATCGATGCCATATCAATTATTAGGATGAGAATGATCGCTTGCTCCTGTGCTTTAAAGGATAAAAGAATAATCGAAAGGTGGTTAGATGCATAAAAAATTCAAAAGGCCAGCCTTCAATAATCCACTAAAAAGTCGTGGCTGTTTCTTGTTTAAAATCTGTTCCAATAATAAGCATGTACCATCATCCTATTCAATTTGGTGTACTTTGTGCTTATAATTGGAAGGTAGAGGAGAAATGGGGGTAATGTAAACAGATAAACATAGGCTGATTGGAGGGCCCTTTTTCTGACCTCTTTTGGCCTCGGTTCATGTGATGCCTCATATCCCCACCTTTTGCAAGTGGTTGTTTTTCCTACTACAGAGTTTGTTGCCCATAAAAAACAGAAATCCTGAAAGCATGTTTTTGTGATTGCAACCACACACAAGTTCCTGATAATTGCTCTACTAGGTTTACACTTATTGCATAGACTTCTAACAGTTTTGTTCATTTCCTCCTGACTAAGAGATGTCATTACTTTTCCGCAAAATTTCATGTATACTTTGCCTTTAAGATTTTGTGGTGGCATTTCTTCATCCTTCTTTCATTTATTTTGAAGTTGCATGACTTAGCAAAGGTGTCTTTATTACTACAAGATCTCTTGTGCTCGATCATTTGAATGAGTAATAAGTTTTCTTTGCTGTTATTCTAGAGTGAAGGAACCAGGGATGTTATTGCCCTTGGCACTATACCACTGGCGACAATTGATAAATTCAACAAAATAGTAAGTTCTTAATTCATAAATCTAAAATAAAGTCATGTTCTGAAGTGTGTTGTCCTTATTTGGCACTATAGCATTTTATTTGCTAGTGTCTCCTGTGGAGTAAGGGACAATCATTCGCAACCGCTGTAGTTTATCACGATTCTCTTCGACCGGGCTAGTGAGTGGGAAAATGTTTTGAGTCAAGTCCTGTGCTGATTATGGTGGATTCCATTTACTTATGTTCATTAATTATCTACTTCTAGGCTATACCGAACTTTAGTATGACAACCGTTTTTCTGAAAAATAACCCCCAAAAGAAAATACTAACTCTTCTTATTAGTTTAAGCTGTATTTTGTTTTTGGTTGTCAATCAGCTATTCGATAAGCTTAACACCTCAAATATGCATCGTTGCTTTTTTTAATTGCACTTCCTGAAGTAGTTGAAAATCTCAACATAGTCTATTGTTTGCAACGTATTATCTAGTAGTTATTGCTTTCCAAAAGTTTTACGACCTGCAACTCAGTAGGCCAGTTTTCTTTTCCATGAGTTTTACACATGTTTAATGTTCATTGCTTATAATTTCTTGATTTCATTGCACTCAAACTGCAATCTATTGTTGCATTTTCTTCTTTCCACTTTTGAAGATTTGTACTGGGGTAAGATTATGCTTGTGGTTTTACTGGGTTTAGGTTGTGAAGACAAATGCTGCCTCTCGCCAATCTGAAAAGTCTTCACCATCTAGGCGACTTCTTCAGGTCATTGGTACGCTTTGTTATATAATCGCCATTGTGGATGCATATTATTTATGTGAATGATTTATAGTATCAGGAAAGTAACAAATTTTGAGTTTTAAAAAAAATGGAGGAAACACTTTTGTTCTCATAAAAATCAATTTGATGGGTGTTAGGGCGCTGTCTATATCTGTACATGCATTTTGGGTGACATGGTTTCAGGGATATGCTGCTTCATTGCATATTTTGTTGCTTAGCCAATCACTTGATTTATTCCTAATTTATCAGGTCATTTCTGGATGAATAGTTATAATAGATGAAATGGTGGCTTCATTTGCTTGTGTTCTAGTTCTAGTTCTTTTTCTTTTCTTCATTTGTTTTATATATTCTATGTATGTAGCATACTAGCTGAATGCAATAATTAAAAGTTTTCTTCCTTTTTTGTGTATTGCAGGAAAAGACATGAGAATTATTGTCTTTGGTTTCCGTCCAAGAACAAAACAGGTGTGTACTTCCAGTCCTTTCTTGTGAAATTGTAGTCTCTTAGGCTTCAGCATTATAAACCATTCATGGTTTAATTTATTTATTTTTTTTAAAAAGAAAACACTTTTCATTGATGAAATGAAAAGAGACTAATTCTCGAATTACAAGAAACTACGAAATATCAAGAACAGTCATCTCAACCTGGTTGACACACCCAGAGCATCCTCATCACACCCTAAAACAAAATATGACAAATACAATAGACAACTATGTCTTAAAGACATAATTACATAGAATGAAAGAAAGCATTCCAATTAAGACAAATATCTTGAATAGAATAATAAGAAAATTTCTTGGAGAGGGAGCAAGAAGAAGAAGCTTTGACTCTTGCAATCTCATAATGATCAAACCATTGAAGCGACTTGTCTTGAAAAATACGCTGATTTTTCTCTAACCAAATTTCTGATTTGCTTTAACTGGATTAATCCACAATCGAAGGGAATAAGCTTTCAAAGAAGGACCAAGGACAATCTGGGCCACATTCTCCTCAAAACATTGCTAAAAGCCCAATGAAGATTAAATGTTGCAAATAACTTCACATTTCCAAAGAGTATTGACAATCAAAGAAAATATGCTGACTGTCTTCAGAATTCTGCATACTCTGGCAAATCGAGGACAAAAGATAATGGTTTGGCAGCTTTCTAAATAGTATTATCTTGCAGACATTAGTGAGTTGGGGAAGTTCCCCATGTTGGCCCTCAAATTACATCATGAGCAGTTCATTTAATTACTACATATATATTAAATATAGGGAAGAAACACTATATTTTGAGTGGGGCAAGGCTATAAAGCTTCTGCACATCGAGAGTTCTGATCTCTCCAAAAGAAAAGCTGCAACTCCTTGCTCCTGACCAACTTCCTATGAGTTTGATTTCTACCCTTCATCACAGATTTTAGGCTTGCTACAAACCACGTCATGTAGTTATAAATAAAATCGATATGAGAAACTTCTATACTCTACTCATGCTTTTCTCATTCTGCTTGTGGGTCCTTCTCAGTCTCTGGCGAGAGTATGTAGAGCAAATTGGTGGTTTGCCAGTGTTTTGACTTCAAGATGCTGCGAGGAACAGAGATTAAAGCCTACTTAAGGATCAGGAGATTATGAAATAGGTTTTCAATGTCCTCAACAAATAAGTAAAAAATTTGGAAATTTTTAGATGTTTGATGGGTTAGGGTAAATTTAATTATATTAACACTTTAGCATTACCCTTCGCTTGTGGGCTTGAAAATTTTTTGAAGACCTAACAGGTGGAAATCAATATTAACCTCCTCAAAATGGTGTCCGGTTGGGTTCACCATTCTTGGATTGAATTCCAATTTATGTTTTGGGCCGAGTACCTGTTTGGACTTCATGGGCTATGATACCATGTTAAATTATCGATTGATCCAAAAGCATAAGCTGATGGGTTAGGGTAAATTTAATTATATCAACACTTTAACAATTTACAAAGAGGGGTCATAAATTCAATATTGTTCCACTCATTATAACAATATGTGAGATGCTTAACAAGTGAGATTGTTGATACCCTAAAGGGGTATTTTGGACAAAAATTGGAGTTGTGAAGTCTAAAGAGTTATGAAATCGTGAGACTCATTGTGTAAGGAATCAATATAGCATAAAATTGAGGTTTTTTAGTCGTGGATCCACAAACTCCTTGGACCAGACAAGGATTGGAGTTCACAATTTCATCTTCCCAACCCCAACTTTTTGGGCCAAACACCCTCTGAAAGATGTGGTATATTGCAGTGCAAAGAGAGTTCCTTTTGGCTTTGTTAATATAGCTTCTAAAAGCGAAGCAATTGAAAGCTATTCAAACTTTTTTCTGAAATTTGGTTGGTTTTGTTTTGTTTTTTGTTTTTGTTTTTTTTTTTAAAAAAAGAATTTATTTTTGTTGTTCTTGAGATTTCTTTAGTGGGCTTTTTTGGAACTCATAACCACCTTCAAATTTGCTTACTTTTCCTTGTAGTTATAATTATAATACATTTCTTCAAGCCAATTGCATTTAGAGCTGCTTTTCACTTGGTCATAAATTACTATTTAAGAAGCATGAATATGGAGACAGATATGACATTAACCCGTCCATATGCCAATTTCTAAAAAACCAGTACACTAACATGTTGGGATATGCTTTATTATTATTATTATTTTAGGATATAATGTAAATTGAACATAAAATACCAAATGTACCATAACAAAAATGCATAATATGTCAAGTTAATTAACAATTGTAGGAAATGAATCATTTAGATTTTTTACTTCAGTTTTTCTGTTTCTGTTTTTTAATCTTTGGTTCAAAAGGGGCTCTCTCTCTCTCTCTCTCTCTCTCTCTCTCTCATTTTAATGTTTGTTTACATTTAATTGATTTAGAGCTTTAAAGTTGGGCCCAACATAAAAGGTTTGGACCATTCTCTCTTCAAAAAAACTTCCATTCATATCCAGGAAGTGTCCCAGCTGTGTTCCCACGTCTGAAATTTTAAAATTAAAAAAATAAAAAATAGAACACGAAAGTTTGCTCATCGGACACATGTCTAGAGCATGTTCGGTCGTATCCATGTTTGGCACAAACACTCTTTAAAATGGAGTGTCCGTGCTTCATAGATTACGATAATTGTATAGAAATTATTTGTAAATATTAAATATACATATAGGTTAAAATATTATTTTGGTCCCTATATTTTGAAGTTTATTCAATTTTAGTCATTGTACTTTAAATTATTAAATTTTAGTCCTTGTACTTTTAATATATTTTAAATTTAGTTCTCACTACTAATTTATTGTTGATTTTTAAAAAACTTTTTTATTATCTATTAGTATTTTTACTATAATTTTTAATACATATTTACCTATTGTATTTTCTTGTATGAAAATTATTATTATTATTATTTATTCATTTTCGATAAAAATTAATTTTGATGGACTAAATCTAAGATTATTGAAAGTACATGGACTAAAATTGAATAAATTTCAAAGTGTAGGGTCCAAAATGGTATTTTAGCTTACAATACATTTGTATATTTTTGTCTCATCTGTCATGGGAAGAAAGGGTGGTGTGTAACCAAAGGAAATTTTAAGAAACAAGTATATCATTCATTTCAAATGGGGGATCCAGTCCCTATTTATAGGCATGGACTACAACCTTAGCTGTTAACTAACTACTTTAACCGGTTTACAAATTACAACCTAAGCTGTTTAACTAACTACTTTAACCAGTTGTGAAGGTAACTGGTTTACAGATTATTTAAAAAACATAAACTAAGGTAAAAAGCTTAAAGACCAAACTAAATATAAGATACATCATGTTCCATCCCCTAAAGAATAAATTTCACCCTCGAAATTATATAGATAGCTGAAAACTATCAGGAGCGTTGTAGGGGTGGAGTTCTACTACATTAAAAATAGGATTGATGTGAAGATCTGAAGGAAGGTCCAAGAGATATGCATTGGCTCCATATGCTCAAAGGATTTTGAAGGGTCCGAGCTTCTTGTTCTTCAGTTTATTGTATGTTCCTGTTGGAAATCTGCTTTGGCGGAGGTGGATCATGACTAAGTCACCTTCATTGAATTGTTGTAATCTTCTGTGTTGATCAGCAGCCTTTTTGTAAGATGAATTGGCTCGTTCGATGTTAGCTTGGACATCCTGGTGCATGCAAATAATCCTTTCTGCCATCCCCTCAGCATCATTATTAGCTTCAAAAGAAGAAGAAGGAAGTTGAGCAAGATTATAAACAATTTCAAAGGGACACTTCCCTGTTGATCTGTTCTTCATGAAGTTAAATGTGAATTCAGCTTGGGCAAGTACTAGATCCCATTGTTTTGGGTGCTTCCCGCTCAAACACCTTATCAAATTTCCCAAAGATCAGGTTGTAACTTCCGTTTGGCCATCCGGACTTGTGCTATATTCGAGTGAGGTATGGAACTTCCTCCATAAGGTTTTCCAGAAGTGGCTGAGAAATTTGACATCTCTGTCAGATACTATTGTTTTTGGAATGCCATGGAGACGGACTACTTCCCTGAAAAAAAAGGTTAGCAATATATACATCATCATGTGATTTTTTACAAGGAAATGGACCATCTTACTAAACCTGTCCACAACAACCATGACAGAATCATGTCCTCTCTGGGTTTTAGGAAGACCAAGGACGAAATCCATTGAAAGGTCCTTCCATATAGAAGTTGGGGTGGGGAGTGGAGTATATAACCCTGCATTGGTGGAGGTTCCTTTGGCAATTTGGCAGTTTGGCAGATAAAGCATCTTTTGAAAAAATTATGAACATCTTTTCTGAGTTGGGGCCAATAAAATTGAGAGGAAAGCAGATCAAAGGTTTTGGTAATTCCAAAGTGACCTGCTAGACCGCCACAGTGTAGGTCTTTAATGAGTTCTTCCCTTGGTGACGTGTGAGGAATACATAAGCCGTTATAAAAAATATGGAAGTCACCAGTGTTAATGTTGTTAGAGCAATTATACCAGATTGTACCAAAATCACTGTCGGATGGGTAGAGGTCTGGAAGGTGATGAAAGCAGTGACCTGTCCAGCCAAAACTGTTAATAATTCTCCTTTTCTACTGAGGGCATCAGCGACTTTGTTGTCTTTACCTGCTTGATGTTTGATCACAAAATCAAGTTGTTGTAAAAATGCTAGCCATTGAGCATGCATCCTGTTAACTTGTTTTTGAGAATGTAAGTACTTCAAAGAGAAATGGTCAGTAAGGAGGATAAATTCTTTATACAGTAGGTAGTGTTCCCACTGTTTAAGTGCTCTAACTAATGCATGAAATTCCTGCACATAAGTACTTCAATTTTGTTTGGCTAAAAAACTCAATTGGATGATTGTTTTGAGATAATACTGCTCCAATACCCACTCCACAAACATCAACTGCCACTTGGAAAGGTAAAGTAAAATCGGGTAATTTAACGGGACATTGCATAGTTTATTCTTGATACTAAGAATGATAACCGGTTAAAGTAGTTAGTTAAAAAGCATAAACCAAGGTAAAAAACTTAAAGACCAAACTAAATATAAGATACATCAAGGGGGTTGATAATATTTTTGTTCTACCCTTATCACTGAATTGATGAATAGACATTATTGAAAAAGTTAGGGAAGGAAAAAAAACACCAGAGTTACGTGGAAAACCTTAGACCAGGGAGAAAAAACCACGATAAGAGTTTTTTTATTTTTAATTCAGCAAAGTACACATTACAGGGACAAGTATAAATAACCAAACAGTAAGAAACCCTAGACTTATAAAAGATCAAAATGCCCTCAGGGCTAAAATATAATTTCAACACTCCCCTTCAAGTTGGGGCATATATGTCAATGAGACCCAACTTGCTAATACAGGTGTCAAAAGTCTGTCTAGGTAACCCTTTGGTGAGGACATCCGCAACTTGTTGGCTGGACGGAACATAAGGAATGCAAATGCTCCTGTTATCCAGTTTTTCTTTGATGAAGTGTCGGTCAATCTCAACGTGTTTGGTTCTGTCATGTTGAACCGGATGTTTGCAATATTAAGGGCAGCCTTGTTATCGCAGTAAAGTCTCATCGAGTCATGACTTTCTTGATGTAGATATACCATAACCTTCTTCAACCAAATCTCTTCACATATACCCAAGCTCATAGCCCTGTATTCGGCTTTGGCACTGCTTCTAGCCACGACACCTTGCTTCTTACTTCTCCAGGTAACTAAGTTTCCCCACACAATAGTACAGTATCCTAAGGTGGACTTCCTATCTGTAACAGAACCAGCCCAGTCTGAATCTATGTAGGCCTTGATACACCTTTTATCATGCTTTCCGAAGACCAAGCCCTTTCCAGGAGAAGACTTCAGATACCTCAGGATCCGCGTAACTGCCTCCATGTGTCTTTCATACGGAGCCTGCATAAACTGACTGACAAAGCTAACTGCATATGATATATCAGGTCTGGTATGCGAAAGATATATCAGTCTCCCCACAAGTTGTTGATATCTCTCTTTGTTCACAGGAACATCATCTACTGACTCTATCAGATTGAAGTTGGCTTCTACAAGTGTATCTGCAGGTTTACACCCTGTCATTCCAGTCTCTCTCAACAAATCGAGAGTGTATTTTCTCTAAGATATTGAGATCCCTTCCGTTGATCTTGCTACCTTCATTCCTAGGAAATGTCTCAAGACATCGAGATCTTTGATCTCAAACTCATCTGCCATTCGTCGTTTCAACCTGTTAATCTCTGTTGAATCATCCCCTGACAGTATAATATCGTCAACATAGACAATCAAGACGCTATTTTCCCTGGTGCTGACTTCTTAGTGAACAAGGTGTGATCTGAATGCCCTTGAACAAACTCCAGAGATTTAACAAAGGTGGTGAACCAATCGAACCAGGCTCTAGGGGACTGCTTCAGGCCATACAAGGATTTTTTTAATTTGCAAACCTGATTGTCGAACTGTGCTTCAAAACTCGGAGGTGGGTTCATATATACCTCTTCTTCAAGCTCACCATTCAGAAAGGCATTTTTCACATCCAACTGATGGAGGGGCCAGTCTTGATTAACAGCCACGAAGAGAACACGAATAGTGTTAAGTTTTGCCACAGGTGAGAAAGTTTCTGAGTAATCCACTCCATACGTCTAAGTGAATCCTTTTGCAACCAATCTGGCCTTATATCTGTCGAGAATTTCATCTGACTTGTATTTGACAGTAAAAACCCACTTATACCCTACTGTTTTGTGACCTCTTGGAAGACTAACCAGATCCCACGTTTTGTTAGTCTCAAGAGCCCGCATTTCCTCCATAATTGCGACTCGCCATTCAGGAATTTCCAGAACCTTGTGCACATTGCCTGGAATTATCCCAGTATCCAGGCTGGTGGTGAAAGCTCTAAATCTCGTAGACAGGTTACTGTAAGACAAGAAGCTTTTCATAGAGTGTTTGGTGCACGACCTTGTACTTTTTCGCAGAGCTATCGGAAAATCCAAGATAGTATCAATCTCAATCTCACTGATCTTGTCTACCTGTTGATCTGTACCCAACTGTTGGTTCATTTTCAGTCCCCTGAGCACCACTTGGCGCTTCATTACTGCCATCATCCCTGACTTCGCCCGAGTCCCCTGCATCACTTTCAACATACTCATTGTCATTATGACTAGGGGTACCTTGAGCCTCAGTCGGTTCCGATTCTGATTCTTGAACACCTTCTGGTGGAGCAACAGGGGGAACAATTTCGGGAATTATTTCCTTTCGGAGATGCTTCCTATAGTAGGTTATCCAAGGCACTTGTTTTGCAGGCTCATTTGTTTCAGGGATAGGTTCAGGAAACAAGTCTAACGGAACAGAGTAGGTGGAAGTGTTAGCCTGTTCACTCGAAGTCTCCCCTTGAAGAAGACTAACAGGAAAGAAGAGCTTGTCCTTTAGAAATGTGGCAACCATGGTGACAAAGTACTTACGAGAGGAAGGCTGAAAGCACTTGTAGCCCCGTTGATGGAGCGGATACCTAACAAAGACACATTTTTGGGCCCTAGGAGCAAATTTACTCTGGTGAGGACCGTGATTATGGACGAAAACGGTGCACCTAAAAACCCAAAGAGGAACATCTGGGAAAAGGCGAGTGGACAAGATTGATTCTATGAAGTGCTCTAAGGGGGTTTGGAATTTGAGCACATGGGAAGGCATCCGATTGATGAGATGAGCTGCAGTAAGTACAACATCCCCCATAGATACGAGGGTAAGGATGCAGGTATCATGAGGGATCGGGCTACTTCAATAAGGTGGCGATTTTTCCGTTTGGCCGCCCCATTCTGCTGAGGCGTATAGGCACAGGAATTTTGGTGGACGATACCTTTAGAGTCTAAAAACTCACGAAGGGACTGATTAACAAATTCACGCCCATTGTCACTTCGAAGAATGACGATTTTGATATTGAATTGGGTTTCGACAGTGGTGTAAATCTGTTGAAAGATTGTCGTCACTTCAGACTTGTCTGTAAGAAGGAACACCCATGTAAGACGGGTGTGATCATCTATGAAGGTAATAAACCACCGTTTACCTGACACCATTGTGACATTCAACGGACCCTAAACGTCACTATGTTTCAGGTGGAAGGGTCGGGAAGGATTGTAGGGTTGTGAGGTAAAAGACGCCCTAGGCTGTTTAGCACGAATACAAACATTACACAACAAAGATGACACATTCACATTTCAAAATAAATGGGGAAATAGATATTTCATATAATGAAAGTTTGGATGTCTAAGACGAAAATGCCATAATAAGAAATCAGTTTCAGAAACAGTAAGAGAAGACGGTAAACAAGTGCTAGATAAACTCCTAGAAGAAGCATCATCGGAAAGGAAATAGAGCCCCCTATTGTGTTGGGCAGTGCCAATCATTTTCCCCGAGCTGAGGTCTTGAAACGAAACATTATCTGGTGAGAACACGACTTTGCAGTTCAAATCTCTGGTTAACTTACTGATTGATAGCAAATTATACAATATTTTTGGCACATGTAAGACATTCTGTAAAATCAATCCTTGAATTGGAGATAAGTGACCCTTTCCAGCAACGGGGGCAAATGACCCATCTGCCATTCTTATTCTCTTATTTCCAGCACTTGGATGATAGGAGAGGAATTGATCAGATGATCCAGTTAGATGGTCCGTTGCTCCGGAATCAAGGATCCAGGATTCATCTCCCTCGACAAAGAAACTAAAGGAATGGGGAGTACCTGATTGGGCAATATTGCAGGTTTCGACTGTACCTGGATCCACTTGGCTCGTCCCTGGAGGAGCACCATCAACTGTTTCACCAACGAAGGCTCGACTGGACTTAGATTTATCGTTCGGAGGACCCCGCTTGCCATTTCGAGGTCGGCCATGTAATTTCCAGCACTGATCTTTCGTATGCCATGGTTTCTTACAATGTTCACAAATTGGAGGGGTCTTTCCATTCTGTTTGTCATTCTCTGAACCCGATGACTTGACTCCAAACGCAGCCTGTCTCTTATACACATCTAGATGTGTATAAGAGACAGGTATAAGGCAAGTTAGAAAATCATATACGCGGTCAGCCTCCTCAATCTTCGAATACTGAACCCCGTCAACTGGGCAATTCCAAACTATTTCTCGACACAGATCCATTTCTTGCCACAACAGTGATAATTTATTAAAATAGGATGTTATGTCGAGAGTCCCCTGCTTGTACTCATGCACCTGTTTTCTCAATGTATAAAGGCGTGAAGCATTCTGCCTCTTCGAATAAAGTTTCTGGACAGCTTCCAGATATCCCGAGCCGAAGCTAAGTAAAGAAGAGGCTTCTCAATCTGAAGTTCCATACTGTTTATTAAAATTGAGCGGAGGAGGGAATCCTCCCCCTTCCATATACGTTCCTGAGGATCCCCAGGATTTGGTCTGGGTATCTCCCCTGTTAGATACCCGAACTTGTGTCGTCCCTCGAGAACCATCCTCACAGATTGTGATCAAGAAAAGCAGTTCTGGCCATTAAGTTTTTCGCCAATAGAAATTCCTGCAGAATTGCCTATAGAACCAGACATAATGTTTGCAAAAGGTAAAGTAAGGTAAGAAGTTACCGGAGTTTCTGAACATAACGGAACCCTCGGGTATGTATTTGGTAGAAAATCAGTTGATGGATTGGCCGTAGATCTAACGGCTTCCCCAAGTGCAAAAATCTGTTGCTGCAGATTTGCCAGTTGTTTTTTAACGCTAACGGTCCCACTAAAAATCGTTGTAGGTTGTTTCATAGACCCCTGATGTATCGTTTCTGCCAGTGTGGGAAGACCGACTTGAGGAGCCGGCTGACCAAAGGGTAAATAGTGGGAGAAAAAAACTTGCTGTAAAGGGTTGGGCTAGACCGGGTTTGACTGGACTGGCTGGTTCGAGTGGTTTGGTGGGTTCTGGTAGACGGAGAGGTCGGGCACGTTCGGAAGGCTGGGTAAAGAAGATGGAAGGTAGGCGATTTAGTTTGGATTCACCAGGGAATGGAAGGTCGAAGCGCTGGGCAAAGACGAAGGGTAAAAAACCGAGGGATGAGAGGACGACTAACCTGGAAAAGCTCCACCGACTGTGTTTGAGCTGCGGTCGGTAACGATCGGTGGCTGGAACAACGGAATCGTCGACGGCAAGCACTCGTGTCTGGGCTAGACCAGCGGAGGATGTTCGAGTCTCGATGGCAATGTGGTTGAAGTCGTCGACGGCAGCGCCGGAGGTCCTCCGATGACAGTAACAACTGGATCGACGAGGAGCTGCAGTCCCGTGTGTTGGATTTGAATCGGTCCAAGTAATGACTGTAGATATTGGTCAACGGTAGCCCTAATTTCAGCACCGTTGGAATTTTCCCTTGGAGTTCCATCCCTTGCTAGAGTCGATGACTGAATCTCTTCTATTCCAACGACATCCTCATCACCATGATCTGATACCATTTTGAAAAAGTTAGGGAAGGAAAAAAAAACACCAGAGTTACGTGGAAAACCCTAGACCAGGGAGAAAAAACCACGATAAGAGTTTTTTATTTTTAATTCAGATACACGGTACACATTACAGGGTCGGGTATAAATAACCAAACAGTAAGAAACCCTATACTTTTAAAAGACCAAAATGCCCTCAGGGCTAAAATATAATTTCAACAGACATGTTTCTGCTTTAAAAGAAGGAAACCAATCTTTTTACTTATTAATTTGGGTACATGGACCTTTTAAGAATGTATCTACCATTTAATCTTAATCTGATATGTTCAGTTAAGCTTACTTGACAATCTATTTGACATTGGCTTGTAAAAAGTTTATATGGGTTTCAACTTATTTGTAGTGACACTCATTGTGTCTGGCCCCGCTAGAAAGTCAGGAGCAAGACCACGTGGAACAAATCTACTTTTACCATGAGGTAGGATATTTTCCTAGCTAGTATTCGGAAACACAAAACAGTTATTTTGGGATTGGAGGGGATAGATGGGGAGAGTAGCTTCACAGCTCCTTGGGCTGCCAACTCCAAAGACTTTACCAGTGTCCTGCCCGTTTCTCTTTTCAATAACTGAAGAGTCATTTGGTGATTTCTTTGGATAAGAATTGAAACTGTCGTTATCAAAAGAGAGAGTATAATGAGATCTGTGTCATGCCACAATTACAAAAAGGTCAAAGAAAGACTCCCAACTGGTAAAGATCTGTCATGCAATAGTTACAAAAACCTTTAGAAGCGGATTTTGTGATTTCTTCCCTTTGCTTATGTCTTTATTGGAACTCGTAGTCTAAAAATTTTCATGTTGTCTTTACGAATGTCACAGAAATTTAAAAATCAATGGCGTTAAAAGCTTCCTGAAACAATCAAAATTATGATCATACCGTAGTAATTATTTGCATATATATAATTGCTTTTCATGTTTTTATCCAACATGGTAGAAAAGTTCCAATATATTGCATATTGTCTTTTACATTACCTGAGATCTGTATGGGTATTGCAATTTACAGAGGCGTAAAGTATATGATGCATTATTGAGATGTATGAAACCTGCAAGAATATGGGATCTATATGCATTCAAGTCCGGGCCATCCAAGTACAGTAATACAGACCCAAAAGTTCGTTTGCTAAATGAGTATTTTCGGCTTCTTGGAAAGGGTTCCCTACATGCATCAATGAGTATGATTGAAGATGGATCATTTACATTGTCCAATGAATTGTGGAGAATAACCAAAATCAATTCCAATTATACTTTGTGTCAGAGTTATCCATTTGCATTGGTTGTTCCTAAACATTTTAGGTATTACTTTTTTATCCAAGATCCAGCATTCACTTTTTGTTTCTTTGAGATATTTAGAGACAAGTTTATTCTTTCTTTTAGAAACTAAGGCGATGCCTCAATTTCTATATAGATTATTGTTTTTAGTCATTGAAGGAACTAATTATGTGGTTCTACTGCTAGTGATGAAGAGATGTTGCAGGCTTCTACCTTTCGTGCTAGATGTCGTTTGCCTGTTGTTTCGTGGTGCAATCCTGGTACAACATGAAGCTAAGATTCTTAAACGCTATTCTTGGCTAGACTTAAATATCTAACGTTGATGAAAACTCTTAGGCACTGGAGCTGTTCTTGCACGTTCATCTCAACCTTTAGTTGGTCTTATGATGAATATGAGAAGGTAATATCATATGGTCTGGCGTAATCCTTTGGGAATGTGAGGTGAGAAGAAGCTTAAAATCTTTAATGGGGGTGGAGAAGAGGTGTGAGGTTTAGTTTTTGGCGTATGCGCTGTCTCTAATGTTGGTGCATATGTTTAGGTATGGAGTGATAGGACCTTAGGCCATTAAGTTGATGCAATTTTATGCATGTTGCAGTAATACCGATGAAAAGCTTGTTGCTGCACTTTGCTCGAATCTTGCTAGTGTTCATGGGTCATCACGTAGGTGAGTGTATTAATATTCTTTTTCCATGGATGGCAACTATTTTTAATTTTGAAGTTTGCCCTTTCAATTTTTGGTTCGAAAGGTTTCTGCATCATTACTTTTTTCCCCATTTTTCATCTAGACATATAAACTGAAAATCAAGGGCTGCCTAATATGGGAAAATAATTACATGAGAGCAAGAGAAAAGGAGAAAACCTAAACGAGTCTTAATTTTTGTTGCTGGAAACCTGATTTGAGATTAGAATGCACTAAAACTCCAATATTCTCTCACGAACAAAATTTATCTTAGAAAAATTATCCAAAAAATAGTTAGTGACCTTTCTCAGAAAAAGAAATCTCCTTTTTCCCAAAATGTGGCCTTGGAATAACATCTATGTATCCACCACAACCTAGATCTGTTGAAGCAAGGTTGGTTATTAGATTTGCTAGAATTGTCCTACATGAGAGATGGAAGATGCTTGTGCAAGAGTAATTGATTTGAGTTCTCTATCTGCTTTGGGTTAGAATACACATATACATGGAACCTGACTTCTGATGTCAATGTCAGTAGTGATAATTCTTCTCATTCGCAAACAGTCAATCAAATTTCAACCTTCATCCTTTCTCTGACTTTAATTGCATTGTGTGCTTGTTAACCACCTGGACTAGAAAAAAGTGAGAACTAATTAACTCTTTTTGCACTTCGAGTGGAGAAGTTTTCCTCCCCCTAGCTTTCAAGAATGTAACAATTAACATGATTATTTGGAGAGGATCGTTTGAAAGAAACAAAATTATCTCTCTTTTGAAGTTCTTTTGGGATTAGTCAAGACTCGCTGTCAAGTTGGTGCCTCCTTCTGAAGTTTTTTTATTATTTTATTATTTTTTATTTTTTAATTAAGATTTGTAGCAAATGTACGCCAAGCCTTTGATGGCACCTTATCTCCTTTTGGTCTATAAATTATCCCAAAAAAGAAAATATTTGAAATATACAAAAAGCAACGGGTATAGACTATACTCTCCTTGCTTAAGCACCAAAGGAGCGTTGTTGAATTCTCTCTGTTCTTATTTTTCATTCATCAAGTTGAGGGCAGGAGCAGTACGTTTTTCCATTGTTCATCCTAACGCAGATTGACCCCTTTTTTCTTTCTTTTTCTTTTTTTTTTTTTTTGTAAATAACGCTTTAGGAAGCTTTATATAGCTGATGCAAGGCCTAGAAAAAATGCTTTAGCAAATGGAGCCATGGGAGGTGGCTCGGAGTCTTCATCAAATTATTTTCAATCTGAGGTTAGTTTGAGCGTTGGAGGTCTGATTTGTTCTTTCTTTACAATTTTATTATTGGATATTTGACTAACGTTGAATTGTTTTTGTTGTCCTCAATAGATAGTCTTTTTTGGGATTGACAACATACATGCAATGAGAGAAAGTCTTACTCGGCTCAGAGAGTACTTGGATACTCATGGTGAAAAATCATCTGATGGAATGTCATCATTCTTGGTTAGTACTTTTCAGCCTGACATATTTAGGCCCATTTTATTTAGGTCTTATAGAAAATCTCCCTCTTCCTCCCAACCTCGGATACTCATGGTGCAACATCATCCGATGGGATGTCATCATTCTTGGTAAACTGTCATTATTTTCTCTCCTCCATCACTCCCTCTCCCTTGAGATTCATATGTTCCCTCTTTCAACATTCAACTTTTTTTCCTTTGACCAACCTGAAACATCAGGAGCGTGAGCGTGCCTCCATCCGTTCCGCTTCATGATAATTTTAAACAACTTCAGATTCATCTTTTTCCCTCAAATAAACTTGAAATTGTAGATGTAAACATGTCCAAAGGAAAGTGACTGATAATGGAGAAATCTTTATGATTGCATTTGATGTTGTCTCCCTCCCCTACTTTTAATATTGATCTTAAAGAAATTCACTCTCCATATGCATAATGCAGAGACATGGTGGATGGACTTGGGGTGGGGGTAATCTTAGTAGCATGTCCGCGTCGGTATCAACCCTGGGAGATAGTGGCTGGTTAATCCATGTTCAAAGTGTCTTGGCTGGTTCAGCGTGGATTGCTGCACGTGTTGCTTTGGAAAAAGCAACTGTGCTAGTTCATTGCAGGTATGAAGTAATTGATTTTTTTTATCGTTTAATTGTAGCTGTAACAAATTATGCACATATGATGTTATTTTGGCTGGGAACTTCTGCTGTGTGAAATGTTCAAAAGTTGTCTTGCCATCTTCTTGTGTCTTTGTTTGCATAGTGATGGCTGGGACAGAACAACACAACTAGTTTCACTTGCTAGCTTGCTGCTTGATCCATATTATCGGACGTTCGCTGGATTTCAGGTATTTTGTTGGACATAGTAGACCTCTTTGGCACTTTTTTTTTCTTCACTCTGATTTATCTAAAATTGTAGGATACACCTTTTTGTTTATTATTATTTTTCTTTCTTTTTTTTAAATTTTTAATGTAGGATAAATTTTCTCATCTTCCCCATTATTTTACCTTAGTTGGTTTGGTATATTTGGAAAAGATTTCATCCCTCTTTATGTATCATGAATGATTCTTTATTCTATCCCTGGAATTATCAAAGGCTCTGTAGACTCTTCTTCATTTATCCATAACTTTCAGATATGTTTAGTCATTGGTCTGATTTTAATGTGTCTCCTTCACACAGGCACTGATTGAAAAGGATTGGCTAGCGTTTGGTCATCCTTTCTCAGATCGATCTGGCATGCCAACCATATCGGGAAGTGGTAACATGCCATATGAACTATCTAGGCAGTCTTCAACTGGAAGTTTTTCTTCTTCACCTATGCGTCAGCCGTCGGGAGCATTCATATCTCAAGCTTCCAGTCCTCCTCATGCACAAACATCAAACAACTGTTCTCCCATATTTTTACAGGTTTGTTTTTCTTTGAATATAATCTGTGAAATATTATGTGATTATTTTGTGATTTCTTCACGTGATTAACAATGTAGATATAGTGGCATTTTTATTCTTGACGCACAAAACTGTATTACCTGTTAACAGAATGCTACTTAATTATTTGCAGTGGGTTGATTGTGTTTCACAACTTCTGCGCATGTATCCCTTTGCTTTTGAGTTCTCTTCAGTAAGTAAACTTCTAGATGAAACTTGACTTTTAACTTGAAACAGTTTTTATTTCCCTTTTTGTGAGGAAATTATTCTCCACTTTTTACGGGCATAACTTGATTAGCAATTTAACATACTGACCAGTTTGGCGTTTTCTAATCAGGCATTCCTTGTGGATCTGTTGGATTGTATGCTTTCCTGTCGCTTTGGGAACTTCTTATGCAATTGGTATGTTTCTTCAATTAGATCAATCTTTTGTTGTGATGAGTTCAGTATTCATTTTTCTTCAACTATAATTTCCCTGTTTAACTATTGTCTGTAGATAAAGATCATTATTCCATGATTAGAACTTTTAAGACAGTTTATTTCTTGGAATAGTTCCGTGTAACTGGCCCATGTTATATATATCTTACACTACTGATCTTAAGGGGCCGTTTGGGGGCACCAACTAGAAATTGGTGGAGTAGGTTATTATAGCCCACTCCATGCTTTGGCGCACCAAGTATAATAGTGGTGTGAACAATTATTTATAACTTACAATTAAGCATAACGACCTTACTTGAACAGGATCTATTCTATAGGTTGTACAATTGTATCCTTGAATTCTAAGCATAACCTACAATTAACTATAATAAATACTATTTCAAACTCCTTTTTGCTATAGTATTTACCATTTGCTACCGTATTTATTATATTTCAATCATCCTGTCTTCTTTTCTTGCTACAACATTTACTATTTCTTATCCAAATAAAAATAGTTTGCACCCTTAAACACAAACTCTTATAACCCATTGACTATAATAACCAACTCAGTACCCCAAACGCGCCCTAAATTGTTAAACGTTAATAATAGCACTTATTGGAGGGACTTGGTGAATGATTGTTTTCTGATGTCTCAGTGAGAAGGAGCGGCAGCAATGTGCAGTTTCTGAAGTTTGTGGCTGTCTATGGGCATATTTAGCTGATTTACGAGCCTCGGAAGGAAGTTCACATGTGCATTATAACCTCTTCTATGAACCTACCAAACATGAAGGCCCTATCTTACCTCCGGCAGCAGCTCTAGCTCCAACTCTCTGGCCACAATTCCATCTTCGTTGGGCTTGTCCAAAAGAATCCCAAGCTGGGGAACTTGAAGTCAGATGCAGGAAAATGGCTATAAAATTCTCTGAAATGCAGAAGGTACGATTCTTTTCTCATACTTGGATCATGAATAAATGTCCCGAACTCTAGAAACAGTTGCAGAAGAAATTTAATTCATTGTTTGGTTGTATTTTTAAACTTTGTTTTAAAAAACTCCTTTTCAAATTGGTTTGTCTCAAAATTTATCTTCTATCGTTTTAGTTCCAAACGCAGGGACAGTTGTAACACACTAAAGAATACAACAAAAAACAGCTGCAGTTTTTTTTTTTTTTTTTAATGAACTGTTTTTAAAAATTATCTTGGGAGTTCTCTGCACAAGAACAAATTGTTTTCATTTTTTATATTCTCCTGTTGATGGTATGAAATCACAAAAAGAGGGGGGATAGCCAAAGAATTCCAACTTCCAAGCCAAGGAACTTACAAAACTATTTATTCTGTTGCAATGCACAACTTCCCCTTACTTCATTGAAGTAGTTCTATAGTAATTGGATTGCTGATATTATATGACTTTTACTTTAATCTGATTGTTTTGGAGCAAATGAACAGTAGCCAAAACCGAAAAGAGAGAAGTGGCTTTCTATAACCACTTAAGATTCGGTTTATTCATAGTTGGTGAACCTGTTGTTTCTTGAAAGTTAATTTTATGTATGGGCGTCGTTTATGTACAATGTTTTGTTGTCCTCAGTGTCAACCTGATTGATTCTTGCATACCATAAAATGCCTAATAGGACAAAGAAATGGCCGAGAGAAAAGCCCAGGAGATGACGGCTGCCATGGAATCATTAAAATCAGAGTTGCAAAACGAGAAACAATTAAGTATATCTGCTAGGAATGCTGCAAAAAGTGCAAGCAAAGAATGTGAAGCCATAAAGAGAGCAATTCAGTCTCTAGGTTGCAAGGTTCAAGTCTCTAGTAATGGTTATTGTACTGTTGATATTGAGGGCGACCTGATGAAAAAATCCAACCAGAAAAGTCATCCTGCTTCAAGAAGGGTTTCACATCGTTCACTGCCATCCCCCAGTGAAGAGAATGACCTCTCCCTTTCTATCACAGTTACAGCAGATGATGTTCCAAGTAACCCCCTCGGTCACATCTGTGAAGCTCTTTGCCCATTACGCACTCGGGACGGAGGGTGTCGGTGGCCTGATGCTGGTTGTGCTCATTTGGGTAGCCAATTTATTGGACTGAAGGCAAATTTTGATGCATTCGATCAACTATCCATATATGATGGTTATTTCAAGCCAGAGTGAACTACTTGGTTTTGGTATGAACCGGATTTTCTCGTTGCTCTTGCGAAGGATATACCATTAAGTTATATGCGGTACCAGTCGCATATCATGGACCCCAGTTATTAGGAAAGGGTCTCAGGATGGTGTACATAGAATGTTGAGTTAGCTGGCAAATCAAAACTACCACACTTGTTCAGGGCTACACGGAATAGGTTGGTTTAGTTAGTCAAATTTTCTTGATAGCTTGTTAGAAACTTGATTGAGTTCCTGCATAAATTTGGTCTCTGTACATGTTTTACTCGAGATGTATCATTCTTTTACCGGCAACTACTTTTGTGATTAATAATAGTAATAAACCAATGCTGGTTTTCAATTCATTGACCTCTTGCAAATTCTGTATCATGTATATATAGCAATGACTGATAGCAAAGGATTCAAACATACAAGTTTTCTTTACTCTGAAGCCTCATGAAGACGGTGGCTAACGTTAAATACTTGCTTTTGCATATTACCGTTTGCAAGCAGGAAGCCTCTTATTAAGATCAAATATTGTTGCTTTTGCACCAATACATTAGAAAACCCTCATGGAGATGGGTTTTAATTTCATACTAAGATCATTTTCAAGGATTGACAAAGGGTTAGAAAATGACTGATTTAACTCGAAATTACAAATAACGGGTATAAACTCAAGATTGATTCTAGCACTAAAAATGTAACTTCAACATTTATTAAGGGCTGTTCAAGGCAAACACAAAACTAGATATTACTGGAATCTTCGTCCTCCTCGTCATCATTTGAACGTCTTTGGGGCCTTCTCTCCTTCCATCTTGCCCATGCCCAACTCAATATAAGAAACCCACCCAGGGCATATACCTAATGCAAATGAAATGATTCATTTTATAAGCAAGGAGTCATAAAAGCTCAAACTCAAACAATGATAGCCAAGTAGAGACTAAACACACGTTAGAGGATCGAGATTAAATTATAAGTTTAGATCCTATACTTTCAGTTTTGTATCTATTTAGTATCTTAATAGGCTTTTGAATTTTCAATCCCTTGAACTTGTCCATTCTCTGGACGAGGTGTGTATTGATTTGTCTAAAACGGCAAACATTATTGATGAAATCGATCGGTTGGCTTCTAAGTGTGGGGTAGTGAGGTTGATAAAGTATCATTGATTGGAGGAGTGTGATTTTTTTGCCTGATTTTTACCCAAATTGGTTTTCCTCTACTTTGATTGAGTGTGGTTGTATCTAATTTCTGTTTGTTTAAATGATTTTTCCATTTTTGTAAAAAAATGTATCCAATAAGTCTATGTACTTGTCAATGAATTTTCAATTTTGTGTCTAATAGGTCCTCCCCTATGAATCATTTTTTAAACACAAATGGGATTCTCTACTTTATGAACAACCCGTGATATAGTGATACCTTTACAAAGTTTGGTGGCCCCAGTTCCCTTCCATACTTCCTTTATCTCTTGATCTATTTGAACTTTTAAATAGCTCGTACGCAGCAAAATACAGCATATGAATATAAAATGAAACTAATAGCACATAAATATAAATTGCTCCTATCTCTTTGTTCTCCTAGAGATCTCTTTTATCCACCTTCCTTTATCAACAACTTTCTAAGACTGGCTTTCAAGTACTCAATTATTAGAAACAAAAAGGGTAATTCAATCTGAAGAGATAGAACACCAGGGAAGTAGTATCGATAACCTGATAGCAGCAAGTCATGCTACTGAAATACTGATACAAAAGGGGGGAAAACATCCTACTGTTATATTTGGTCGGCCGGTCGGGATTGTGTATTCTGGCCACTCCGACCGACCGACCGAATTTTGCTTTGGGGGGGAGGGGGGTGGGGTGGGAAACAAAAAACGGACTCTGACTGCTTATCTCCTAGAACCGACCAACCAGACGTCGGTTTCGGTTTTGGTCAGTTTAACTTGCTCACCCCTGAATTTACCCTGTTGCATTTAGGCCCCTAGAATCCTTTCTGTTCTATCTATGTCCTATGAAAATTAGAAACTCTCTACACCCTAAAAGCTATCAAAAGATTTCAGTAGTTTATTGGAATTTCTTACTGCTAAGATTTAGATCTCTATTTGCATTAGTACATGAGAGAAATCCTCTCACATTTCCAGAGATCATAGAGAATTATCCATTGATTAACTACCAAACAGGCCAATCAGCTATCATCTAAAGTTCTAAACTAATCAAGAATTAGATAAAGGAGGGAAAAAGGTAGCCAAAAGCTGAAACCATAAGCACAGAAAAGGCAAAACAAAGAATGAGAAAAATCAAACGTTCTCTAACCCTCCAATTCACCATTTAATAAGACGTTTTAACAGTCAACAGTTATTACCAGTTCAGACAAATTCACAAACAGTATGTGTGCAATATTCGTAGTAGCGCAGCAAGTTCAACTTCATCCACTTTCCATAAAAACGAAAGAGAAGACAAACCTGCCAGATGACCGCCGGATTGGAAGTCTTGCCGGAGACATCAGCTTCAGCCTCCACCGAAGCGACAGGCAACTCTGCTTTAGGAAACCTCACGAACTCCGGCTTCTGAGCATCGTCGTCGGCCTTTCGGCCTTCATCAACCACCACAGCCGGCGGTTTCTTGCCGCCGTTGATCGGAAAAGGCAATCGGAAGTCAAACTTGGGAAGAAAAGAGAACCAAGGAAAGGGGAAGGGGGATTTTGGGGAATCCTCGTCTTCTTTCATCCCAATAAATTTTGGGTTCTCTGCCATTTTTTTGCTGTAATCTGAAAAAGAAGAAAGAAAGTGCGATCAACTACAAATACTGGTAGTAGTCGTTGTCTTCGTTGAAGCGGCGGATAATACAACGATTTCTTTTCTTCCAAAACAATGTCATTTTCAAACCCAAATCCCTAACTTAGGAATTGTTTGAAATTAAATAGTCTTAAATTACAATACGGTTTTTATTTTATGGATGTGTTTGGTAACCATTCTTTTATATATATTTTCTAAGATAACAATTGAAATAATAGAAGTCCAAATAACAATATGAGATATAATCAATATAATGCAATTCAATGCATTGACATATTTTGTCTACGATAAACGTGAAAGAAAGAAAGCACACATTATGGCTACAATGAATATGAGAGAAAGAGACAATCTCAGTCCATTGTTGTGATCCTTAACCTCTTCGATAAAAGAGGTTTCATTCCAAAAAGCTTGATCTCAATCAAGATATTCAAAACATAGATTGAAGATAGAGTCTCGAGTCCAACACATATATCGCGATTGTTTCATTCAATAAGCTATAACCTCTTGATATCTAGGGGCCAACTTCAAACCAATGAGACGAATATACAAAAACATACGGTGATTTTACTTTTAAATTTATGTTTTTTTTTTCCTTAGATTCCATACTATTACTCTTACATTTTTTTTTTCTCATAGGTACCAGCACATGTGACTCGGGAAGAAAAGGCAGCGTTTTTAAGAAACATACAAAAACATGTGTTTGAAAACTATTTTTCTAGTTTCAAATTTTGGCTTTATTTAAAACATTTGGTGCAAAGTAGATAATAAAATAAAATAATTTACAGGTGGAAATAATATTTATTGGAAGTTTAATTTTTTTTAAAAATGCGAGGTTTTAATTTTGTGTTTAAAACAATTATACTTCAATGTATAATAAAGGTCCGTCTGGATTGAATTGAGAAAAAAATGTTTTTCAAAATACTCATTTTTATTTAAATACTTTTGACAGAAATTATTGGAAATACACCTTAAAAATTATTTTGACTGGTTGTCAAATAGTTCATTTTTTTAAAATGATTTATTTTTTAAATTAAACCGTTGAAAATGCATTTTAAATACATCCTAAATCCGTTGATGAAATAGATATATGAATATTATATCTAATAGAGGTGTAGCCTTTCAGGTTTTTCCTTGGTAACTTTCTTCTTTTAAATTTGATTATTTTAAATTCTAAAATTTTTCGTTTTTATCTTTTAAAAATCTAAAATTGCCTTAGTTGTGGTTTTTTTTTCTCCAAACATTTTTTTTTCAACAATTTCAAGGATGAAAAATAAAACTATTAACATTTGAGATGATAGTTGATAAATTTATTTACTAAACAATACTCAACTTTTTCTAACTTAACGTTGGCTTAAATGATCTTGTCAGGAACAACAAACTTCCACATATTCTTACATAGTTGTGTGACATTGTACACTTAGAGCATAGATATTAAGAGGTCAATTTTTATCATTAATTTTCAATCTCATCAATTTGCATCTCGAAACTTTGAAAAGTGTTGCAATATTAACTATAAATTTTAAAATGTATTGCAATTTTAATGTCCTAATAATTTTGTTTGTTCAAAAGATTGTTTAATAAGGTATGTGCCCTCATGCGATTCATGAACTATAAAACATAAACTTGGTATGAACATTTTAGAGAAAAATGACATTATATACAGCTCAACTTTTGTTGACAATTGCAAGTTTTGAAAAAGTTATACAAATATTATTTTATATATTGACTAATCTTAATTTTGTGCAAATTTTGCTTTATTAAAATTATTGAGTTTATAGAAACTTTTACCGTTTTTTCTTTTTCTTTTTTGTTAAAATTAGGGGAGAAACTAACCAAAATTAAACTCACGGTAAAAATTGCAATACTTATATATATTTCGAGTCTACTTTGATAAAATGAAAATTGATAGTAAGAAATATACTAGGTAAGTTGAATATCAGAATAGAGTTTTATCATTCTAAATATAATATCAAAATTAACTGTTCAACCATTAATTAGAGAATTAAAATACTAGATTATGTTGCTTAATGGCTAAGACTTTCTTTTAAGTTGTAAGTTTGAATCTTCACTAATATTTTTTTTTTGTTAAAATATCATTTTAGTCTTTATACTTTTGAAATGTCCAATTTTGATCCTTAGAATATAAATAAAGCTTAAAAATGTCCCTCACATCCAATTGAAAATAAAAATAGCGAGTTGGCAAATAAAAATAATAAAATATTATAAAATATGATATATAGTTTAAACTTCAAGTTTAAAAAAAAATTATTTGTTCTTTTTTACTTTTCAATTACTTTCTCTCTCCCCTCCCATCCTCTCATTAGGGGTGTTAAAAAAAACTCGATGACCCGAAAAAACTGCTCAACCCAACTCAATTTGATTGGGTTGGGTTCAAATAGATGAAAATTTATGGGTTGGGTTGGTTTATGGGTTCACCTAATATAACCCAAACCAAATTTATTATTAACTTTAAAATATATTTTTTATTACTTATAATATAATTATTTATACCTACGTTGATTTTAATTTTATTTAATTTCAATATTTTTTAATAATTTATGTTTCAACAACTCTTAAAAGTAAGTTTTTAAAAAAGTAGAGGGACCAAAATTGGACATTCTTAGGTATCAAAATGTAACAACCATCAAATCATAAGATCCAGAATAATGTTTTAATATTTATTTTACTAACATAAATAAATAAATATATATATATATATATAAGAAATATAAACATTCAAAATGTCTATGTCAACACATATCAATAGCTAATGGATTTCTACTCTAAGAATCAAGTGAGATAAGATTTAGCAAGTAAAACGATCGTGCCAATGTGAGTATAATTTAACTCACACAAGGTATGTACTTTGACTTAAGTAGTTATTTTGAAATAGTTAAAATAATTATTGTCATTTAAAATCACTCTGAAGAGACGTTTAATCCTTAGAACTAATTTAAGTAATTATAGTCATTTGAGAATAACTTTCAAATATGTCAAAAGAGAGAGTGAATTGATTTATTATTGAAAAAAAAAAAATGAACGGCCGTTATATAAGTCAACTCGGCCCATTTTGATTTCTATTTATTTGACTAGGCCCAGGCCCCGATTACAACGTCAAAATGGGCCAATTTCAGGCCCAGTCTTGAGTCCAATTTTCAGCACAGAGTGTATAATCACATTTCCGTACAAAGCTTATTGAAGTCGAAGTCGAAGTCTCGTCAATGGAAGAAGGGGCGGGAGCTTAAGAATTAAGCCGGACGAGACGATGGCAGCGGAGACATTGGTCGAAGCGGCGCTTCGAGTCCTCAACACTTCCGATCCCTTCGAGAAGGCTGAACTCGGCGATCATGTAGCTTCTCGATGGCTTAACGGCGCCATTTCAAGCCCTTACGATCCCTCCGCCGATCTTGCCGTCCCCGACCGCCCCGCCCGGCTTTCCGATGTATTAATCCGCCTTCTTCCTCATCGATTTGTGTACATATTAATATAGATTGTATGTTGATTGCAACGGTGTAATGTTTGTGCTTCGAAGATTATCTGTGTTGATGCTTACTTCGAAACTGTTCAGGTGAAGTTGGTATCGCCGAGTCTCATGCCGAAGCTGGGGAAGGCGGGAAGCTTACAGAGCAGGCAGGCTATTGTGCATAGTCTCGTCCATACTGAAAGTTGGGCGATCGATTTGTCGTGGGTACTTTATCTTTTTTATTTTTAATCCCGATTTGTCTCGAATTGTATATTTGCGACTACGCCTTTAATTATATAGTATTGCGATTGTTACTTTATGTATGTTTGATTTGGGAGGTTTTTTGTAACCCTAAGCCCTTATTTTCGCTTTCTTGTTCTCTTCCTCTCACTGTTCATGGTTAATCAAACCCTTGTTAGGGAAGGATTTTTGGTATGGATGGTCTCATTTGGGAGGTCCAAATGAAAAATGGCCGGTAATGTTTTCCGATGGCTGGCTTGTCACTCGTTCTCCATCCGATTACTTTATACTCGATTCTTTTGAATTCTTAACCTGTTTAAAGGCGTTTGAAGTCCATTATTTCACCACTTCCGTATTAGCTCAGACTATTCTCTCTGTTCTTCCGATTGTATATCTTTCGACAACACCACCTCTACACTTTAAACTCGATTATCTCTGCATCAGGTAACATTCTTCTCCTTGTTTGTATTTTGTCATCATTCATCTCGTTCTTTGTTATATTTTGGCATCATGTTCCTCGATATTCGACCAATACGGTTCTCATTTTTGTTTTTATATCTTGCATGTTTGGCTGGACCTCGAGTTTGTTTCGTTTTGGTTTTCATATTTTTATTATTTCGGACCATCTAGAGTTTAAGGTTTAAGTAGGATAATGCATGAAGGTGGAAAATCAAATCGAATGCTCGACAATCGACCATCTAGTCACATGTAATGTAGCGAGTAAGGGGCACCATGTAGCATATCTGGTATCGATAAATCGAGTATTAGGTATCGAGAAATCGAGTATCAGGTATTGAGTATCTTGTATCGTGCATCAAGTATCGAGTATTGAACAAAATTCTTACTTACCCTTGTTGTATGGCTAGACAATTCAAGATTCCTCTCCAGGATCGTTTCCTAGGCCAAGCGACCAACCTATCCTCTCACATTGGGACAATTAACAAGATTGTGAAAGAGAAACTTACTCTCACTCAACTTGCCCTCTTCAGAAAGACGTTATTTGGGCGATTCGTAGACATGGACATTATCTTCAAGAGTCCATTGCTCCATTACATTCTATTGAGGGAGGTTGAAGACGATAGAAAGGATACAATGACATTCGATTTGAATGGTACAATTGTAATATTCACCGAAGAAGACTTTCTATTGGCGACGAGACTATGGCAGTCACCTAATCCAACAATTGTGAGGAGGGGTGAAACAATTGGATCATTGCGTAGTAGGTACTTCAAGAATGATTTTGCAGGGGACATTCACATTGGTACCTTAGATACAGCGTACAAGGAGATGGAGTTTAAGAATGACATGGATGTTGTGAAGATGACATTGGTCTATTATACTGAATTGGGTATGATGGGAAGTGAGAAGACGATGGCCAATGTTGACAAGACCTTGTTAATAGATGTGGAGGATTTGGATTACTTCAATTCCATGGATTAGGGAAACGTGTTATGAGAGAGGACGTTACTTGGACTACAAAGAGGATTGAGTGGTTAGGTAGAGAACTATAAAAAAGGTCCAAGTACAATAAGAACTACATTGTCAAGTACAACCTACCATGGTTTCCTCATGCATTTCAAGTAATATCCATTTACTGGCCATACAAGATCTACTCATTGTTATGCCAATGTCATTTACTACTTTTTCTTGTTTTATAATCGTTTATGAATTATGGTAGATGTGGGCATACAAGATCATTTCAACAGTTGCTGGAAAAGTTGCAACCCAACTGAATGGACATGTCGTACCTTGATTCTTGAGGTGGGAGTGTACATACTCATTGCCAACCAAAACAATACAATGAGATGTGTTTGAGTCCATCGAGGTTAGTGTATTACATCACAATTTACTTGGATTTAAGGTGAAGGTCACATATACCTAACAAATTGTTCCTTGTTTTGTATAGACAAGGATCACACCCACACCATCGATCATATTCGATAGGGAGAGGCGATATAGGGACACTAGGGACCATGAACAACCCATATACGAGCGCATTGATGTCGAGACGAACTCCTCAAAGACACATAGATCACACCATGATGAGGATGCTCATAGTAACTATAGTGAATACGAGGGTCATAAGCATCGGTTTCATGAGCAAGAACTCCAAAAGCATCAATCTCACAAGCTCCCTACCGGCAGGTGTGAGATTCACCCTCCTCGTAATGAGTCTTATGAGCTCCCTACTGACAAGCATGTGCCCCCAACTGAGGAGCGAGTGTTGTCTCAGTTGAGTACATCCCATTCTGAGCCCATGAGGGGTGTGGGCATTCGCACATCACTTCGTGACATAGACTAAAGAGTGTCTATGATGTAGCATAAATTAAACGATGTACAGTCAGACTTGAAAGATGTGAAGTCTGACTTGAGTTTTCTTCAGGCCGACGTACAAACAATCACCGACCTACTGCGGTCATTGTGTCGAGTACGTAATATCATCTTAAACTTGTTCTAATGTAAATCTATATCATGATGTGTTTGACCTAACGTATATCGTAAATGATATCGGGTTTAGGCATGGAGTCCACCGAGACTATTGACCCCATTCCTCTACCTTCCACTGAGTCTCGTGGCCCCATTCCTCCATTTTCCATTGAGACTTGTAACCTCATTCTTCACCTACCACTGAGTCCTGTGACTCCATTCCTCCACCTTCCACTCAGTCCTGTGACCCCATTCATCCACCTTCCATCGAGTCCCCCAACCCCATTCCTCCATGTTGAAATACGTTGAATTAGCCCTAAGGGCATTTTTGTAATTTATGCTATATTTGCTAAATTAGGGTTTCACCTCATTCTATTTACATCTGAGGTTGGGTCTATTGTAGACATGACATTAAATAATGTCCTTTTTCTACCGTGGTTTTTCTTCCTTGAATTAAGGTTTTCCACGTAAACTCCTTGTGTCGTCTTCTTTTCTTCTATTTCAATATGGTATCAGAGCAAGGTGATGAAACCCTAGCCCCGATAGAAGAAACTCAGTCATCAAACTTGATAGGTGAAGGTATGCCGACTAATGAGGCTGTGATTCAAGCAGCAATTGACCGTTATCTCCGAACCATCATCCCAGGTGGCTCAGCTGAACAGATCCAGCTGGTGAGCCGAATAGCAGGTGGTGGGCTTGCTCCAGCCGGCGCGTCGATTAGCTTCCAGACACAGGCGTCGCACAGAACCGGATCTGCACAAGACGGTCGTGGGTTTGCT
>NC_052352.1:32760574-32849042 GCF_009727055.1 Benincasa hispida
GCAGAGTATAGAGCTATGAATCTGGGAGTGTGTGAAGAAATCTGGTTGCAGAAAGTTTTATCTGATCTTCACGAGAGTAGTCCGGGGCCCATGAAGCTATATTGTGATAATAAGGCTGCCTTCAGTATTGCGAATAATCCCGTGCAACATGATAGAACCAAACATGTGGAAATTTACAGGCACTTTATTAAAGAAAAGTTAGATCGCGGAGCTATTTATATTCCCTATGTACCTTCAGTCCAACAGATTGCAGATGTTTTTACGAAAGGGTTATCGAGACAGACGTTTGAAGCTTGTATTAGCAAGTTGGGTTTTGCCGATATCTATGTCCCAACTTGAGGGGGAGTGTTGAAATACGTTGAATTAGCTCTAAGGGCATTTTTGTAATTTATGCTATATTTGTTAAATTAGGGTTTCACCTCATTCTATTTATATCTGAGGTTGGGTCTATTGTAGACATGACATTAAATAATAAGTCCTTTTTCTATCGTGGTTTTTCTTCCCTGAATTAGGGTTTTCCACATAAACTCCTTGTGTCGTCTTCTTTTCTTCTATTTCAATACTCCACCTTCCACTGAGTTTTAGGACCCATTCATCTACCTTCCATCGAGTCCCATGACCCCATTCTTCCATCTTCCAACGAGTTACAGGACCCCATTCTTCCATCTTTCACCGAGACCAGTGACCCCATTCCTCCACTTCCCACCGAGTCATATGACCCCATTCCTCCACCTTCCATCGAGTCCCGTGACCCCATCCCTCCACCCTCCACCGAGCCCATCCTCCCCATCGTTACAGTATCCACCGCTCTCCCCTATCCTCAATTATCTACCACTCTTCTTGCTATGTTGCTTCCTGATGTATCAGCCTTTCCCCTATTGACCCTACCACATCTTGAGTTGCTTCCACCACAGACGTTGAAGAAGTTTAGAATTAAGGGTGAGCCCAAGGTGAAGGACAAACCCAAGGTGAAGTTGGTTATTACTGTCCATTGCAACACCAACTATCATTGTTCCCTTATACTTACTTTTTAGATGAGTGTCATCTACAACGATCACGGGTCAACAACTCTTAAAACCTCTTAAACTCGCACCTATTGCCATGAGCCTGTATTTGAAATATTTTGATTCTTCAAGCTCGATCTCAAATACAGTTTCAGGATTTTCTATCTTCAAAGCCTCACCATATGTATGCAAGACGTCATATGATTCCTCTGGCGTCTCCCTTACAAGAGCAATGGTAGTTTCTCTCGCATGCCATGCCTTTTCATAACTAATATTGACACCGCACTGATGCCGCATATCCTCAATAATATGGTGCGGTTTGTCCCCCCTACCAACGCCGAACTTGTCCTTGATTAAGTGACCAATAACGAATACGTTGGCTTCCTTGTGATCATGATTCAATACTTCAATCGAGCATGTGTGATTGGGCGTGCATTTTGTGATCTTGAAAATATCACACCGTCCATTTTAATTGCTCGAACGACCCACTTACAAGTTTGGTGTAAACACCAAACACTACAATTTTTTGTTCGATTTTTTAACCTGCAGCTCAAAGTTGTTCTTAATGGCCAACATTGCTAACCTAATCTTCACATCATTCTTGTTGAAGAAAATTTGACCTACTTCAACTGTATCCACCAACTCTATGGACAACTGTGGTTGCATGATCAAGTCCCCCGTTCTAGCATTACTACTAGATGGTATATTTTTTGGATTTTGGTGAGACACACTTCCAACAAAATGGCCAAAATCATTTGACATAATCGGAGTTGGTTGTTCTTCATTCATAACAAAAGGACCACTCCCTAAAAAAACCTAGGTTGGTTGTTCGTCATTCACAACAGAAGGATTACTCTCTAAAACAACCGGGGTTGTCTGTTCTTCATTCCTAACCCATTCCTCTTCTATCATCACATTCTCATTCTCATTTACACATGTCCCAACATCTTCTATTGTTACATTTGGATGCAATATGTTTGCTATATTAACATCGATGTTGTCGTTTTCCAGTGAGACACCTGATGGACAAACATCATGCTCATTGATATCACCTTCACATGAATTTCTTCAATTTTTGCAAGACTTACAAATACTTGTGGTCTAGTACGGTCGTACTTTGAGAGGAGAAATTTAACATCAACATCGTCCATTAAGCATACCGGAGGAGAATCAATATTCATCTTATATGTCACCCTCATTATAATCTTGAACTCTATCAAACTAACCTGCATGATCTCATATACTAGATTTACCAGCTCATTATATGTCAATGTACTGGAAACTAGCAAACCCTTCAAACGACCTCCAGTATAGCATTCTCATGTACCACCATAACGTAAGAATATATACTTCTTTATCCTTCAAGAAAAACAATACAGAAAGTGAGCAGTTTGGAAAATAAGTAATTGTTAAATACTCGCTACACGATACTCAATGCTCGATGCTCGATGTTCGTCACTCGATACTCGGTATTCTCAACTCGTTGCTTACTGTTTCATAGCTCTCTCCCCTCATCTTGGCTCCACTGGGAGCTACTTGCATGTATTAGTGCACATTCACAAACTCACACTCACTCGTTCTCTTTGCTACATTCGTGTGTCTCACATATCTTCGGAAAAGTAAAAAAAGTGAGCAAGAAAAATCACATTTACTTACTTGAAGTGTGAGACAATAGTGAAATTATCTCAATACCTTATAACTTGATCTCCGTCAAGAAAAACAAGTTTTGTGAAGTGGGTTTTTTGAAGGGAAAGTGATCTTGATTTTCTTTTTGTGTTTTAGTTTTGTTTGTTTTTAGTTAATAAAATAAATTACTTCACATTTCAAGAAATTGATTTGAAAGAATCGTGTACACAATCAGAAAATTCCCCAATTTGTGTATGTTCGTACATGAGCATCAACTACAGAGCAGATTCCAACGGCACGGAGAATTCAAAAGAATCGAGTATTGAGTATAACTTGGATATGATCGAGTATACACGTGTCGATTGCAACCGTATTGAGTGACCATGCACCTGGACATCGTGTGACCGTGCATGAGGAACGAGCGACGAGCCATTGGTAGGTGTGCGGGGTGCATCTCAGGAGCGAATCGATATAAGCAGAAGATCACTTTCCATTACTTTCTCTACAGGCGGTTATTTTTTCATTTGGGCCTCTCAAATGAGACTATCCGTACAAAAAATCCTTATCCGAGCGCTGTTATCGATTCTATTTTGCCCATCTAAGAATTGAAATAATTTTTAATTCGTCATTTCTCTCGATGTAATCTGCTGTGATGAGCCTCGCTTGTCGTTCCCCTTGGTTGATTTTTTTATTTATTTTTTTTTTAAATGCAACCACCAATTCGGAAACAGAGTTCAAAGTTATGAGTTTATCCACCTACAAAGGAACCCAAAAAAAGGAAAAAAAAACCCTATGTTTTCCAACGTGGAACCCGATGCTCACAAAAAGAAGATGAACGTACAGTTTCTCTCTAGCTATAGCTTCAACTTTTGATGTGCAATTTATATTTTTAATTATCATACCTGTGCATACTTGTGCTTGTCCCTTCTATTCTGAGTGTTTTTTTGGTTATCTTATGAATTGCCTGATAATTCTGTTGCTCTTTCCTACTATGGAAAATTTACACGCCTAATTGCCTAAGTGGGAGACACTGGCTGGTAACTGCAAGAAAGAATATCCATTGAAGTTGGTCATTATTAGTAAATTGTATTCTTCGTTTTACCTGTGTATAATATTTGCAATATCTACTAGTTTTAGTTAATTTTTGTGATATTTACTAGGTTTCTATGGCTTAGACGATTGCCTTGCAGATATCAATTTCTGGGTTACTTCAGTTAATCTAATCCTTCGCCTATCGTTTCATGGGTTGATCTCCTTGACTAAGTTCTAATATTCTGTAGGACATAATAGCCCGGTTTGGAAAACAAGAAGGAATGCCAAGAGAATTCTTCACTGATTTTGTTAGGGTAGCTCAGGATGAAGGTAGGCATTTTACTCTTCTAGCTGCACGGCTTAAGGAACTAGGCTCTTTCTATGGAGCACTACCCGCGCATGATGGTCTTTGGGATTCTGCTATTGCTACATCCAAGGATTTATTAGCACGCTTGGCAATTGAGCATTGCGTTCATGAGGTGCGTGCTTGATTTATTTAGCTGATGGTGAAGTAAAATAGAATTAGCTTTATCAAGCATATGCTAGTGATGAGGATGTAGACTAAGTTCCATTTTTCTTTAGTTAATAATCTTTCTATATCAATGAATTTATTTATAACATCAGATGATAGAATTGAGGTTGAAATCTTATTTGCACATAAGCATAAAAAGAACAGATAATCGACACACAAATTTACATGGTTCAATAACTGTGTATTAGCTATATCCATAGGACACACAAATTTACATGGTTCAATAGCTATGTCCTGTCCTTCAAAGTGCATTTAGAAGCAACACTAGAAATTGTATTTATGAAAAGTGTCACTAAGGAAATATCTCACTTACAATAGTCCAAACACCCCTTGCAGTTTGCACAACTACAATTTTGGAACTCTTCTAAAAGTGTCTGAACTTTGATCCCCATATTTTGATTGAATCTGTTAATGAATAAATTGTATGAACAGGCTAGAGGGCTGGATGTGCTTCCCACGACCATCTCCCGATTCCGAAATGGAGGTGACAATGAGACTGCAGATTTATTGGAGAAAGTAGTGTACCCAGAAGAAGTAACCCATTGTGCTGCTGGAGTAAAATGGTTTAAATATGTTTGCCAGAGGTCTGGCAATAGGAAGTTAGATGAGGATGATGCTGGAGCAAAGGATAACGCAATGGAAATGGAGAAGGAAGAAACCATTCACAAGTTTCATGAAATTGTGAGAAAGTACTTCAGGGGGCCATTGAAGCCACCTTTCAATGAAGTGGCAAGAAAAGCTGCTGGTTTTGGCCCTCAATGGTATGAACCACTTGCTTTCAAAACAGACCCTATCTTGCATCCATAACATAATGATGGAATGGAATGGAGCTCAAAGCTCATTTCCAAACTATTGTTTATCCAGGATTATAAGTTAAACATTTATTTAGAGCAATATCTGCTTTCTGAACCTCCCCAAGAAAAAGGAAAAGAAAAAAAAAAGAATATGAATCATAATCTTTTAATTGTAACAATAGACTTTACAAACACCCTTCAGTCAGTTCCATGAGTAGATGTTGAAAAGATAAACTGAGGAATATGAATCATAATTTTTTAATTATGCAATATTGTTGGTATATATTTTGAGAAGTTGGTGGTATGGATATTGGCTTCTAGAACCTTGTTAATTGTTACTAAGGAATTAACATTTCTTTTTTTTTAAAGACACTTTCAAAGTTCTTGGTATAGATATGGCATCTGAAAATTGTGTTTAATAAACTTATAATTAGAAAAATATATATATCGAAGTTTGGGAAGTTTATGAACAAAATAAACATAAACTTTCAAATTTTGGAATTAAAATAATCATAACAGCTGATAATTCACATTTGGTCTATTTTAATCAATCTTTTTTTTTTCTTTTTTTCTTTTTTAAATTAGAGGAACCAAATAAAACTCGAATATTTTTTTTTGAAAAGGACCCATCAGTGGCCATGGGAAAAAAAATTGAATGTGGGTTTGTATTGAATGCATGAGTTCATTTTAATCAAAGTTGAATTCTCTTATAATAATTGACAAATTGTCCCAACTCAATTTTTTTTACCGTGTACTACTAATTAACTGTCATGATGTTCATGACTTCATTTGATAATCATTTCGTTTTTTATTTGATAATTATTTTTTTTTATTTTTTGAAAATTAAACTTATTCTCTCCATATTTCTTATATTGATTTGCATTTTTCTTAATATAATGGTTGAGTTTTTAACCAAATTTCAAAAGAAAAGCAACTCTCGAAAAATCTACGTTTTTTTTAGTTTTCAAATTTTAACATGGTTCTTTAAACCATTTGATAGATAAGTAAGAAATTTGTAATTTTCAAATTTTAACTTGGTTTTTTAAATCATTGGATAGATAACAAAGTAAGAAATTTGAAAGTAGTACTTTCTATAGATTTAATTTTAAAAAATAAAGACAAAAGACAAAATGATTACCAAACAAGATTACCGATTTTTCATTTAAGATTTATGAGTTTAATTATTTAAGGTATTATAATTAGAATAATTTCTAACCAATTTACGTAAAAAGCTTCTGTCCTCGACAATGACTTAAAAACCAGTCATTCTTGGTCGAGAATGAGAGACATCGTCGTAAATCACCAATTTCATTTATTCCCTCAAAATATAATGGAGATTGGTGCCACACCAAAAGCATCCAAAAAAATTATTCAAAATTTTTGAAAGAAAAACAACAATTATGCAAAAAGAACTCAAAAGACTCATCCTTTTATGCATCATTATTCCTTGACGGACAGAGTTGGGATGATGGAAAAGGTTGCTTAATATGCCACCTTCAAGTTTGGTTCTCTTGACGACGCCAGTTCCAATCTTGTGAGAATCAACAATACTTTATGTAAGCTGAAAAGAGAAAATCAAAGGAATAAATACTTCCATATTTTGAGTAATAAAAATCCATCTGCTGCCAATGTTGATCTCGAAGAAACACTACAATAGCAGTCTCTGGATACTGCTGAAGTTTGCTTGTAGAGCTGAGAGGAATTCGCCTGCAAAAAAGACACATTTTAAGTAATTTCCCTTGAACAAATTATTCTGAGGTTGCCATAATGTAGTTGCTCTATAATAACAGTTAGATGTAGATTAAAAAAATCTGAATGTTGATAAAAATTTTAAATACTTCTCTCTCATGATCCAACGTACCTGCTATCATTAAATAACTTCTCCTGCCTAAGATAATAACCTTGGTAATTTTTTGTATGTAAAGCATTAAGCAAAAACAAACCACACCTTCCATTTGTTAATTTTGGGAATAAGCTAAGGGTTTCTTGTGGGTCATTCTCCTTATCAATTGGTTACATGAAGAAATATTAAAGAGACTAACAAGGACAAGTTATCTCCGTTTGTCAAGGATGACAATCATTCTAATTCTAGAAAAGTGTGAGCCAGTCCAAATTAGTTTAAAACATTGGAGAAGATTCATATCCATCAGACAAGAGAAGACAAGAAACCAGGTAAAGAAGAGCTTGAAAAACTACAACAGTTTTGTACCTCCAACTTTTCCATCAAACACTCGATGGTCGGCCGACAATGTCAGATTCATTTTATTGACCACCACAGGTCTCTCAACTCCTGGATAGAAGTATAACCAAAATTACTTGGCTAGTTATTTGTATACTCAAAACTTTCATGGTTGAAAATATGAGGAAGAAGTTTTGTACCATCATTTCCAATTATCGGTTCAACAACTTTGTTGCCTCTACCTACAGCGAGAATCCCAGCCTGAAAGACATGAAAGCAAATTTACAAGGACATACAAAACTGAAAAAAATGATGCTTTATTTAAGCCAGCCATCCCTGAGGGTAGAAGGGTTTATCCACATACAAAACATAAAACACATACTGAAACCGACGAGCATTTGAAGCTGCTCTTACTAGATAATCATGAATGCAAAGAATATAACCATTAAACTTTCAGTTTCATATGCTCTTATGTCTCGTTGTAATTTGAGCATTAGTCTCTTTTCATTTCATCAATGAAAAGTATTGTTTCCCTTTTTTTTTTTTTTTTTTAAATTAAAGTTTCCAAATGTATTCATTAAATAATTTATATTCAAAGAAGAAGGGAACACATGATGTACATGAAAAACCCTAGAGGAGGAAAAACCATGATAGAAGAGCTCTTTCTTATTATTTTCAATAATATCATACAAGACGGAACCAAGATATAAATAGGCTGTAGATAAAACCCTAATACAAAAACAAGAGAAAACTAGGTCAAAGTAAAAACCAAATGCTCCTAAGGCCAATACGTAACAGCTTCTTATTTTCAACACTCCCCCTCAAGTTGGGGCGTAGATGTCAATTAGACCCAACTTGCTAACACAAGTATCAAAGTTTTGCCTGAGTACTGAGTAGTCCTTTAGTGAGAACGTCAACAACTTATTGACCAGAAAGGATGTAGGGAATACAAATATAGCCACTGTCCAGTTTTTCCTTGATGAAGTGTTTGACGATCTCTACATGTTTTGTTCTATCATGTTGCACAGGATTGTTGGCTATACTAATAGCTGCCTTGTTGTCACAATAGAGTTTCATAGGAGTATCACTATCTTCATGAAGATCAGACAAAACTTTCTTCAACCATATCTCTTCACATATTTCCAAACTCATAGCCTTGTATTCAGCTTCAACACTGCTTCTAACAACCATGTCTTGTTTCTTACTTCTCCAAGTAACAAGATTACCCCACACAAAGGTACAGTACCCTGAAATCGATTTTTTGTCTATAACAGATCCTACCCAATCGAATCAGTGTAAGCCTTAATGCATCTCCTGTCGGTTTTTCTGAACATCAGGCCTTTCCCTAGTGCAGTTTTCAAATATCTCAGAATCCAATTTACAACCTCCATATGTTTTTCGTAAGGTGCCTGCATAAACTGACTAACTATACTAACAGCATAGAATATATCCGGTCTAGTATGAGATAAGTAAATCAATTTTCCCACTAGACATTGGTATCTCTCTTTATTAACAGGAACTTCGTCAACAGAATTTCCCAGCTTAGCATTGAATTCAACAGGCGTATCAACCGGTTTACATCCAACCATCCCTATCTCCTTCAACAAATCGAACGTGTATTTTCGTTGAGAAATAGAAATCCCTTCTAAGGAAATACTTTAAACAAGATCCTTAATCTCAAATTCATCAGCCATTTTCTTTTTTAGTCTGGTAATGTTAACGACATCAAGTTGGTGGGGAGGCCAATCTTTGTTAATTGCTACTGAAAGAAGGACTTGAATTGCGTTTAGCTTCGCTACAGAAGAGAATTTCTGAGTAGTCTATTCCATAAGTCTGAGTAAACCCTTTAGCAACCAATCTAGCCTTGTACCTATCGAGGGTTCCATCAGACTTATTGTTGAGAACTGTTGTATTTGCCCCAGGGGCATTTTAGTCTTTTTACATTTCTCTACTTTTCTCTGTATTAGGGTTTGCCCTAGTCTATTTATATGTTGGGTTTGCGGTGTTTGTAGTGGAAAATAATAAGAATTCTTCTATCGTGGTTTTTTCTCCCTGGTCTAGGGTTTTCCACATAAACCTTGCATTCTTCTTCTTCATCCTTTCTTTATTTCAATATGGTATTAGAGTAGGGTGACAAAACCTTAGCCATCATAGAGGAAAACGTAACTGATGAAGGAACCACTGCTAAAACGATTAATGTAGCTGTCATCTAGGTTGCTGTCGATAAGTATCTTTGATCGATCCACATCAATCCGGTGCACAAGCGACAGTCGCACGGTGTCCAACCGCCAACTGGAACCGATCTAGCTTCATCTCAATTCGACGCGGTGGTATTAAGGCAACGATTGACACTGTTTGAGCTGGAGACGCGATCGAGCCAGATTCCATCGCTGCCGCAGCCGACCCACCCCAAGTTCTAGCCGCTCCACCATGGCGCAGCGCTGCTCCAGCTGATAATCGCCCTGAGTTCTGCGCTGGTCTAACTGACGATCACCCCTTACTCCACACAACTGTACCAGCCGTCGATCGATGCTTCAGCCACCGATCTAGGTGAAGTGTCTTCTTCCCTTTTTGGTGGACAGTAACCACCTGCGACAACCGCCTTCAGTCTTCCTCAACATGTGTCGGCCAATCATGGTGCTTTGGGGTGGATGGGTCTTTCTCTGGTTAGGGTCCAACAACAATTGGTTAGTCTTCAACACCAGATTGTTGCTCTTGGGGTTGCCCTTGGAACCAACACAACTCTTTAGTCAAATCCTGTTAGCTCCAACCTTTCTTCCAATCTACCGTTTATTAAGAAAATCCGGTAACTCCTTTCCCTAATTTACCTACAACAAATGTTTTATCTAGTGCTATGGGAAATTCTATAGGGTTCATTATTACAGGGGAGAAGTTGCATGGCCAGAATTATTTTTTTTTGTCTCAGTCAATCAAAATGGCCCTCGAGGGACGACATAAGTTTGGTTATCTCACTGGTGAGATACCTAGACCTCTACCAGGAGACCCTCAAGAGTGCATCTGGAAGGGAGAAGATTCCTTACTCTGCTCTCTCCTTGTGAACAGCATGAAGCCTCAAATAGGGAAACTCTTGATGTACTTTGCGACTGCTCGAGATATTTGGGATGTGGTACAAAAACTATACTCTAAGAGGCAGAATGCGTCACGTTTGTACACCTTGCGAAAACAAGTTCACAAGTGCAAATATGGGAACATGGACGTTACTTCTTATTTCAATAAATTGTCTCTATTGTGGCAGGAGATGGATTTATGTCAAGAGATTGTCTCTGCTCATGCAGTGGGATTCAGTATTCGAAAATTGAGGAAGTTGATCGTCTTTATGACTTCCTGGCTGGATTGAACTCCAAATTTGATATTGTTCGTAGTCGAATATTGGAATAAAGACCGATACCATCTCTCATGGAGGTTTGTTCTGAGGTCCGTTTAGAGGAAGATAAATCCAGTGCTATGAACAGTTCTGTGATTACTGCTATAGACTCCGCTGCGTTCAGTGTAAAATCTTCTAGAACTGATGGTGACAAGCAGAATGGTAAATCTCCTCCAATATGTGAACATTGCAAGAAACCGTGGCACACTAAGGATCAGTGCTGAAAGCTACATTGGTCAACCCCCCAACAACAGATGTCACCCTCTGAATGACAAGTTAAAGTCTGGCCGAGCACTCGTAGGTGAATCTACTGATGATGTATCACAGTCTCTAGTGACCAACCAGAATGACCCAGGTACTGTTGGGGTCGGTACGATTTTCCAATCAGGTACTCCTCAATCTTTTAGCCTTTTTATTGAGGGAAAAAACTATGGATACTAGATTCAGAAGCAACAGATCACTTGACTGGCTCATCTGACCGATTTCTCTCATATTTTCCGAGTGCTAGTAATGAGAGGATTCAGATAGCAGATGGGTCCTTTGCTCTTGACGCAGAGAAAGGTCATCTCTCCCCTTTCCGGGGTTTGATCTTAAAGAATGTGTTGCATGTTCCAAAATATCCAACAACTTGCTGTCTATCAGTAAAATAACTAGGAATTTAAACTGTCGAGTTGTTTTCTCACAAGATACTGCTTTGTTTTAGGACTTGAGCTCGGGGACGACGATTGACACTACCCGGCATGATAGGGGCCTCTATTTCCTTTCTGATGATGCTACCTCTAGGAATATTTCTAGGACTAGTTTGTTATCTTCATTGTCAATTTCTAAAAAAGATTATTTGTTATGGCATTTTCATCTTGGTCACCCAAACTTTCATTATATGAAATATTTATTTCTCCATTTATTTCATAATGTGGATATTTCTTCTTTGACTTGTGATGTGTGTATACATGCAAAACAGCCCCGGGTTACCTTCCCTTCTCAGCCTTACAAACCTTCCCAGCCTATCCATCTAGTCAATAGTGATGTTTGTGGTCCTTCAAACGTCACTACTTGTCCGAGAAGTGTTGGTTTGTAACTTAATGATCCCACCCGTCTTACATGGGTGTTTCTTCTCACTGACAAATCAGAAGTGACATCTGTTTTCCAACAATTTTATACTACAGTAGAAACACAGTTTAACACCAAGATTGTCATTCTTCGGAGTGACAATGGCCGAGAGTTCAATAACACCCTCTGCGAGTTCCTGACTTTAAAAAGTATTGTCCATCAAAACTCAGGTGCTTATACTCTATGAAGCACAGACACATATATAGCTACATGATACAGATACGATTGGATACGGAGATTCGTCAATTTCTAAAAAACTAACATACGGATACGTCTAAGGATGCGTCATTTTTTTATATATTTTTTTAATATATATATTTCTAAAAAACGAGGATATTGATACGTTGAAGATAAATTTTTTTCTTTAAAAAAAATCTAGGATATAGATAAATTTAGCATACAAGTTAATAACAATAGCACAAAATAGAATATAAACACTGAAATACAATACAAAAAAAAGCAACATCTAAGATGTTGAAGTACAATAGTTAATAAAATGCAATAGAAAAGTGACTCATATTGCAAAGAAGAAGAAGAAAAAGATTAGAGATAGAAGTATGAAGATAAACGAAGAACTTATTGTTGAAGATATTCAAATGGTTTATATTTTGGTAGACTTTGTGGGGATTCAAATGTGAAGATGGGGATTAGATGATTCTAATCTAGGGTTTGGTCCGTTATTTTTTTTTTCTTTTAGTTTTGGACTCGAGTAGTGAGTTTTTTAAATAGGTTGCCTAATTTTAGATTAGGAAAGATTAAATGAGTTACAAATCACGTGTCAGATACGTATCTGGAAAGTATCTGAAAGTATAGATACATCAAATCGCGTGTCAGATATGTATCTAGGAAGTATATGGAAGTATCGGTATCCGATACGTGTCTGATACTGATTCTTTGTCTCACATGAAGTATCTGTGCTTCATAACTTATACTCCTCAACAGAATGGGGTGGCTGAACGGAAAAATCGTCATCTCATTGAAGTTGCTCGGTTCCTCATGCTCCCTGCATCTCTTCCATTGTATTTATAGGGAGATGTTGTTCTAACTGCAGCCCATCTCATTAATCTGATGCCCCCCGTGTTCTCAAATTCCAGAAAGCTCTTGAATGTTTCAAAGAGTCTTACCTATCCACGCGTCTAATTCCTGATGTCCCTCTTCAGGTGTTTGGTTGTACTGCCTTTGTCCATAGTCATGGTCCTCACCAAACTAAATTTGCTCCTCGTGCTCAGAAGCGTGTTTTTATCGGATATCCTCTTCACCAGTAGAGCTAATAAGTGTTTCCATCCGTCCTCAAGGAAGTACTTTGTCTCTATGGATGTCACTTTCCTTGAGGATAAACTATTTTTTCCCGTTAGTCATCTTCAGGGGGAGAATACTAGTAAAGAGACTAACTTGTCTACATATTCTGTTTCGTGGACTTTCTTCCTGAGTCTATCCTAGATACAAATAACACTGTCCTCCCTACTAAACAAGTGCCCTGGATAACATACTACAAGAAGAATCTTAGAAAGGAAATAGCGTCTCCTGTTATTCCATCGGATATTGTCCATGAATCGGAACCGGCACCAACTCAAGTTCAAGGTACTTCTGTTCCTGATAATACTGATGAGTGTGATGAGTGTGTTAAGAGTGATGTGATTGAAAGTGATGAGATTGTTCCAGACAACGACAAAGTTACAGATAGTAATGAATCATCAGGGGAATTCAGGAGGAGGATTTGCCACGAGTAAGCAAGGATGACCACCGTTCTCTTACTAATGAGAGGTCTGGTAAAACAGGAGATTATGATGTCACTTTTGATATACCTATTGCTCTACGAAAAGGGACTAGGTCGTGTACCTATTCCATGCATAGTTTCCTTTCTTACAGTAACTTGTCTTCTGGGTTTAGAGCTTTCACTACGAACTTGGATACTGTAACAATTCCAACCAATGTGCATATGGCCATAGAGATTCCAGAATGGAAGGTTGTAGTTACGGAAGAGATGAAATCTCTTGAGACGAATAAAACGTGGGACCTTGTAGCTCTCCTTAAAGGGCATAAAACTGTTGGGTGCAAATAGGTGTTCACTGTTAAGTATAAATCTAATGGAACTCTAGATAGATACAAAGCTAGATTGGTTGCTAAAAGGTTTACTCAGATGGATGGAATCGATTACTCGGAAACTTTCTCTCCAGTGGCAAAACTGAACACGATTCGAGTCCTTCTCTTAGTGTGGCCGTTAACAAAGACTGCCCCCTCCATCAACTTGATGTGAAAAATGCATTCTTGAATGATGAATTAGAAGAAGAGGTCTATATGAGTCCTCCTTCTGGGTTTGAAGCTCAATTTAATCATCAGGTTTGTAAACTCGGAAAATCCCTATATGGTTTGAAACAGTCTCCGAGAGCTTGGTTTGACAGGTTCACCACCTTTGTTAAGTCCCAGGGGTTCATTCAGGGACATTTTGATCATACCCTGTCCACAAAGAAGTCAACATCGAGAAGGATGGCTATTCTAATCGTGTATGTTGATGATATCGTTCTGTCAAGAGATGATTCCGCAGAGATTACCATACTAAAATAGAAAATGGCTGATGAATTTGAGATTAAAGATCTCGGGAGTTCGGGATATTTTCTTGGAATGGAGATAGCAAGACCGAGAGAAGGAATTTTCAACAAAAATACACCCTTGATCTGTTGAGGGAAACAGGGATGATTGGATATAAACCCATTGATACCCTTGTTGAAGTCAACGCTAAGCTAGGAGATTCTGTCGATGGAGTTCCTGTTAACAAAGAGAGGTACCAACGTCTAGTAGGAAAATTGATTTACTTATCTCATACTAGGCTGGAAATATCCTATTTTGTCAGTATGGTTAGTCAGTTTATGCAGGCACCTTACGAGAAACATATGGAGGTTGTTACTCGAATTCTGAAATATTTGAAATCTATTTAAGAAATATGATAGGAGATGCATTGAGGCTTATACTGACTCTGATTAGGCAGGATCTGTTATAGACAGAAAGTCAACTTCAAGTTATTGTACTTTTGTGTGGGGTAACCTTGTTAGTTGGCAGAGTAAGAAGCAAGGTGTGGTTGCTAGAAATAGTGCTGAAGCGGAATATAGGACTATGAGTCTGGGAATATGTGAAGAGATATGGTTGAAGAAAGTTTTGACTAACTTTTACCAAGACAGTGATGCTTCTATGAAACTCTATTGTGATAACAAGGCTACTGTAAGTATAGCCAACAACCCTATGCAACATGATAGAACTAAACATGTGGAGATCGACAGACACTTCATTAAAGAAAAATTGAACAGTGGCAATATTTGTATTCCATACATTCCTTCAAGTCAACAAGTTGTTGACATCCTCACTAAAGGGTTACTAAGGCAAATTTTGATACTTGTATTAGCAAATTGGGTCTTAATGACATTTACGCCCCAACTTGAGGGGGAATGTTGAAAACTGTTGTAGTTGCCCTAAGGGCATTTTAGTATTTTTTATATTTCTCTACTTTTCTTTGTATCAGGGTTTGACTTAGTTTATTTATATGTTTGGGTTTGTGGTGTTTGTAGTTAGTGGAAAATAATAAGAATTCTTCTATCGTGGTTTTTTCTCCCTGATCTAGGGTTTTCCACATAAACCTTGCATTCTTCTTCTTCTTCTTTCTTTATTTCAATACTTATACTTTACAGTTAACACCCCTTTGCACCCAAATGTTTTATGCCCTTTAGGGAGAGCTACACGATCCCACGTATTATTTTTTTCAAGAGCCCTCATCTCTTTCGTGACTGCAACCTTCCATTCTGGAACTTCCATGGCCATATGTATATTGTACAGTATTGTTACTGTATCCAGACTAGTAGTAAACACTCTGAACTCAGGAGACAAATTACCGTAAGATAGAAAATTGTGTATGGGATACTTAGTACATGACCTGGTCCCCTTTCTCAAAGCAATGGGAATATCGAGAGAGGCATCATGACCCTTTGTTTTGTCAGATCCCTCATCAGTAAGAGGATGGTGGTCACACTCCATTACCCAGCAGACTCTCATCCTCCTGTGTTTCTTCTGGTGACTCGTCACTACCTGCAATTTTGTCATTTTCTGGGACTACCACCTCAATTTTGTCACTCTTAACCACATCACACACATCATCCTCGACACACACATCAATATTATTAGAAATAGGAGTACCTTGAGTTTGAGCTGGTGCCGGTTCCAATTCATGGACTGTAGTCGGTGGAGCAATAGGAGACACTATTTTCTTTCTAAGATTCTTTCTGTAGTACGTTATCCATGGCACTTGTTTAGTAGGGAGGACAGTGTCATTTGCACCCGGGATAGGTTCAGGGAGAAAGTCCGTAGGGACCGAGTATGTAGACCAATTAGTCTCTTCACTAGTACTCTCCCTCTTGAAGAGGACTAACAGAAAAGAAAGGTTTATTCTCAAGGAACGTTATATTCATATAGACAAAGTACTTTTGTGAAGACAGATGGGAACACTTATAACCTCGTTGGTGAAAAGGATACCTGACAGAGACATTTCTGAGCACGAGAGGCAAATTTAGTGTGGTTAGAACCATAACTATGGACAAAAACAGTGTATCCAAACACTCGAAGAGGAACATTAGGAATAAGACACGTGGTTAGGTAGGACTCTTTAAAACATTCAAGAGGTGTTTGGAATTTAAGAACATGGGAAAGTATTCGATTAATGAGATGAACTGCAGTCAGAACGACATCTTCCCATAAATAAAAGGGAAGAGAAGCAGAAAGCAAGAGGGATCAAACAACCTCAATGAAGTGACGATTTTTCCGTTCAGCCACCTCATTTTGTTGAGAAGTATAAGCACAAGAACTTTGATGGACATGCATTTAGAAGCCAAGAAATTATGAAGAGTGTTATTAAAGAACTCACGACCATTGTCACTACGAAGTATGGCAATTTTGGTGTTAAACTTAGTCTCAACTGTAGTATAAAATTGTTGGAAAACAAATATTACCTCTGATTTATCAGTGAGAAGAAACACCCGTGTAAAACAGGTGTGATCATTAATAAAGGTCACAAACCAATGTTTCCCGGACGAAGTAGTGATGTTTGAGGGACCATCAACATTTTGAAATAAATGGGGAAATAAATACTTCATATATTGAAAATTGGGATGATCAAGAAAGAAATGCCATAACATATAATCTTTTTTAGAAGTTGAAAAACAAGAAGACAACAAACTAGTTCTATAACAACTCCTAGAGAAAGCATCATCAGAAAGAAAATAGAGTCCTCTATCATGTCAGGCAGTGCCAATCGTCGTCCACAAACTCAAGTCTTGAAATAAAACAGTATCAGGTGAGAAGATAACTCGACAATCTAGATCTCTAGTTAGCTTACTGATAGATAATAAATTATAAGATATTTTTGGGACATGCAACACATACTGTAAGGTCAAACCCTCAAACGGAGAGAGATGACCCTTTCTCGCAACAAAAGCAAATGACCCATCTGCAATCCGAATCTTCTCATTACCAGCACTCGGACAATATGAGAGAAACTAATCAGATGAGCCAGTTAAATGATCTGTAACTCCTAAATTTGGTATCCATGGCTTTTTACCCTCAATACTCAGAAGACTGAAGGACTGAGAAGTACCTGATTAGACAATCGCACCGACCCCAACATCACTAGGGTCATGTTGGTTATTCACCTGAGATTGAGGCTGTGAACCACCATTTGTAGAATCACTCACAAGTACTCGCTAGGATTTGACTTATCATTTGAAGGGCGACGTCTGCTATTCGGAAGTCGACCATGTAACTTCCAGCACTGATCCTTAGTGTGCCACGGTTTCTTGCAACGTTCACACACTGGAGGAGATTTACCATTTTACTTGCCTCCATCAGACCCAGATGATTTTGCACCAAATGCAGCCGAGTCAGTGGTATTGACAATAGGATTGTTCATACTAGATCTATCTTCCTCTAATCGAACCTCATAACAAACTTCCATGAGGGAAGGTATCGGTCTTTGTCCCAGTATTCGACTACGAACTGTATCAAATTTGGAGTTCAGACCAACAAGAAAGTCATAAACACGATCAACTTCCTCAATTTTTGAATACTGAATTCCACCACACAAGCAATCCCAGACAATTTCTCGACATGGATCCATCTCCTACCAGATTAAAGATAGTTTGTTGAAATAGGAAGTGACATCCATGGTTCCTTGTTTACACTCATGAACCTGTTTCCACAAGGTGTACAAACGGGACGCGTTCTGCCTCTTAGAATACAATTTTTGTACTGGATCCCAAATATCCCGACTAGTTGCAGCATACAGTAAAGGTTTCCTATCTGTGGTTCCATGCTATTAACTAATAAAGAGCGAGCAAGGAGTCTTCTCCTTTCCAAATGCGCTTTTGAAGATCTCTAGGTCGAGGTCGAGGTCGAGGTATCTCACCAATTAGATACCCAAACTTATGATGCCCTTCGAGGGCCATTTTGATGGACTGAGACGAAGAGAAATAATTTTGGCCATTTAGCTTCTCTCCTGCAATGAACCCTGTAGAATTTCCCATAGATCCAGATAAAAAATTTGCTGTAGGTAAATTTGGGAAAGCAGTTACTGAATTCTTTGAATACATCGGTAGACCAGAAGAAAGATCTGAGTTTACAAGATTTGTCTGAAGGTTTATGGTAGTCCTAAGAACTGCCCCAAGGGCGGCAATATGTTGTTCAAGCACCAATTGTTGTTGGATCACCATTAGAGACATACCCATCGAATCCGAAGCACCATGGTTGGCCGACACGTTTTGAGGAAGGCTAACAGTGGTTGTCATAGGTGGTTGTTGTCCACCAAAATAAGAGGATGACTAACTCGTGAGATCGGCAGAAGGCTGCAATGTACTAGACGACACCGATAGCAACACTGACGAGAGGATTGGATGGGTCGGCTGCAATGGAAGCTGCGACTAGGGCTGGTGGGTCGATAAGGCATGGAGCTGACTCATCTACGTCAGGTGCTGGGCCAGATTTGGTTGCGTCAGGTGCTGCTCAGGTGGATTGGCTCCGATGGCTCAATTGGGCAGCTGGACACCATGCGACGGTTGCACCGGCATCGGGCTGAGATGGGTCGACCGAAGATATTTATCAATAGCAGCCTGAGCAGCGACAGAGGTGATGGCAGTAGCGGCGTCAACAGTTTCGGCAGTGATCCCATCGTAGGCTAAGGTCGATGGTTGATTTTCGTCAACAACGGCTAGGGTTTCATCACCATGTTATGATACCATATTGAAATAAGAAGTGAACACACGATGTATGTGGAAAATCCTAGACCAGGGAGGAAAAACCACGATAGAAGAGCTTTTTCTTATTATTTTCAATACTATCATACAAGATGGAACCAAGGTATAAATAGGCTGTAGAAAAAATCCTAATACAGAAACAAGAGAAAACTAGGGCAAAGTAAAGGACTAAAATGCCCCTAGGGCTAATACATAAGGTAACAGCCCCCTTATTTTCAACAATTTATATAAACAATTTCTTCCGTGCTACTTTCAAATGTCCACCTAGACTTGGCTCTAACAGCGAGAACCAACATGGCCTACTATACATGTTCATTAAATAGTGATCTTAATAAGATAAAACTTAGAAACATGAATATACGATAGCATATTGTTCTGTTAATTCATCAAAACGAGGTAAATCAGGAAATTGAAACAATGGTTTTCAATTAGAGAATGAATTCATTTGTGGAACCTGAAAAAGAAAAAAGATCGACATTCAAACCTACCATTTGAAAACTACGGAACAGAGAAGGAAAAAGAATGAAATAAAGAGAATCAGTTTCCATAAATCAGATGATCTTTATATAAGTATTTCCATCTCTAAACTTGGAAACTCCGAACTACATGCAGAGGTCAGTAAGTGTAAGGCTATCCAAACTGCACAGAGAAAGAGAGAGAGAGAGAGAGAGAGAGAGAGAGAGGAGAACCTGTGGAGGGTTAATTATAGCACAAAAATTATCCACTGGGAACATCCCTAGATTTGAAATGCTGCAGAAAGGACAAAAATGCAAGTTAATCGTTGATGCTTCCAACAAAGTCTTTAAGCAATAGAGCAGTGTAGTAATTTATGGATACATCTGACAAGGAGAGTTGGAGATTAAGTTGTAATGGCTGTATTAGATGACAGCTACACAATTACATCATAGTTTGAGGAATACAGTTGGATATTCCTGAGGCAATTCGGCAAGGGATTCAACCCTTGCCGAATTGCCTCAGGAACTCAACTCTTTCTTGGAAATTTGTGACATTGTCCTGTCATAATCAGGATCGACTACTGCCCTTCTGCTTATGTTCTGATACAAAAATTAGTAAATGAAGATTATCTCATGGAATATTAGGGGCCTTGGCGATAAAACAAAAAGATTGGTTATAAAGAAACTCCTGAGAAAAATAAATCCGGATGTTGTTCTACTCCAAGAATCAAAAAAGGACAGCTTCAACCTTCCTTTCATAAAAAATATTTGGAGTTCTAAGGAGGTGGGTTGGGCATTTGTGGAATCACAAGGCAGATCAGGGGGCATTCTTTCTTCGTGGGATGAAAGCAAGATTGCAGTTTTGGAGGTCATCAAGGCAGAATTCTCACTAACATTAAAATGCAGCACCATCTGTAAGAAAGTATGCTGGATTTCCAATGTATACGGACCAAACAATCATAGGGAAAGAAGAAATCTGTGGGTTGAATTAACCTCATTAGCAGAAAGATGTGAAAGTGCTTGGTGTATTGGTGGGGATTTTAACTGTATCCGAAGAAGACAAGAAAGATTTCCAATGGGAAGAGCAACTAGAGAAATCAGACAATTTAATAATTTCATTAGAAATACAAATCTACTTGAAATTCCTATGTCAAATGGAAGATTCTCTTGGTCATGAGAAGGATAAACAGTCTTAAGGTCGCTCATTGACAGATTCTTCGTCACAAGTAATTGGGATGATATATTTGAAAACTCAAGAGTCTCAAGGCAAGCTAGACCAATTTCTTACCACTTTCCTCTTTTGTTTGAAGCTAGAGCTGTTGAATGGGGTCCCTCCTCTTTTAGATTTTGTAATAGTTGGCTACTTAACAAGGAGTGTTGCAAAATTATTGAACGATCCTTAAGTTTGGAAAATCAGCAAGGGTGGGCTAGTTTTGTGTTCTCAATCAGATTAATAAGACTGAAACAAGCCCTTAAAAGATGGTATTTGGAGCAAACCAAACAGCAGAAAGCTAATGAAGAGGCACTATTAGAAGAAATTCGAAGAAGAGATATGATAATGAAGTGTCAAGAGGAACCCTCTCTTGAGGAAGATTTAAGAATCTCCCTAAAAGCAGACTTATCCCTCTACCAAACTGAGGAAAGAGATCTTATTCAAAAGAGCAAACTGAATTGGTTACAATTGGGAGATGAGAATACAGCCTTTTTCCACCGTTTCCTTGCAGCCAAGAAAAGGAAAAACCTAATAACAAAGTTAATCAATGATCAAGGGGAAGCTACAAAGACTTTCAGAGAAGTGGAAACTCTAATTATAGACTTTTATAGTAATCTCTACTCAAAATGTCAAGGCTCACGATATATACCTTAGAATTTGAGCTGGCCAAGGGTCTCTTCAGATCAGAATATGGGGCTGGTTTCCAGATTTAATCTGGCAGAAATTAAGGAAGCAGTAAAGTTGTTGGGAAGAAAAAAAGCTCCAGGACCGAATGGATTCACCATTGAATTTATCCTAAAATTCTGGGATTTACTAAAGGACAATCTAAAGAGTATATTTGATGAATTTTACCACAATGGAAAGCTCAATTCTTGCATCAAAGAAAATTTTATTTGCCTAATCCAAAAGAAATCAGAGGCAGTTTTAGTGAAAGACTTCAGACCTATTAGCCTATCTACTATAATCTATAAGATTATAGCTAAAGTTCTTGCAAAAAGACTCAAGAAAGTAATGCCTAGCCTTATAAGTTCAACTCAAAGTGCTTTCATTAAAGGAAGACAAATCCTTGATCCGGTCTTAATAGCTAATGAGGCAGTAGAACACTACAAAAGTAAGAAGAAAAAGGGTTGGATTTTAAAGCTTGACCTTGAAAAGACTTTTGATAGAGTGGATTGGGATTTTCTTGAAAAAACCCTTAAAGAAAGGAACTTCCACCCCAAGTGGACATCTTGGATTTTGGGTTGTATCTCTAATCCAATGTTCTCTATCTTCATTAATGGAAGGCCAAGAGGAAGAATTAAAGCTACAAGGGGAATTAGACAAGGTGACCCCCTCTCTCCCTTCCTTTTCCTTTTGGTTAGTGACTTGCTTAGTGTTTTGGTTGCCAGAATCCAAGAAAAAGGTCTGTTTGAAGGCTTTGCGGTTGGGAAAAATAAGATTCAACTCTCCATTCTTCAGTTTGCTGATGATACTCTACTATTTTGTAAGTACGACGATGACATGCTAAACAATCTTAAAAAATCTATTATTTTGTTTGAGTGGTACTCAGGGCAGAAAGTTAATTAGGAAAAATCTGCCATTTGTGGGGTAAATATTGAAGATTCAAAGTTGAAGGCAGTAGCTTCAAGGCTGAATTGTCAACTAGCACACCTTCCTTTCTTATATTTGGGTCTCCCTCTTGGGGGGCATCCAAAGAAATTGGTGTTTTGGCAGCCGGTCATTGATAAAGTACATAAAAAACTTGACAAATGGAGAAGATACAACTTATCAAGAGGTGGAAGAGCTACCTTGTGCAACTCAGTCCTTTACAACCTCCCAACCTACTACATGTCCTCTTTTGGGGTAAGGTAATCATTTAGCAAAGTGGGAGCTAGTCTCTAAAAAACAAGCAGATGTGGGGCTCAGTCTTGGAGGATTAAAAGCTAAAAACGTGGCTTTACTAGCCAAATGGGGTTGGAGGTTTCTAAAAAAGCAACCCTCCCTGTGGTGTCAAGTTATTTCAAGTATCCATGGTAGCAGCCAATTTGGTTGGCACACTTCTGGCAAGGTTCATTGCAGTCTTCGAAGCCCTTGGATAAGTATTTCAAGATCTTGGTTGAATATTGAGAATTTGGCAGATTTTAAGTTGGGAAATGGAACCATAATTGCATTTTGGCAAGACTCTTGGCTGGATTCTTCTCATCTAAAAGACAGATTTCCTTCCCTTTTTGGCTTAACATCACTTCCCAACGGTTCAGTATCACACTTTTGAGATTATCACACCTCCTCATGGACTCTCAACTTCAGAAGAGCCCTAAAAGATGATGAGATTCTAGAGTTCCAATCCCTATTAGCATTGTTGGTTAAGCAAAAATTATTCAATAGTGAAGACACTCGCATTTGGTTCCTTGAAAATAATGGCTCTTTCTCAGTTAAATCACTGATTAATCACCTATCTGTGACCACCCTAATTTCAGCCAGTCTTCAAAAGGGCATTTGGAAGTCCAACAGCCCTAGGAGAGTTAATATAACAGTTTGGATAATGCTTTTTGGAACCCTAAATTGTTCCTCGGTGCTGCAAAGAAAGCTGCCTTGCTACTCTATCTCCCCCAATTGGTGTGTCTTTTGTAAATCAGCTGAAGAAGACCTTCAACACCTATTCTTTGACTGTTGTTTGGCCTTCAATTGCCGGAAAGATTTCCTTAATTGCTTCAACACCTCTTGGGTCTTTGATATTTCATTTAGAAGCAATGTGCAACAACTACTTTCTGGTCCTATTCTAAAGAAATACTCCAATTTACTATGGATTAATGGGGTAAAAGCAGTGCTGGTTGAAATCTGGTTTGAAAGAAACCAAAGAGTATTCAATGGGAAGGAAACTCCTTGGTTTGCTCACTTTGAGGCGGCAAAACTCAACGCCTCTCTTTGGTGCTCCCTTTCTAAATGCTTTGAAGCCTATTCTTTGTAAGACATAAGCTTAAATTGGCAGACGTTCTTTCAATTGGAAGACTAACTGAAGCTCCGACGATAGTGACAGCAGCTTTTCTTTTCTTAGTATTCTTAACTGTCTTAATTTCCTTGATGTACTATAGATCTTTGTAGCTTGGTTCTTTGCAACTTCAGTTTGTGAAGCTTTTCCTTGTATTGTCTCATTAGAATGCTCTTTTGTTAGCCTTTGACGGCTTTTCATCTATGATGGATATGATGAGGGTGCTATGGGGGTGTCAACCTAGTTGAGATACCCAGGTGCACCTACTAATCCTTTGGTTTCTTGCTTGGTTCTCTGTATTCGCCTTTTTTCACAAAGTACTCATCTCTTGTACTAAATTTTATTGATTAATAAAGGATGTTTCCTTTTCAAAAAAAATTAATGTTATCATGCTATAGTCAGTGTATTTGCTCAGCTGATATGCATAATCACCTGAAAGTGCCTCCTTGGAATTCATCTGGTTTGAGCTTCCCTGCTCGGGCCTTCTCAGCTAACTCCTTGACCTAAATCAGATACATGATAACTAAGAATTAACAAACAAAAGGTAGAAGTAATTTTACATTTTTACTGAATACACAGTTTGCTACATAAAAACAAAAAGTAAATGTCAACCTCTGACGACAAGGATATAAAATAAGTAAAGATGGTACCTCTGAAGAAATTGCCGATATGGTCTTCAAATCGGCATTCCTCACAATTGGAGTCATTAAGCCCTGCAAAGTTTAAATATTTAGTCATCAGCCCATTTATCGATCATAAATAACTAATGTTGAAAAAAAAATGCATATACCTTCTCAGTAGCAACTGCAATTGATATGTCAATAGAATCACAGAAAACAACTTCCCCTTTCTCATCGTCCCAATAAGCTGTCATGCAATGAATATTTTAGTTTCAGACAGTTTTACAGTTGAAGGACTGAAACCAATTGCAAAAGCATGCACACAGTACTGCATGTCATGTCCAGAATTTATCATTCAATGTTTTGAGTCCAGAAGTTTGTCACCGCCTTTATTTTGAATCAAAAAAGTAATTTCACCACTTTTCTTTTTTGTGTGTAAAATCATACTGTGACCAGTATTTTCTAAAGCTCGAGGTGCAATAAAGCGCAATAGACTTCTAAGGAGAGAAAACATGGTTGAAGTGGAAATATGAAAAAAAAAAAAAAAAAAAAAAATTCTCTAAACATGCATTTAGGCTTACTAACTTTGATTATTTTAGTTAATAAAGAAGACAAAAAAACCCTGCTTATTACTATTTTTTGAAACTAATGAAAAAGCCCCAAGGCATAGGGCTTTGAGCCTTCCCCCGAGGACTTTTTAAAACAATGACTGAGTCCACTCTACTGCCAATTGAAGAGAGAAGCTTGACACCCAATAACATTTTGCAAGATGAATTGTAGTTACCATTGGCTCCACGAACATTTCTTAGAGCAACTGCTACGGCTTTGATGACAATATCATTCACGGAAACCTTGACATCATGCTTCTCTGTAGAATTACAAATAATGTTGAGTGGATAAATGTTGCCGAAAGAGTAAGCCAACGGAACAAATTAAACCAAGTAATAGTTCAGATTCCAAACCTTTAAGATCTTTTCTAAGTGAAAGAAGAGGATCCAATATGACATCTGATAACAAAAAAAGATAATGATAATAATTATTATTATTATTATTTTAAAAAAAAAAAAAGAGAGAGAGAGAGAGAGAAAAAAAGGTCAAGTGCATCAGAAGTGGATGAATTGAATTCTTAATATGTATGTGTTGTGCCAAAATCCAAGCACCTGTGGACAAATATAGATGTGGTGTATTTTGTTTTGATTCCAATAATCTTTTAGCAATCACCTGCAAAACCCATATTGTAATAACGATTTTATGAGATGAACAATTATTTTAAATGACAAAAGTGCTGAAAATATTTACACATAATAGTAAAATATCACAGTCTATCTGCGATAAATCGCGATATACTACTATCTGTGTATATCATGGCATAGATAGACACAAATAGTAGTCTATCACAGTCTATCACAATCTATCGCAAATAGATAGTGAAATTTGCTATATTTGTAAATATTTTGGTTCATTTTCCTATATTTAAAAATAATCCTATAAGATACTATAACAATTATTAAGTCAAAGCAGGAGAGGGCAAGGGAGGAAATAAAAAATGACATGTTTCACTCCTAGTCCAACCAATTACTTCAAGTATGGAATTACTGCTAAAACAAAAGAAATATGAAACCTTGCGAATTTGACTATTAGGTAAATCTTCAAAAGAATCAGATTGCTTTATTGAAGGTTTTGATTCTGATGAGACTGTGGAAGAAGCCTGTGCACGGACCTCAGGAGATCTTTTATCTTTGGACAAAGAAACTTTTGACAAACCTTTCCCTGATTTAATGGCAGCCAGAACATCCCCTTTCAACAGTGTTCCATGAGAACCTGATGCCTTCAATGATGATGCATCCAGACCATGTTCCGCAATTAACAACTTTGCAGCAGGACTTATTCTTGCAACAGTACCTCCTTTTGATGTTCCAACATCATTTTTAACAGTAGTATGCGCAGGTTTGTCCTCTTTAATTCCTGAACTACTACTAACAGCACTTTTTACAGATTCAATATCTGTGGGGTCTTCAACCTTGCCAAACAGACAACTTAACGTTACACATTGGTTCAGTAAGAAGAGAGTTGTCCATAATACTAAGAACATTTGTAGAATTTCTCATCCATTAAATATGTAAAAACACTGTGAATAACACTTCACAATCACCAGTATAATTTGATTGCATTGGATATAATTTATAAATTCATCCTCAAGAAACAGCAAAAATAAGTTATAGAGAGCAGGCATTTTGACGCTTACTGTAATTGCAATGGGTTTTCCAACAGCCACATCCTTCGAGCCTTCGGGTGCTAGTATCTTAGCCAGATACCTACAGGTTATGTTACACCAAAATAATTGAGAAGTTCTATGATAGAAGGAAAAGCCCATCTTATTATTAATGAGAAAACTACTCAACAGCTCCAGTCTAAAATTAACCAACAGATAAGAAATAGTCACTACAAAATATGAATTAGTCGCTTAAAATTCATAAAACAAAATGCCAAACCTCTGATTTTGGTAGGAATTTCCAACTTTCTACTTGGTGTAGGGCATATGACCATGTAACTTGAAACATATGTTCATTTCACTTTTTACTAGCATTTGTTCACATGTGCCGAGTGGTTTTCTTTCCAACGTGGTCTTTGCTTAGGGTTGGGGATCCTTCAGCATGTAGTTCTAGATTTGATGTATTTTTAGCCCCTTTCGAGAGTTCTCGTTACAAGATCTTTTTTTTTTTTTTTAAACGGGGAAAGGAGAGGGAAAGAAAATAGAAGAAAGAAGAAAAAAGGTGGTGGGGTGGCAATCATGGATGGAGGGAGAAAGAAGAGGGTGGAGGGAGAAAGAAGAGGGTGGAGGGAGAAAGTGTAGAGAAAAACATAAAAGTAAAAAGATTTTAAAAATTAAAAAAAAAAACTAATACTATATATTTTTTAAAAATAGAGCATCATGTCAGTTCTCTATTGGTAATTAACGAAAAATTGACGGTAGGGACCAAAATACTATCAAACTCAAACTTCATGGACTAAAATGTCGAGTTTGAAAACTCGTGAATCAAAATGCTACCAACCCCAAACCTAAAGGAACGAAAGTGTATTTTCCCAAAATAGAGTGTTAGGTAGTACTTTTTTTTTAAGAGAAACATAAAGTGTTAGGTTATACTTCAAGATTATTCTTAATGATTAATGAAACCCTAGTGTAATCATGGTTACATGAAGTCCTAGAAAGTGTATGCCGTTGAAAACTACAAACCATACTGGAAATTTCTATATGCACTCATGTGCACGAGCTTTACTGCAAGTAGGTTAAACCCATCATATGAAATGACATTACCCTTCTTCAAGACTTTCAAATTCAAGGGTAGCCTTGTCTGTCTCTATCTCGCATATTACATCACCCACCTCGATCTGTGAGATAATAAAGGGAATAAAGTAGGGTGAAATTTCACACGATCAAATGGGAAAAGGAATAACAAATAGAAATGTCATCAACCTTTCTATTTTAAAGAAAATTTCTTGAGAAGCACATTACAAACCTTGTCCCCCTCCTTCTTTCTCCAAGTAGCAATATTACCTTGGTTCTGAAAGAAACATGCGACCAGCAATCTCAAATTGCAAAAGGAAGAAGGAATAATAAGTTGTTAGCCTTAGCAGGAATGGGAAGTCAAATTTATTACCATAGTTGGAGATAAAGCTGGCATTTCAAGTACAATATGAGGGGGTAGTTTTGATGAATTTATCTCTACAGAACTAGCTTGTGCCCTGTCCTCATTTTTATCCTGTTGCTCCCCTTCCGCATCATCTTTAATGTCAGTTGCACCTGATACATCATTGGCAAGGACCCTATTGATATCTTCTGGATCCTCAACCTTGATGATATTGTAATTGGTTAGCCCTAACACACTGCATAATTGACTAATGCTTAAAATAAAATACTTGAAAATGCTTAAAATCACCATAAAACAGTGATTCAAATACAAAAAATCAGCCTATCAAACAAACTTTCAAAGTACCAAAAGATTCCACAAATGACATATAATTGAAGGTGCCTAATGGAGATGAAGCTAGTAAAAAAAAACATTAATTGAGCTCTAAGTTTCACTTTCCCATGAGTCAATTTCAATCAAAACAATAAAATGATATGCATAATTTTCATCTTCCAAATTTTCACAAGGGAACGGTTTTCCAAACAGTTGTAGAATGATTAGGGAGAGAAAACTTCGACCATATTTCGCGTCCAAACTCTTTAATCAAATCTATTACAGTAAAGAGATTACCCCGCCTTAAGATGCAAAGGAAACAAAAGTATATGGTAGCTTTGTTAATAGTATTGACATATTTTGAAATAGAAACAATTACCGTGATTGCAATGGGTTGTCCAACTGGGACATCTTTTGAACCTTCAGGAACCAATATTTTGGCCAAGAAACTGAAGAAAGCCCATAACCAAAAGTTATTATGCCTCAAGCAGTCAATGGAGACAGAGTTAAAGAAAATCAAAGCAGTTGCTGTAATTTCAAAATAAAAACTACAGGGGATAATCATTGAAAAACAATTTTGACGCATGCCCGATTGTCTCAAGGTAAAGTACCAAAAAGGATTACTTTCTGAATTCACTGATGACAAATTTTGAGATCTACAATAATCATAGAATCGTTATAGTTGAGGGTTATTCAAGGATTACTTTCTGACTATGAATACATGTCCTCCTCTTGAGGTCAGATGTTCTAATTCTCACCCTCACATTTGTCTAACTAAAAGAAACAATGTTATAATGACTAAGATTACCCCTCCTCGAGACTTTCAAACTCTAGAGTAGCTTTGTCTGTTTCAATTTCACACAGGACATCGCCAACAGCTATCTGCATGTTAAGAAAACATTAGCCAATGATGTCAACAAAGGTATTCAATGTTGAAAGATGAATTTTCACTTTCATGAGTCATCTCTAAATCATACAGAGATAAATCAATAATACAGGTTTATCCATATAAGGATGTTATACCGACCTTATCCCCTTCTTTTTTCCTCCATTTGGCAATATTACCCTGATTCTGTGGAAAGCAGAAACAATTTGGTAATGAATGATAATAATTGGGGGAAAATTCAACAACCAAAAAATCAGCTGTAACTATTCGTAACTTCTGATATATACCATTGTAGGTGATAGTGCAGGCATTTCAAGGACGGCATGTGAAGAATCTGAAATAATAGTCAACTTAGAGTCAGAAGATAATCCATGGACATAATGGAGAGAATCCAACAAATCGTGTTAAAATAACATGAAACCAGGAGTTGAGAGGCAATTGTATAGTGGTTTTAGGTTTGAGTAAGAGTACTCAAGAGAGGGAGGGTCCAAGTATCATGAATAACATGGGATATTTGTATTTTTTAAACTTTCGATATTATTTCAGCAATTTGGGTGGGTTCTATCATTGTACAATCATGCATTGTAGCATGCACACACTTCTTAGCATTTTAATTTTTAAGTGGTTTGCAAACAATTTTAATAATGACCTCGACCCGAGTTCTTGACGTAGTGCTGCAAAAGCATCACTGAAGCAACAAGATTATTATTACAATTTTCTCATCATTTTACATCATCCTAGTATTCCCCTGAGCAAAATACTAACGGCTTCTGTAGAATGCCAAACTACTGAAAATTATGAAAGCTGAGAGAATAGACCATTACTATAAAGTACTCTCTTGCAACATAGACTTTTAAGTATTTCAACACTGGAACACGAAGCGAATAACACACATATAGACAATACCTGTGGTTGAGAAAAACCTGATACCAACTGACCGCTGAAAATGAAAACATGGTTACAGATTAGAGAATGCTTCAACTAAACAAGTCAAAGACTCAAAATTATGCACCTTGAAGGCTAACCTCCAGATGCAATGCTCGACCACAAGCTCCAGTGAAACAAGAAAAGGATACAGGCCTATCACATTTATTTTCAGTTGGTGAGTCAAAATGGTGAGAAAAAGGTGAAGAGTAAAAATATTGTGGCAGTTACAATGCCTGGTATAATTAGTTGGGTTAGTTTTTGCACAAAACAATTATAAACAGTAGATATGCAAACCTAAAGAGGGAACCATCACCAGCAGAAAACCTTTGTACATTCCAAGTGCTGTACCTGAAAGATCATGCTCACACAAATTCAAAGTTCCATCCATAAGGATAGATCAATTTTCAAGGCAGTAACAAAGATTTCCCTTTTCTAAATGCACTCAGCATCAAAAAAGGTAGTGCCATTCGCTGAGTTTGGAAAATAATTCTGCAAAAAAAAAAGAGTTAAGCCAGTGCATGAAAAGAAAAACCAAGTCGAGGACTAGAAGATCTCGTCCAAAAGATTTTACTCACTTTAGCAACTTAATGTACAGATGGGGCAAGATTCAGATTATATAATTTTTATCCAATTGAATATGCCCATGTTATGTATGTTAGAATGTTATTTCTTTGGCTTTCCAGATACTCTTATATTTGCTAGAGTTGACCATTTTCTGATACTTAGATTTGAACCTCGTTTTACTAGGATTCAAAATATCAATAGAACAAGCTTTCCAAAATGTTACTGGACAATTGCATCATTTTATTTTCCTATAATCTTCCTTCATAGTTCATAGATCAATTTTGTATATTTTATTGCCAAAACAATGTCTAAGAAGGATGAAGTGGCTTGCAGTGCAGCAGAAAATCTGACCATATAAGTTGACCTGTATTTACGTTTCATTGTTGCACTAAAAAAAAAATTAATATAATTTTACTCTTTGTATAGGTTACTGTTAGTTACAACCGTTCCTTCCAGGCTTCACCATTAAGATTATCATCAGTAAAATTAGTTTGAAGTGTTAGCACCAATTTTGATATCAGACCTTCTTCATGAAAGAGGACCTAATGGCGAGAAAAAAGGCTGCCACGACCTCCAAAATGGACACAGTTCATTCCAGTTTGGAGTCCACTACACCAACAATTTGTTCTCCAGAAACTTCAAAATTTAAACCAACGGAAGATTCTATTGGAGAGTTTCAAAGAAACAGGGAGGAAATAAAACACATTCTGGGAACAATAGCTCAAGTAGAAAGAATTGAACTTGAGATTAAATCAACCACGTGGTCAGGAAAGAATTGGAGAGATATTCTGCTATAAAAGGAAAGATATCAAAGAAAGGGTGGAGCTCCAACATTTGGGATATCTCACGGAGGCAGTGAATTGACCACCAAGATATCATACAAATTCAGCATTTTTTAGACTCGTCATCAACGGTTCCTCCACCACTAAACCAAACTGATATTTGACATCTTAAAACACTCAATCAAACGAAATTTTGCCCAACCGAATCAGAATATCAATTTTTTTCCCAACAACCACACATACCAAGTCCACACAGAAACAAAGAAGATCGAGCATATGATAAGAAACTAAAATCCAACAATGATTCGGTCTAAAACCCATACCGAGAAATGTATCTGGAGGAGATAGGTGAAGACGAATGGAAAGCTCCTAGACGAGCTTGGAGAAGAAAGCGAGCGCGGCCAATAACCGGATCGCGAAGCCGATGAAGCGACATAGTGATCCTCCTTCAGAGAACAGATTCAGATGGAGAAATCGCGTATTTTGACTTGGCAATATGAAGAAAATTGGGGAACCCCAATGGCGGAGGTCGGAGCAGATTCACCGGACGGCCGCTTGTGAATAGAATTCCCGATTGAATTTGATTCTCTATAAACGAAAAATATAATACAGATTCAGCATAAAAACATATTTGGAGTCTTAAGCTCAAACTTTTCGTCTTGACAAAACTTTTTTATGTTCCATATTCCAATTATGGAATATGTTAAGAAAAATCTTTAAAATAATAATGATAATAAAATAAAAGGGGTCTTTTTAATATAAAAAATATTTAAAAATATTTAGTAAAAAAATCCAAAATTACAAAGTAGTTTTAAAAATTTTTACTATAAAATATAAATATTTTTAGAATTTTTCTTTTTATAAGAATTTCTCAAAATAAAATTTATACTGTGAACCTCGAAATTTGAAAAAATAATATATATATATATGTGTGTGTGTGTTTGTCAAAATCGAGTATACCTTAGTTAACATATGAGTGTACTAACCAAGATATTTGTGGTTTTTATCTTTTGATACCATTGTTTGGTATAAGGTTTTGGGGTTGAACACTAGAATCTCATATTCCCACATTCTCTTTTTTCGTGAATAAGTGTCTTTATAAATATGTGAGTTTTTTTTTTTTTTTCTTTTTCTTGTTCATTTACATTTTATTTTGAATATGGTTATTTAATCAAAATCAGTTGATACTAATTTACCCTAACCAATGCAAAGAATTATTTAACTATAATAACTCAATAATATTTCATTAAAATATATATTTAATTCAATTTACAAATCGAAATTCAATAAATGAATGAATCTAATGTCTTGTTTTATCGAAATTTGTAGTAATCTACCTTAAATATATTTAGTTAGTTAATAAATTAGTTAAATCAAGTTAGTACAAAAATTTATTTTTCAATAATCACAATCAATTACTTATTGATTATTCATCATTCACTTTTATTACTTTTATTTATAGTTAACATGTAATGATTATAAATTTTTTTAGTATTATTTATTAATATACTTTATTAACCTATCATATTTCTCGCAATTTTTGCTCTTAGGTGTATAATATATTGTTATTCAAGTATATTTTTTATATTGATTAATTTTATTTATAATAACTAAACTAATCCTTAGTAATTAAAAATAGTAAGTATTAAATTAAATTAATACAAAATTCATTAAATAGACTGATTAGTTCACTTTAATAACAAAGTAGTCATTTTTTAAATATTTATAATTAAAATTATTATTTCATTCTTAATTAATAATTTTTTTATCAATATATTGAAGGATTGTTTTTAATTATAAGAAATGAACTCACTCATTTATAAATATAGTAAAATGACATTGTCTATCAGTGATAGACCGCAACAGATACTGATAGACATCTATTGGTGTCATTTCAAGTAGTCTATCACTATAGACAGTGATATTTTGTTATATTTGAAATTATTTCTAACAGTTTTGTCATTTAAAAATTTTGATTTCATTTTTCATGCACGATTAAACACAATCCTTTTTTATTTCTATACATCTTATAATTATTTTCAAACAACTTTTATTCATATCTATAAAACCTTAAACCAAATGACCTTTAAAATTGTTGTATCAATTTTCATCCAAAACTTTTAATTTCAACTTTGCAGATAAAATATATATTTATTTTTTAGATATATAAACTAAACTTAGAAATTGATAACGAGTGTAAAAGTTATTGAGACGTGTATAAATATTGAATATTTAGGACAAATTGTAAAATCCGTCCTTGAACTATGGTGGTAATAAACCGACAGAACCATGTAGGGCTAGGGGACACGTCCCCTCCTCCCAAAAAAAAACTTATGCAAATATTCTTCTTAAAATTCAAAGGTGATGTAGTGGTAACAGGGGCACATGTTGATGGTACAAGTCGGTTCTTCAAATCCTTTTAACGTAATTTTTTAAATTTATTTTATTTTAAAACGAATTATGGCGGTGGTGTTACCTATTGTTGTAGTATGCCTAAAAAAGAAATTTAGAAAAAAAATGGAATTTAAGTTTTCTTAAAAAAAGCAACACTTAACTTAAATTTAATCGTCACCTCAACAAAATTTTAGAAAAAGAAAAAAAAATCAATAGCAATTTATTTTGAAAGATATTTTTTTTAATCTAAATTTTCACTCTCAAGTCTGAGCAACATTCTATTGAAAATGTATGGTTAACTTTTTCAACCTAATTTTCAAATTTGTATTACATAGTACATATTTATTTTAATTAATTTCAGATGTAAAGTTATAAAATAAATTTCTTGTTCTTCGTCAGGATATACGAACCATACCATTCCCAAGTAAGTTTCAAGATTTCTCTTTTTTTTTTTAAATTTTGTTAACTTTATATCAATATGGAGAGGTATTTTAAAAAAAATTAATAATAGAGACCATAAAACCATAATCTTAAAAAAAAAAAAACATATTTCTGATTCTGATAGATCATATATAGAAATCAATTTAGGAGAACTACCTGCATATTATGGTCTAAGAACTAAAATTTATAAATATAATGATAATATTTAAGATCAATTTCATAGAGCATAGTTGCAACAAGGTCTTTTCCATTCAAGAAATTTGGATTAATTTCAAAATATGAAAACTCCTAAAAAATAATTGTAATATGTACTAAATTAGTTAATCTATCAAGCTATGAATATTTTCTTACACGGTGCCTTCCCATACAAAATTCCTAACTCTATCACTATTAGTATCAGTTAAACTCTAAACTTTCATGTGGAAAAATAAAGTCTAAAGCCTTCAAATTTTAATAAATATAAAATCAAACCCTCAACTTTTAATAAATGTGAAAATTAAACCCTCATATTTTATATAATTTATCTCTTCACCTCTCTCCATCTCTCACGGTGATTTGCGCTCCTTCAATCGCCAACCAACCTCTCCCTTGGTACCATGTCCTCTTTTTAGGCTAAAATCTGAAAGAAAGAGGAGGTTGGACAACAAGCATTGGCAAAAGGTCCTAAAAGCATTATTTCCATAACTTAATGGCCCCGGTGGGGTGCTAATTGTGGTTTCGCTATTGCTAGTTTTGTTATTTTATTTTGCTAAACAAGAGTCATTAGAAAGCAAAAGATTAAACCAATTAAAGCTTTTCGGTTTATTTTCTAACTTTCTTTTATCGTTTATTCGTTTATGTTAGTTGAATTATATTCTTTTTAATTAAAGTTTTTAAGTTTATTTTGCTTATGTTAATTGAACTATATTCTTCTTAGTTTTTTTTTTTCTTTTCTTTTCTTATTTACTACTCACATCAAGGTTGCAAAATAAAACACACATTGAGTTAAATATAAAATAATTGAAGGAGTCAATGAGAGATCTAGATCGTGCTGAGGGAGGGATTGAAGGGAAGATAATGAAGAAATTAGGGAAAGAGGTGGAAATTAATTAGAGAGAGCATATGATAAATTAAGTAAAATTGTTTCAGGAGATTGTATGTAACACACATGTTAGGTTGTATGTCTTAAAACTCGCAATTTGTAAAATTAAACATATTTTATTATCGATAAAGATGTTATTCAAACATTTCTTCAACAAAGTTGTTACTGAATCTATAAATTGTATTTGTAAAGTCTAGATCCAATAAACTAAGATCCATGACTATTACATGAATACTTGAACTTTATGTAGAGTTATGAAGATGGATCAAGTTCGAGTAAATAGCCAAAATGATTTATAGTATATGAATAAGATTCGATGTCTTATTTTGGTAACACTATTAGATGTGGCCTACTTTGTAGTTGTTACAAGTTGTTATAAAGATGCTACAAACAAAGTGATCCTGATTCGTTCATGTATTGACATGAGGAGTGGGGACATCCTATGCAATGAGTTTGTATAAGACCAGACCAAGAAATAAATCACTCTTACTTTATATTGTTGTTTACTATTTAAAATTGACTATTTCGCTTAGATGACTTAGGTAACTCGATCTTAATTCTGAGCTAACTATGAACTCCTGTTTATATGAGATTATTCTTATATTTGCATAGGTGAGGGTTGACTCAACAACGCTGGCTCAATAAGCCTCCCATTTTAGGGTAAGACTGGGTAGATAGCTGGAGACATAGGGTACAAGACGGAGTTCACGCCTAACCGATTGAGGGATAGGAGAAAGGTTGTTCTCTTAAATATTGAATTTAGACCTTGAACAAGAGGCTCTACCCTCTCATTAGCCCGAGATAGATCCAATTTTGTGATTAGATCACAAATCAATTATTCATTAGAGGATAAGTGGAATATAAGGAACGAGATGTAATATCGAGGGTAAAACAGCATATTGACCCAGTCGTTATTACGAACAACCTGTGAATGGTCGACTTACTGGTTATGGTTAAATCATGTTGACACAAATATGCCTACAATGAGAATAGTGCAACTATCGAGCTATATTAGTGTGACTTGATAGTTAACGAATACTGATTAATTTGGTCTAAAAAGTTTTAGCCAATTAATCTTAAATCGTTAAAGCTCATGATCTATAGGTCCATAAGGTCCCTCTACTAGCTCGTAAAACATGAACACATTGAATTAATAAATTGAGTGAATATGGAATAATATCAATTTGAATTGTTCAAGTTAAATTTCAAATTGAAAATGTTCAAATTGAAATTATGGTTTGAATTTGAATAAGTTCAAATTTAAATTAGGGTTTGTACAATTATATTTGATATAATTAGTTAACGTTTAATTTATTGAAATTAAAACGAAATCGAAGAGTTTATAATATTTAAATATTGATTTAAATATCAATTACATGAATAGGATTCATGTTTCACATTAAGTGTGTGATTAGTTAAATATTTGATATTAAATTAATTACTTAAATAAATATGTTTAATTAATTAAAAATCAATTAATTTTCAATTTTAATTCTATTTAAGAAATTGGATTTTGTAATTTTAGATTTGATTAATATGAATTAATTAAATAATTTTTTAGTTAATTATATAATTAATTGAAAAATTGGAGATTAAAAATTGGAAATTGAAAGTCTTTTGAAGACTTAGTGGGGTTTTCCCATAAACACCAAAGGAGAAAGTATTGTGTTGGGGTTGATGCCCTAAACTCTCGTTGGGTCCTGTAGTTTGTAAACATCTGTATTGAACAAACTCTTGTGATCTAATAATATGAGTTTTTTTTCTTCACTGTTGTCTATGAAACATGAGATGTTTTTAATTGTTCCACCACAAACCAATAAACTAAGACCCCTAGTTGTCATTGTAACTTAAGCATGTATGTGAAGACATACAAGTGGATCATGTCTTAAGTGATAACCAAAATGGTCAGTAGTATATGAATATAAGAGGGAAACCTTATTATGGTGACACTACGAATGCGGCTCGCTTTGTAGATAGTTACAAGTGTTGTGATGTGCTACAAATAGTCTGATCCTGATCATTAATGTGGAGACATACAGGTGGGGTTGTCCTATACAAAGGAGTTTGTATAAAATGGGACCACAAAGTGTTTAGTCTCGTTATATAACGTTGTTCATGACAGAGACTTCACTTCACTAGGATGACCATAAGTAGCATGACCTCAATCCTGAGTGAGATGATAACTCTTACCTTTGAGAGCGGTCTTTTAATTTTCATGAGTGCGAGTGGCCAGATTGCCGATTCAAACTTACAACTTTGGGGATTCGTCTGATTGGAAAGTTGGGAACTCAGCTACACAATATGGAATTTATTCCTTCCCCAAAATAGGTGTAAGTAGATAGATTGCTCCCTCAAGGGTTGATTCTCAGGGCTTGAATGATGTGGCGCCACACACCTTCTCATGGCCCGAGAGGTGTCCATTCATAGTAGGACCATGAAACGTTGTTCATTAGAGGAATCGTGATACTTAAGAAGTTAGATATAACTACATAGGAAAAATTGTAATTGGTCCAGCTGTACTTACGAGCATATGTGAAAGGTTATCCTACTGTTGACTGGTTATATTTGATGGACACATAAAAATATATGTAGTGCGAATAGTACAGTTGTCGGTCTTTAGTCGAGTGCCCAGCAATTAGCAGATGGTGGATCTCGTGGCTAAAGAGTTTAGTCGGCTATTCGGTACTGTCGGAGCTTCAAGCTACAAGTCTATAAGGTCCCCTTGGTAGCTAAATGATTTCAAGTTGATAATAAGTTTTTGGGTCAGTTTAAAGTATTCAAATTGACAAGAGATAATTTGATTATATATGATATGATTAAACTGGTTCAATTATATATGATATAGTTGACATAATGTATGAAATACATTAATTGGAGGAAAATGATGTAAATATGATTTATATCAAGTAAAGAAGAAAATGACTATGGTTTAAATGTTGCATATGAAAAAAGAAAAATGAGTGAATTCCATCTTGTGTAGCTGAGTTCCCAGCTCCCATATCAGACGAATCCTCAAAGTGGTAGGTTTGAGTTGGTGACCTATTCGCACCCATATAAATCAAAGAACCGCCCTCAATGGCAGAAGTTCCCAACTCACTAAGGATTGAGGTCATGTTACCTATAGTCATCCTAGTAAATTGAAGTCTCTATCATGAACGGTGTTATATAACGAAACGTTAACACTTCGTGGTCAGGTCTTATACAAACTCTTTGCATAGGACGCCCTCGCTCGCATGTCCCCATACGAATGATCAGGATCAGACCATTTGTGGCAAGTCACAACACTTGTAACCATTCCACAAAGCGGGTCGCATCCGTAGTATTACCAGGATAAAGTTTTCCTTCTATATCTATATACTACATACCATTTTTGGCACACCCCGTCCCAGACTACCTTCTGAGCCTGAGAAAGGGCGTGACTGCAACAGTTATCAACCCTTTTGTTGACACTTACTACCTAATAACTCTTGCGAAAATAACTCTGATACCAATGAACAAATCCAACAACCAACTGATTAAGTCAAGGAGACCTTGACCTTAGCAACACCTTGAAACTCCTCATCTTTCCACTACCTAGGGGGGGTAAAATATAAAACATGGAAAACATTAGCTATAAAGCCCAGTGAGTGGTGCAATTTAGATAAACAAATAACTTTGACTACAGAAATATACTTTTTAGAAATAAATTCATAGTCAACAAAAACATTACCACAAGTTTACAGTTATTTCTCCAGCCAGACCGCTGGATTAACTCCAGCTTGACCACTGGTTATTACATAATATGAACATCCTCAGCTTTACCACTGGTTCTCCCTGGCATAATCCAACATTTTCCTCAGTACTTTCACACTTATACTAAGACAACAACAATTCCTGTGGAAATTTTTCCTGTACCCTATTATCCCGCCAATGTGCACATCAACTGTTTTCCCGCTAGTTATACTTAGGTAACTTGACTATATTTTCTGCCGGTCATCACCGACTATCATTTCTCGCCGACTGAAGCCGACTATATTTTTCCGCCAAGTACCTTTTCAAGCATGCTAACTATACATCCCGGGTACAATTTCAGTTTCCAAATCAAACATACAAGCAGTATCTTAACAAGCATAGTAATCAGATAAACATATATCCCTGATCATGCCAATTTAACATTATCCCCTATATATTTACCTATATATAGAAATTATATCAACAATACAACACACAATAACCACTCACCTTGGTTGATTAGGAACTTTCCTTTCCGAAGTTCCTTAGGTTTCCTTGGTTTCTCTTTTGAACCCTAAATTCCAGATTCAAATATCAGCTTAGATTACTCATAGTTGCAAACCTTATTTTAAGATACTTCCTTCTGTAAACATGTTCTAAAATGTCTAAGGAAGCTTACCATAAAATCTTAGCTCATAAATTCTCGTGGTTTGGCCGAAAACATCAAAATATCGAAACTGGCCCAGCTTACCCAACAGTTCGACCCCTCTGTCTTGTCCTCATTCTTCAGCCCGATTCCTTGGAGCTTCTTCTCCGAAAGTCCTACGCCGAAAATTAGACTCTTTTAGCTTTCAGATGGCTTTGAAATCACATCAAACGCATGAGTATTCTGGGAGAACTCCTCGTTCAAAGTTGATGTTACTTCTTGTCTTTTCTACCCGACAACATCTCCCTTCTTGGAACTTCTTGACTAACGCATGGTCTCGCTACGAACGCATGCGTTCTTCTATCAACCCATAATCTTCTCCCAATTAATCCTCACACACTCTTCTTTATGTCCTTCGAAGAGAATTTTAGTTCTCATCTGAAGTCCTTAGCCCTATTTATATGCGTCCAAGATTGCTCCACGGCTGACACCTCCTACTTGGCCGCATGTCCAAGTGTCTTTTCCTCACACCATCAACGTATTCTTAGATCAGTGCAAGCCAAAGTGTCTTCTTCTCCTTTCACCAACGTATAGCCCTTAACTTTTACATGTCTTCTTATGCATCCACCTAATTTGCTTAAGGCTTAAGATTTCCTTCTAACTAGCCACATGTCCGGATGACATCCTCCATATGAGCTCATCCTTCATATGCATCCACAAATCCTTGGATGTTCAACGAATAGTATGCCATCAGCACATAGTTGGCCATCAACGCATAGTCTATAATCAACGCATAGTGTAATCATCAATGCATAGTATGCAATCAACGCATATCAACCCTTGGTTCCCCTTGGTTTTCAACACAGCACCATCGCAACCCAACTTACTCAGTCATCGCAAGCCTTAACCATCGCAAGAGCCAACCACCATCAACGCATAGGATGGTTGCTTGTCCTTGACGCATAGCTCGCTCGACATCACCGCATGGCTCAGTCGCTGTCTCTTATACACATCTAGATGTGTATAAGAGACAGGCCCTATTTATAGGCGTCGAAGATTGCTCCACGACCGACACCTCCTACTTGGGTGCATGTCCAAGTGTCTTTTCCTCACACCATCAATGCATTCTTACATCAGTGCAAGCCAAAGTGTCTTCTTCTTCTTTCACCAACGCATAGCCCTCAAATTTTACATGTCTTCTTATGCATCCACCTAATTTGCTTAAGGTTTAAGATTTCCTCCTAACTAGCCACATGTCCGGATGACGTCTTCCATATGAGCTCATCCTTCATATGCGTCCACAAACCCTTAGATGTTCAATGCATAGTATGCCATCAGCGCATAGTTGGCCATCAACGCATAGTCTATAATCAACGCATAGTGTAATCATCAATGCACAGTGGGTCATCAACGCATAGCAACTCTTAGTTCCCCTTGGTTTTCAACTCACCATCATTGCATCTTCTACAACGCAACCCAACCCACTTGGTCACCGCAAGCCTTAACCATCGCAAGAGCCAACCACCATTAACGCATAGGATGGTCACTCGTTCTCGACGTATAGCTCGCTCGGCATCACCGCATGGCTCGCTCAGCATAGACGCATAGGTCACTCGGCATCACCGCATGGCTCGCTTGACATCGACGCATAGGTGCTTGGCATTGACGTATGGGCGCTTGGCACTGATGCATAGGACGGCCGCATGACACCCTCCAATGCATGCCTGGCCCCGCACCCTCGCATACCCTTGCATCCGCATGCCCTTTGCACCGCCGACCCTCGTGCCATCCCAACCTTCCAACGCATCACTTTCAACTTTCTTTCTTCAGCCGTATGGACGCATATCACCCTTTCAACGCATCAATCATTCAACGCATCCATCATTCAACGCATCCAACGCATCCATCATATAGGTTTATACTTAGCCAATTTTCCAAGTTTTCCCCCAAAAGTCAAGCTTCCAAATTCATACTTTTTCTTCTCCCTTTGCCCAAGTAATCTCTCCAAGATCTTATGGCCAACGCATAGCAATGCCTAGTCCAACACTTAGCCAATTTTTCATCAATTAAAGCTTAACTCAAAACTACTCAAGGAAAATCTATTCAACACCTAGAAATTTCCTTCACTTCAACTTAGAATTTAACATAGGATTTAACTTCTACTTAGTTAATTTCCTTAATCACCTACTTACGTAAGGAAAATAGAAATCTGGATTTCACAATTTTGGTTATTACTTAAGACACGATCCACTTGTATGTCGTCGCATAAATGCTTAAGTTATATAATGACAACTAGAGATTTTAGTTTATTAGTTTGTGGTAAAGAAAATAAAACATTCAATGTGCAAAGTCAAGAAGTGAAGTGAATATCATATATTATACATCATAAGCGTTCGTACAAACTGTTTACAAACTACAGGACACGAGACTTTAGGGCATCATCCCCAATAGTGAAGACAGTACGTAGCAGGGAGATAGCGCTTGTGAAAGTCCTATGACATAATCACCAGTTCGAGGAGGCAACTTAGGAGCGAGATGAGAGCCCAGTACCCAGAACTTTTTTAGGAATGAACTTTCGAGCACAAAAGTCCTTTAAAGGGAATAGAATGTAACGTCTTGTGTATTCGTAATTTTTTTAATTCAGTATTTACTGAAGAAAAAATTGGATTTTATGTCACATGAATTTAGTTTAGAGTTATGGTCAAAATTAAATTCATGTGACATAAAATCCAAATTTTCTTTCAGTAAATACTGAATTAAAAAACGTCAAAATTAAATTCAATTCGGAGGAAAAGCAGTTAATTTGAATTGGAATTAAGTGGTGATGGATTTGAAGTTATTGTCGAAATTAAATTCAATTTGGAGGGGAAGTAGTTAATTTTGAATTGGAATTAAGGGATGGATTTGGAGTTACCTTCAAAATTATGCAGGCTAATTGTCGGTTCGTTATAGATGGGAAGAATGTAACATCTCGTGTATTCATAATTTTGAATTAAATTCACATGAATTTATCTCTTTCCTCCCTCTCTTTCTCCCCCTCACGTGTGACACCCCTCCAAATTCTCTCTCTCTGTTGTCTTCACGAAATGTCCCCACCCTCTGAGATTTTTTCCTCCCCGTCATTCGTCTCTTTGCCCAATATTCCCGCTACCACTCGCCTCTAGCTAGCGCCTTACCGCAGACAACGCCGCCATTCGCCTCTAGTCGTCGTGCCGTTTGCCAAATATGAGCGCGCCACTCGTCCTCCGCCACTGATATGTTGCACAGATTTTCTTTCCATCGTCACCGTTCTTGTTGTATTTTCTTTCCATTGAATTTAGTGTGGAATTTATTTGTTGTTCAGCGAGTCAATTTTGTTGGCGTTTTCGACGCAGTTTTGGAACATTAAGTTGAGTGCCGCTAGTGTTTGATTGCTTGAGCTAGTTTTGGAATTTCGACTCGAGGTAAGTAATCTTACTACTGGAACTGTCCATGTGTTAGGCAACGAGATTTAAGTTGTCATTTAAGATTCTGAGGTTGTTTGCATAGATATGTATGAGAAAAGAGTTGCTCTAATTATATATGAATGATGTGTGATTGTTAACATGAACTTTAGTATGTGTGATATATGAACTCCTATGGATGTATGAGTATGAGGTGATGTATGTATATGTTGTGAGCCTATGTTATGATGTATGATATATTTATGAGATTGTTGTATGTACCATTAGTTAGATACCCACCAGAGTTTGTGTTTCATCTAGGATTCACCAGAGTGGTGTCTCATTCGGGATTCACCAGAGGTTGTGTCTCCTTCGGGATTCACCAGAGGTTGTGTATCTTTCGGGATTCACCAGATGTTGTGTTTCCTTCGAGATTCACCAGAGGTTGTGTTTTTTTCGGGATTCAATAGAGGTGATGGGTACTCCTAACTACCGTAGCATGAGTTTAGATGTTCATTTATATGTGTTCCATGAATATTAAGGGCGTATGTTTTTCCCACCAGAGGTTTGCATCTAAAATACATGGACGTCTAGCCTGACCCCGGTAGTGGAGTTACATATTGAGTATTCTATACTCATCATTTCTCATGTTTACGTTTCAGGTAAGAGTAGGGATACGTCGGCAAATGACAAGTGAAATACGTGATCAAGCCACTGGGACCAGTCTTATGCTTCCGCGTATGTTTTCGAGATTTCTTTTCATGTTTTCAATTTTAGTTTTGATGGTTAGAACTCTTCGTTTTGGTATTCATTTTTAGACTTGCAGTTTTCTAGATTCGTTTTCATGGTTATGGGTACCCTGCTACTTGGATTTTTATATCTAGTATTAATGAAATCTTTTAATTGAATTATTTATTTGGCATTTATTTCGCTATGAAAATGTGTCGTTCTAAATTCCATACATGCATGTGTATAATAACGGCCTAACTTGAGTCATAGGGAGTCAGATTGTTACAAAATCAATCGTTTCATAATAATGACCTTCATCATCATTAAGATTACTCATAGCTTTATTGGGAGATATATTATCCAAGATTATTGATATGTTATTTGAAAAAAACAACAATCAATGAGCAATTTTCAACACCACTGGAAATTAGGCATAATAACATCTAACATCATTGAAAATCAGGCAGAACAACCATCTAACATCATTATCTTCTCTTTCAAATCCTTCTTCATAAAATCCTTTGATCCAACACACGCAAAAATCTCAACGTTACCATAATATTCTACACTACCTACCTTATCAACTACTAATTGTTGAAATTCAGTAAAGGACATTTCATGATGAAAATCTATTTTAGCTATTATGTAATTAATGTAATTATCTCTCTTGTTGAAACATCCGTCATAAAAAAATTGGAACAATATGTGTACCTATGAAATGCAGTACATAATAAAACATATATGCAGAATGATTTTTAAAATAACTCATATGTCATATATATCTCAGTATGGAAACAGTTATAACAACAAAATCAATATGTACTTTAGTATATAAAATTTGAATAGTAAGAGTTCCTAAAAAATGCAGTACATAAAAAATCATATATACAAAATGATTTTTAAAATAACTCATATATCATATATATCTCAGTATACAAATAGATATAACAAAAAAATCAATATATACCTCAGTATACAGTAAAAAATAATAGAATACATAAACCGTACAATGACAATATATACCTTAATATAGAGTAAAAAACAGAATGTACAAACAATACAATATATACACAATATTTAAACATTTCAAACTAACTCATTTTAATGCCGAGGAAGAATGTCCAAAAATCCTATTGAATCTACAAAACAAACAAATAAATAAAAATCGAAAAAAAACTATAAAAAAACAAAATGCATGAAGAAATATATAGGGTTTAGGAGGGGAAGAAAGTAAAGAGAAAAAGACTGAAGGAAAAAAAAGAAGAGAAAAACTGCATGAAGGAGGATAAAGGGAAGAAGAAGAAAATGCATTGGAATCAAAATGCATAAAGAAAACATAATTGGAAGCACGAAAAATGGGGGAAAAGAATAAACAACGTGAAAAAATGAAGATGAAGAGGAGGGGAGTGGGAGAAATAATGCATGAAAATAACGAAAAAATGTATAAAAAATAGGCTAGTGGAGAAAAAGAAACACAAACCTTTTTATTACCAAGAAGAGAGAGATGAGGAAGAGCTAAAAGAAGAATGTTTAAAAAGAGTTTAGCAAAAAGAAGAACGTTTAAAAAGAGTTTCTTACACAAAAAAAATAAATAAATAAAAATGTATTAAAATACGAAACATCAATCTTAGGCACGTTAAACAACACATAAAGTACACGAAAATGTGGCTCACTAATGAACAATGATAATTACACACAAACCAATGATACAAATGAAAGAAGAAAGTAAAAGAAAAAGGGAAATAATACACACAAAACAACGATGAAAAACAATTTTTTTTTTAAAAAAAGACAAATTTGTCCCAAAAAGTCTTCATCGGAAAAATATAAAAGTAAAGATATTTTAAAAAAATATGGTCCAAAGATGATTATTTATGTAAAAATTTCCATTTATAATAGTTATGAAGGTTTGAATTTACATTTTTCAAACCTCTTGAAATTTCAGGGGTTTAATTGTTAATATCATCATAGTTAAAAGGGGTGATTTTTTGTAATTTGTTCTAATATTTAATAGATTTACATATTGAAGATTAATAAATAGATAAAATATTGGATTATATTACGATCGGGCCTATAGATGGGCCCAGGTATGACCAGTAAAAAATGGGCTGGCTCAGTGAAAGTTGGGCCAAGGGTGAATATGTATTGTAGCATTGGAAATTTCTTATTGGGCCGATGGGCCTTTATGCTACAATATTTTGGCATTTGGGTATCCACTCGATGTTTGAAATTACAGTCTAGTAGTTCAATTTTAAATCGATATTTTAGGGCATGTTTGTGAATGAATCATTTCAAAATATATTTTTAATTCTTTAAAGTTAGTTTGACATTTGATTTTACGCTTTTAAATGTGATTTTTATACAATTAAAATTAACTTTGAATAATTATTAATATGTTGTGGAGTAGTTTTGAATATAACAAAAGTGATTTTAACCATTTCAATATCACTTTTAATGTGCGTGCTTAAATGTACATCAAAATTTATGGACACGATTAAAATTTGTGATAATCATCTACATGCAACGTTGTTTATTATTATTATTATTTTAGAAAAATCATCTATGCACAAAAAGTGAAATATTTAAGGATTCTAAAAGTAAAATTTAGGGGGTGTTATTTGCGTGCGAAGGTATGAGTTGATATAAGTTGAGATACGCACTCAATTCATTGGGGGTCAAGTTTGTATGTCACAGATATTTTATACCTCATGTCCATCAACAATGCACTCAGCCCTCATCACCACTAATACCCCCGTTGCCCAACTCCGCCCACCACCTCTGGTAGCTTGCTCCAGAGACCATTGCCAACAGCCAATCCACTAACTCCAACGACCATTATTTTAAATTATCACTACTACAAATTTGGGCATTGTTAACGAATAATTTTTTTTTTGTTGACGCTCATGACATAAAACCATAAATAAAACCTTAATTTAGAGCATAAAAATATCTATGAATTTAAAATACATATATAAAATGTTTATATTTAACTTAACGCATAAAAACGTCAATAAAAAAAAAAAAAAACCTTTGTTGACACAAAAGTACCTAAGTTCTGTCAAAATAGTGAACTCTCGATTTTTTTATTTTTTCATAGTATTTTATAGTCATTCTTTATAATAATTTGACATTAATAAAAACATTTTTAGCATATAACAAACCAAAAAAACTTGTATATAAATACACTATATCGAGAAATAGTTGTTAGACCCTTGAGTGTTTTTATTTTAAGCATTTTTAACCAAAAGTGTAAATGAAAATGACTTTTTGAAAACTATTTTTTTTTTTCAAGTTAATCCAAATATAAGCTTGTATGATGGCAAAATGATAAACATAGGCGTTTGGCATTCGATAATTAAACATGTAATTATATCATATATAATTACTAATTCTCTTAATTCGAATTTGAACGTTTCAAATTAAACTCATCACTTTATTTTAAGGTTTAATCTGCTTATGAGTTAGTAGGGGACCTAATGGACCTATAGATCATGGTCTTCAACGATCCAAGATTAATTGGTTAAACTCTTTAACTGAATTAATCAGCATTCATTAACTACCGGGTCACTCCATTAAAGCCTAGTAGTTGCACTCCCTTCACCGTAGATATATTCCACTTGATTTAACCATAATCAGTAAGTCATCCCTTCACAGGTTGGGTAAAAAACTGTTTTACCCCCGATATTACGTCTTACTCCTTAAGTCCCACTGATCCTCTAATGAACAATTGGTTCATGATCCAATCACTAAATTGAGTCCCTCTCAAGCTAGTGAGAGGGTGAGGCCCTTGTTCAAAACCTGAAATCAGTATTTAAGAGAATAATCTCTTTATTATCATTAAACGCGGGTAGGAGTGAATTCCGTCTTCCACCCTACGTTCCCAGCTATCTACCTGGTCTTACCCCTAAAATGGGAGGTTTATTGATTGGCAGATGCATATTTGGAACCACTTCCAAATCAATCAGAAACTTTTTGAGTCATACTACTTCTTTAGCTACTTCACATGCAGCTACATATTCAGCCTCCATCATGGAATTAGTAATACAACTCTGTTTGATGCTTTTCCATACTATTGCTTCTCTGTTGAGAGTGAATACTGATCATGAAGTAGATTTTCTAGAATCTACATCAGTCTGAAAATCAGAATCAGTGTATCCTGTAAGGATCAAATTTTGAAGACCATACACGAGCAAATAGTCCCTCGTTCTCCGAAGATACTTGAGGATATTCTTAACAGTAATCTAATGGCTATGTCCAGGGTTAGATTCAAACTTGCTGACTATTCCAACTGCAAATCATATGTCGGGACATGTACATAACATAGCGTACGCCAAGCTCCCGACTGCTGATGCATAGGGAATTCTTTTCATTTCTTTAACTTCTTGAGGTGTCTTAGGACGTTGTTCCTTAGACAAATGAATTCCGTGTCTAAATGGTAGCATACCCTTTTTGAAATTTTGCATGTTATATTTTGACAAAATCTTGTCAATATAAGATGCTTGAGATAGCTCTAGCATTCTATTCTTACGATTCCGAACAATTTGGATTTCAAGAACATATTGAGCATCTCCCAAATCTTTCATTTGAAATTGAGATGCTAGCCATTTCTTTGCGTCAACAAGGAATCCTATCTTATTCTCAATGAGCAAGATATCATCGACATAAAGGACCAAGAAAGCTACAGTCTTGTTGACTATCTTCTTGTAAACACAAGGTTCGTCAACATTCTGTTCAAAGCCATAATATTTGATTGTAGTGTCAAACTTTATATTCCAGGATCGAGATGTTTGTTTTAATCTATAAATGAATCTATTAAGCTTGCAAAATCTTTGCTCTTAAATCTGTTCAAAGTACCCTTCTGGTTGAGACATGTAAATACTTTTATTAAGATGACCATTCAAAAAAGCTGTCTTGACATCCATTTGCTAGATTTTATAATCATAGAAAGTAGCAATGGACAAAATTATTCTAATTTAATCATGGCAACAGGAGAGAAGGTTTCTTCATATTCTATCCCCTCTCTTTGGGTAAAACCTTTTGCCACGAGCCTGACTTTATAGATTTGCACCTTATCAGTTTGATCTCATTTTCTCTTATAGATCCACTTGCAACCAATATGTTTTACCCTATCAGGTTGATCTATATGTTCCCAGACAGAATTGAAGTACATCGACTTCATTTCTAAGTCCATGGTTTTTATCCATCGATCTCTATCTACATCTTCATTGCTTGTTTAAAGGTTAATGAATCCTCTAAGCCATCATCAAGTATGATGACATGAGTTTCTGTTAAGCCTATATAGATATCAGACTGTTGAATAACCCTTCCACTACATCGAGGTGTAAGCCGTAGCGCGCTAGCGCTAGCGCGCGTACTCTTCCTCGAGATATATGAGCGAGACTCTATACAGATCTATGGATCTCCCCAGCATCAAAGCGAGACTCCATCAAAATCTGCCACTCGTTTGGCGACGCCTTCTTTTCTATGAACACCCCACCACTGAATGATGAACTTTGCCAGTCTTCGCCTCCGACCCGACCTGGAGAGAACACAGGGTAAGGGCTTGGCCCGCCTGAATATAATTCATATCTCCTTCGTCTTGTCGAGAAGGGGGAAAGCCCAGGGAACAGGACAGTAACTCTTCTATTACATTACGGAGGAGTCAATTCTCGTCATGATCGATCCATGTCCTACCGTAGTGCCCGAAGCGCTTTCTTAGCAACCAAAGCTAGCTTACTAAGGCGAAGGCTCTTTTGGTTGATTGCACGAGTTCGCCAGTCAATCCACCGTTTTCTTGCTTGGTGCGCTAGTGCGCCTGACTCATCTCATGAGAAGGATGTGATGGAGTAACAACTCTTGTGATTTATCTATAGATTCCCTGGACAACTCATCTAATACTAGTTTACTACGAGGTTGATGATTTCTTATGTGATCCTCTTATAAGAATGCAACATTTTTCGATACAAATATCTTGTCTTCTTGAGGATCACAAAATAGACCACCTTTTGTTTCTTTAGGGTATCCTACAAATAGGCATATCTTTGAACGTCGTTCCCACTTCTTAGGATTTTGCACCAACACGTGTGTCAGGCATCCCCAAAATTTGAAATGATATAAACTACTTTTACATCCTCTCCATAACTCATATGGTGCATCTGAAACACTTTTTGAAGGAACCATGTTCAGTATATGTACAATAGCTTATACTGCATATCCCAAAAGGACTGAGGTAACTGGACATAACTCATCATTGAACGAACCATATTTAATAAGGTTCGATTTCTCCTTTCTATTACACCATTTTGTTATGGTGCACCAGGTGTAGTGAGTTGAGATTGAATTTCATGTTCTACTAAATAGTTATGGAATTGTAAATCCATATACTCACCACTCCGATCTGATCGAAGTGCTTTTATCTTTTTACCTAATAGGTTCTCAACCCCAGTCTTAAATTCTTTGAACTTTTTAAGAGTTTGAGACTTATGATGCATTAGGTAAATATAGCCATATTTAGAATAATCATCAATAAAACTGACATAATATTCAGATCCTCCTTGAGCTTTAACATTCATCGGGCCATAAAGGTCTGAATGTATAAGTTCTAGACGTTCTTTGGTTCTAAGACCTTTTTTTGAAAAAGATCTTTTAGTCATTTTTTCCTCAAGACATGATTCACACGGAGGTAAAGATCTATCTTCTAATTAATGTAGATGACCATTCTTTACTAATCTATCAATCTTATTGAGATTTATGTGATCAAGTCTTAGTGCTAAAGATAGGCATTAACAGAAATCTTTCTTTTCTTATTTTGAGTTTTTGCCGTTTTAAACATCTCTATATTTAAAATGAATTTTTCCACAGTTGGTTTTCAGTTGGTTTTAACACATACAAGTTATTTTCAAGTTTAATTGTATACATTTGAACACCTTTTGAAATAATGAACACTTCATTTATATCAAAAGTGACTTTATACATATGTTCCCGCAAATAAGATATAGAGATTAAGTTTTTTTTCATTTTAGGTACAAAGTATACATTTTAAGTAAAATGTAAGAATCTAAAAAAAAAAATAACCTGATGTTTTCTACTTCTTTTGCTGAAATGACTTCACCTGTTCCCACTTTGAAAGTCATTTCATTTTCTGATAGCTACTTCCAGGAACTAGTTTCCTATAAGAAAGTGAAAATATGATTAGCGGCGCTTGAATCCAGTATCTAGGTTAAGTGAAAACTTTCCATTAAACATGTTTATATTTTAATTAAATCGAATTTACCTTGATTTGTCTTCTCAGTTTTCTTTTCCGCAAGATATTTAGGGAATCTCTTTCGAAGAGTTTTCTCACTTTTCGTACAAATGCTGTATAAATAAGATTGATTACAACTTGAAAACTCTTCTCAATGAACTCCAGACTTACCAATCTTTAATGAAAAATAAAGAAGGGGAAACAAATGTTGTTTCCCAAAGGAAATTTCAGAAGGGTGCTTCATCTAGTTCAAAACCCTCTGAAAAGAAGTCTGAATCTTCGACGGATAAGAGTATACAGATGAAGAAAAAGGGAAAAGAGAAGAAACAGTCTCCTGCCACTAAAAGCAAGAAGAAAATTGCAAAAGGAAAATGTTTCCATTGCAACGTATACGGGCATTGCGAGGGGAGTGCAACTACTGAGCTTTATTGGAGTGACCCAATAGTTAACGAATGTTGACTAATTAGATTTAAAGAATTTATCCAATTAATCTCAGATCGTTTGAACCCATGATCTGTAGGTCCATTAGGTCCCCCTAATAGCTCACAAACGGATTAAACCTTAGAACAAAGTGATGAGTAAATTTGAAACGTTCAAATTTGAATTAAGGGAATTAGTAATCATATATGATATAATTACACATTTAATTATCGAATTAAACGAAATTAAGGAATTGGATAATATTTATATTTGATTTAAATATTAATTACATGAAACAGATTCATGTATTAGGAATCGGTAGTTGAATAATTTGATATTTCATATCAAATTTTAAATTAATTAAATAGTTTAATTAATAATTAGTTTTATTCGAATTAATTTTGGTTAAAACTAATCATTCAAATCGAATAAATTAAATTAATTTTAGAATTTGAAATTTAATTTCAAATTAAATTGGTATTTAATTATTCAATTTAATCGAAAATTGGAAAAAACCCACTTTCTCCATTTTTGACTTCCCCATCCTAGTTCCATAGTATTTGGTGTCAATGTCTTGTAAGATTGAAAATTGCATGAAGTGATTACATATAGATGTAGTTTATTATTCAGGAAAAACCCCATGCAATTTTGGAAATCTGATGGTTTTAGAGAGAAGAAGTCTTCTTCATCTCAAAAACAAAAATACTGTCTCTTCCTCCATCGAATTTCCTAAAATTTCAACTTATTTTGAGTTCCACTACCCAATCTAAGGTCCTAGAGAATAGTAAGGAAGATCAAGTGGAGGTCTACAACCATTTAGAGTGGAGATTCAAACTGGAACTTGAAGAATTTGAAAGTTTTTAAAGGTATATTTTAGAAACGCTCTTCTTATATCATGAACATGCTTACTTAGATGCTAAAATTGATGAATTAGAGTACTTAATGATCCTAATTTCTTCCGCTGATTGCACGTTAACTCCATCATTTGCAAGCTTAATCGGTCCATTTAAGGACTGAAACAAACTTCTCGATCTTGGAATATAATATTTGATACTGTGATAAAATCTTATGACCTTGATCAAATGTTGATGAGCTTTATGTTTACAAGAAAATCATCAACAACTCAGTAGCTTTCCTCATGCTGTATGTGGATGATATCCTACTCATTGGGAATGATGTAGGTTTTCTGACTGATGTAAAGAAATGGCTGGCCGCCCAATTTCAAATAAAAGATTTGGGAAAGGTGCAGTTTGTTCTAGGGATCCAAATCATTGGGGATCTTAAGAACAAAAGATTGGTCTTGTCTCAAATTCTATGTTGAAGTAAAGGAAATTTCTAAGTGTTGAATAGATTTTCCTTGAGTAGTTTGAGATAAGCCTTAACTAGTAAAAATTGGGTTAAGTATAATGCCAAAAAGAAATTTTGCGTTGGTGTGATGCCATGTGTTAGCCATGAAGCTTTTAGAGGTTATTTGAGGCGTTGAAGGAAGCCAAAGTGTGGCCAAGAGAAACGCATGCGACAACCAATGTCTTGAGAGGTTAGAACAATGCATGCGGCACGATGGATGCGATGGTTGTGGCAGTACTACGTGAGGGCATGCAGTGATGCGGCTGATGGTATGCGGTTGAATGTATGCGTGTATGCGGCTGAAGGAATGCATTGGTAGTATGCGATAGAGGCATGCGGCAGTGCTACGCAATGGCATGCGGTGATGCTGCACGATGGATGCGATGGCATGCGGTGATGGATGCGATGGATACAATGGATACGACAGCCTTGCTAAAGTATGAGCTGGGCGACGGAACGAGCTAAGGTGGACGCATGGTGATTTGTCCTTGCATTACTAAGGCTTGCGATAATAAGGTTCATGAGGTTGGTTGCATTGGTCATAAGAGTTGCGTTAGCAAGAACCTAGGCGATGGTGAGCTATGCCTTGAGGTGTTGAGTTGAGAACCAAGTCGATCTAAAGGTTGTTATGCGTTGGTGATGTGCTATGAGCCAAGGACGTCCGAGGCATGTGGACGCATGCACCAATTGGTGGTGTCCAGACATAGGAATGTTGCGGCAATTGGATGGGCACATTTTTGGTTAGACGAACGCATATGAAGGATGGATGCATTCAAGGACGTCATCCAGACATGTGGCTTGTTAGGAAGAAATCTTAGGCCTTAAGTAAATGAGGTGGATGCATAAGAAGACATGAAAATTTGAGGGCTATGCGTTGGTAAAAGGGGAGCAAGACACTTTGGATTGCAATGACGCAAGATTGCGTTAATAATGTAAGGAAAAGACACTTGGACATGCAGCCAAGTAGGAGGTGTCGGCCTTAGAGAAATCTTGGACGCCTATAAATAGGGCCAAGGACTTCAGACCATAACTCAAATTCTCCTCAAAAGACATAAAGAATAGTGTATTGGGATGAGATCTGTCTCTTATACACATCTAGATGTGTATAAGAGACAGCTATACGTTGGTGTCATGCGGCGATACTATTCGTTGGTGTTATGCGGTGGTGCTACGCAATGGCATGCGGTGATGCTGCACGATGGATGCGATGGCATGCGGTGATGGATGCGATGGATACAATGGATACGACAGCCTTGCTAAAGTATGAGCTGGGCGACGGAACGAGCTAAGGTGGACGCATGGTGATTTGTCCTTGCATTACTAAGGCTTGCGATAATAAGGTTCATGAGGTTGGTTGCATTGGTCATAAGAGTTGCGTTAGCAAGAACCTAGGCGATGGTGAGCTATGCCTTGAGGTGTTGAGTTGAGAACCAAGTCGATCTAAAGGTTGTTATGCGTTGGTGATGTGCTATGAGCCAAGGACGTCCGAGGCATGTGGACGCATGCACCAATTGGTGGTGTCCAGACATAGGAATGTTGCGGCAATTGGATGGGCACATTTTTGGTTAGACGAACGCATATGAAGGATGGATGCATTCAAGGACGTCATCCAGACATGTGGCTTGTTAGGAAGAAATCTTAGGCCTTAAGTAAATGAGGTGGATGCATAAGAAGACATGAAAATTTGAGGGCTATGCGTTGGTAAAAGGGGAGCAAGACACTTTGGATTGCAATGACGCAAGATTGCGTTAATAATGTAAGGAAAAGACACTTGGACATGCAGCCAAGTAGGAGGTGTCGGCCTTAGAGAAATCTTGGACGCCTATAAATAGGGCCAAGGACTTCAGACCATAACTCAAATTCTCCTCAAAAGACATTCAGAAGAGCGTATGAAGGCTAATTGGGAGGAGACTATGCGTTGATTAGCAAGACCATGCGTCTGTCTCTTATACACATCAGATGTGTATAAGAGACAGGTTCCAGGGTGTTGCTAAGATCAAGGTTTGCCACAAGCCATAGTTATACTTCTGGAGGGTTTTACAGTTGTTGATGTAAACTTTGTAGTTAAGTCTTGAAGTTGTATAAATGTTACGTTGTTGTAATAAAATGGGCCTACTTATTCAGTTGGTTGTTGAAGTTGTTCATTGGTATCAGAGTTATTTCCGCAAGAGTTATTAGGCAGTAAGTGTCAACAAAAGGGTTGATAACTGCTGCAGTCATGTCCTTTCCTAGGCTCAGTTGGACAGTAGGTATCATTAAAGAGTGGTATCTGCGGTCCCTCACGCTTCTCCTCGGGTTCAGAAGTGCGGGCTCGGGGCAAGGTGTGACACTTTCAGGCATGGAATTGTATTGTCTAAGGAATAGTATCTTAAGACTCCTCAAGAGGTTGAGGCAATGAGACAAATTTCCTATACATCGGCTGTTGGTAGCCTTATATACAATGTACCAGACCTGATATTTACTATGCAATAAGGATTGTCAGTAGATATCAATCCAATCTAGGATTAGATGATTGGACAATGGTCAAAACAATCCTCAAGTACCTTCAGAGAATGAGGGACTATACACTTGTGTATGGAGATGATGATTTGATCCTTACAGAAAACACGATCTCTAACTTTCAGACTGATCGAGATTCTTGAAAATCTACATCAAGGTCAATTTTTACTCTGAATGGAGGAGCTATAGTTTGGCCAAGCATTGAGAAATGATGTATCGCAGACTCCACTATGGAAGCTGAATACGTAACTGCATATGAAGTTGCTGAAGAGACTATTTGGCTTAAGAAGTTCCTTACAGATTTGGAAGTTTTTTCAAATATGTCTTTGCCCATCACACTTTATTGTGATAATAGTGGTGTTGTGGCAAAATCTAAGGAACTTAGGATTCATCAAAGAGGAAAACACATTGAGCGGGAATATCACTTAATTCGGGAGATTATGCATCAAGGTGACGTGATTGTCATAAAGATTGCTTCGGAGCACAAAGTTGCTAATCCGTTTACAAAGGCTCTCACGGATAAAGTGTTCGGGAGATTATGCATCAAGGCAACATTAGCTAGGTCTACGAGATAAGCGGCATATTGTCTAGGGCAAGTGGGAGATGTTATTGGGATATAGTGTATGCCCTAGTTTATTGTATTTTGTACTTTATTTGTATTGTACATTTGGCTCCCTAAGCTTTGGGCAAGTGAGAGATTGTTGAGATTGGTGTCCTAAATCTCTTGTATTCTCGTAGTTTGTAAACTTTGTATAAACAAATTGTTATTAATAAAATAATTGTTATTTTATGAGCATACGCTCAATCCAATAAACAAAAACCATAGGCTATTTTATGTAATTTAAACATGAATGTAGAGACATACGAGTGGATCATGTTTAAATGATAACATAAACAGTTTGTAGTAGATTGATAAGACTGGGTACCTTATCCTAGTGACACTACAAATACGACTCGCTTTATAGATGTTACAAGTGTTGTAAAGTACTACAAATGCTCTGATCTTAATCATTCATGTGGAGACGTGTGAATGTGGGTACACTATACAAAGATTTTGTATAAGATCGAACCACGAAATGACTAGTCTCATTATATAACGCCGTTAATAGTAGAGACTTACATTTCACCAGGATGGCTATAGGTGACTTGACCTGAATCTTAAGTGAGTTGTGAATTCCTGCCTATGAAGGTGGTCCTTTGATTTGCATGGGTGAAACTGGCCAGATCGCCGACTCAATATGCTTACCATTTTGATGATTCGTCTGATTGGGAAGCTGAAAACACAACTACACAAGGCATAATTCATTCCTTCCCTGATGTCGAGGTAAGTAGATAAATTGCTCCCTTAAGGGTTAATTTCGAGACTTGAATAATGTGGCCACACTCTCTCTTGGCACGAGAAGGATTTGATCATAGTTGGACTATGACTTATTGTTCATTAGAGGGATCGGTAGTACTTAAGGAGTTAGATGTAACTACAAGGGCAATATAGTAATTTTGGCCGAGCTAAACTTACAAACAATTTGTGAAGGGTCATTGCACTATTGATTGGTTATATCCATAGACACAGAAATATATTTATAGTGCAAAGAGTACAGCTGTCGGTCTTTAATAGAGTGACCGACAGTTGATGGATGTTGGGTAATTTAATTAATTATCCGAGTACCATTGGAGCTTCAATCTATAGGTCCATAAGGTCCCCTCTATAGCCCAACATAGATTATTGAGAATTAATTTTGGATTAATTTGAATTGTCAAATTAATTAAAGGAATTAATTATATGTGATATAATTAATATAATGTATTCGATACATTATAACATAAAGTTTATTTAGATGAATTTAATATTTGAATGTGATTCAACTATTAATTATATGAATGAGATTCATATAATTAAATTTAGTATAAATGTGATTTATATCAAATGTCATGTATTATTGAGAAAAATAAAACTATAGGTCATGTTATATTTGATACAATATGAAAACTAGATGTTATGTGTTATATTTGATATAACATATAGTTGTATATACATATAATAAGTTATATATTATATATATAATTATTAATTAAATTAAATTAAATTAAATTTATTTTTAATTTAATTTTAAAATTAAAGGGAGGGAGTTACAACTCTCTCCCCTTAATTCTCTCTCAACTAAACGTGTGAAGTGGTGGTTCAGTTTCTTACAGTTCATCATCTTCTTCACAGAAGCTTCACAGAGAACTCTCTCTGGCTTTGCTCCCTAGGAACACACCGAGAAGAAAAAAAGGTTTTCTTCTTCCTCTAAAAAATCTTCCTTGTCTCAAAATTTAGAACACACAACTCCTAAATACTCACCCCTAAGGAGAATACAGAAGGTTCTTAAGTGGTGGTGACCATTTTGTATTGTTGGTTCTTGGTACGACGTGTTTGTCACCAATTCGAGGGAATTCATGAAGAATTTTTTGGCTTCAAGGGTAAGTGTTTGCTTCTTCCATAATTACTCATAAAAACATGTTGCAATTTATTATAATGCATAATTTGGTTGTTCTGTAAATTTGAGATTTTGTGAAAAAATGAAAAATTGGGAACGATCCTTCTTCCACTGAGGAACTTCAGGAAGAATGTGACACCCTGAATTATCATGTAATTTTTTCTTAATTTATTTATTTTTGGATTGATCGCAATTCAAGATTTAATTAATTCGTCAAATTAATTCTAATTTAATTGTTTTTGAATTAATTGAGATTTCATTTAGCTTGAGGTTCAAATTGGATTATTTTATTAAGATAATTCATTTTATTCTACGTGGACGGAAAATTCAAAATAATTTGGAGGGAAATTTTGGAAAAGATTTGAGATTTTCGATTTGAATTTATTTAGATTTAATTTAAGAAGAGATTTTGGATTTAAATGAGGAAAAGTGGAGGAGAAAAAATTATATAGGGGTTAAGGTTGTATTTGGATTAAGAATTAAAGAGAGAGAAAAAAAAAGAAAGAAGAATAATAATTAAAATCTTCTTTCTTCCCTCGGTAAACGCAAAAATAAATGAAAAGGAGAGGGTTTTTCTGCCCCGTACGTCTTTTCTCACGCCGAGACTCAACCCTAGCACCACCGTTTGAAGAAGTCGCGTGTCACAACCACTCGAAGCTCTATATAGCACTGCGTTGCCACCAACAAGCCTCTCTAACGAAAATCGACAAGCCTGAAATCTTCGCCTGAAGCCATTACGCCATTTCGTGCGTCACAACTTCCTCGCATCCCGTTAAGCCGGGTCGTTCGTCGATTTCTCTCTCTTTGCTGTTCAGATCGCTTATCCGTTGTTGGAGTGTTTCTCGTCCATGCGTGGGCCACCACCGCTCCGATCGACATCGTCAAACTCGAGCCAGCCGCCCTGTTGAGAATGTCCAAAATCTCGGTGTTTGTAAACACTAAACATATTCTATTTTCAATAAAGGTATTATTGAATTGCATTTATTCATAAATTCAATAAACGAACCCATTGCTATACTTTATGTAGAAACATAAAAGATGATCAAGAAAATGCCTAAATATATTGATGAGGTTGGATACCTTATCAGAATACTATAAATGCAATCCACTTTGTTTATTAATACAAAAGATGTGATTCTAAAGTCGTTCATATGGAGATATGTGAGTGAAGGCATCCTAAAGATGTTTGCATAGCATCAGACTACGAAATAGTTACTTTTCTTTATAACGACCGTTTACTATTAAAAATTGATATTTCAATTCGATGACCTAAGGTAACTCGATATTCGATGACCCAAGGTAACTCGATATTAATCCTAACTACGAGATTATTCTTTAATCTGCATAGGTTAGAACATTGAGGGAATTTGAAATGTTCAAATTCGAATTAGGGTTTGGATAATTATTATTCGATATAATTAACGTTTAATTAACAATTAAACAATTTTGAGAGTTTTAAATATTTATATGATTTAAATATTAATGCATGGATAGTGAATCATGTTTGAATTAAGTATTTTAATAATTTAATATTTGATATTAAATTAATTAATTAATTAACTTATTTAACTAATTAATCATTTATTTATTTAATTAAAAATCTTGAATTTATGAAATTAAAAATAGATAATTAATTTATTATGATTAAATTAAATTAATTAAATAAGTAAATAAAAATTTTCAATTTCAATTTAATTTTAATAATTTATCTCACTTAATCCATTAACTTTACACCTAGTCAAATTGTTTAATGGGAAATTGAGTGTCAATTTCACATTTAATCCATTTGCATGATTCAATACTATAAATATGAGTTTTATTATTCAGAAAATCATTCATGCAATCTGAAATTTCAGAAGGAAAAACTTTGATTTTTCTCCTTCACTTCAACTCTCAAAACTCATTCCAATTCTCTTTCAGTTTGAGTTCTATCACTCAATCTAAGACTTGAGGATAGTCGAGAATACTTTGGTGGTGGTCTACTACTGAAATTGAAGAAGAAATCAGAGAAGATTCAAGCAATTTAGAGGAATCTATAAAGGTTGTACATTAGAAACCCTATTTCTGTTTTCTTCTTGAACATGCATGCTAATTAGCTAAAATTGATGTAGTTAGAGTGCATGCTAATTAGCTAAAATTGATGTAGTTAGAGTGCTTAGATTCTTAATTATTTTCGCTTGTTGAATGTCAACTCCATCAAGCCATTCGTTTACTTGGTCGTGCCACTACCCACTACCGCACGCGGATCTATTCGTCGGTATCGTTCACATCAGATCCGTGTTGTCGGTTCAATGTTGTTGCTGTCGATGTTGTGTTCTCACTAGAATTTTGAGTTTTGGGTTATTTTTTTCATTTTTGGTGTTGTTCTTGGTTGGATTCTTGATCACCCATTATGTTTTGGGTTTGTAATCATTCTTTTTCTGGACATTTCAAGGATAATTTGGAGTTTTTCGGAATAATTAAGTCCCTGTCTAATAACATTGTAATGTTATTCGAGAACTTTTGGGTAAGCAATTGGGATGTTTTAAGGTGAATTTTGGATTTGGAAGTGTTATGGAAAGGGCTAATATTGAGTTGTTGTTTGGGTTAGGTTGATTCTTGGCGTTACTCAGGACAAAGAACGCTTGTTTGCTTAGATTAAATTTTGTGTTTAAAATTTATGGTAAGTGTCTTTCTAGTGGTTCGCCTTCGAACCAGTCATCCCTATTTGAATTGTCTATTTTAGATTGATTGGACTGTCTATTTTAGATTGATTGGACTGTTTATTTTAAAATAATTGGACTGTTTATCTTAGACTGACTAGACTGTTGGATTTAATGATATTGACTGATTGGACTATTTTGACTGTGATGATATGTAAAGTTGATTAAGGACGTACTTGTAATTTTACCCATAAGATAAACGACTGTATATATAACAAAGGAATTATATGTAAACTGATGTATGCTAAGTTTATATGGTTCTAGTTGACATCTTTATCTGGACAGGTGTACATATAAGACTGATTGTGTGCTCCTCTGGGACCTCACCATGACTATATATGTGCACATCTATGACTGATCGTGTATCTTCGGGATACACACGTATGACTAACGTGTTCTCCCTCAAGACACACTTACAATTGATCTGTGTACCTTCGGATTACACAATATGACTGATGCATGTTCCTTTGGGTTCATGTTTATGACTTTGTGTACCTTCGAGATATACATTATGACTGATGCGTGTTCCTTCGAGATCGCGTTTATGGTTGATATGTGACTCTTCCGGATCACTACGATTGATATGATGGGTGTACACCAATGCCTAGATAGACTAGTTAATGGTTACCTAGAGGGTACAGTAGCGAGTTACTTACTTGGTAGTGTTATACTCATTCTTTCTTCTTTTATGTTGTTAGGCAATGACAGGAGTGGATCGGCAAGGGATAGACGGGACCCCTGTTAGAGTCATACAAGGACAATAGAAAACGCTTTCGCACAGTTAATGTTTTGTTTTATTTATTTGACTTTTTTTTAATTTGTATTCAGTTTGAGATTAGACGAAATATTTTATTACTTTGTTTTGAATATTATCTTTTGTAAACGTTTTTCTTATTCTGAATAAATGTGTTGTTTATTTGATTTATTTATCAAATTAATATTTTTGGTTTGAAATAGTCATTCCTATTTTACTGAATTTATGATATGATGGTAAAAAAATATTTGAATGAAAATGGGTATTTAGTGGTAACGGCCCTTGTCAGAGTAGTCGAATGGTCGGGTTGTTACACCCGATTTGGTTAGCGGAGGGCAATGGGGATGTTTTGGTAATTTTAATAATTATACAAAATAGGAATAGATCGACCATTAAAAACTTAAAAATCATTTTTTTAAAAGTTGATTTCACGTGTTTGTCCTAAACTAACTTATTTTTTAAACTTTATTTTTTAAAATATATTTTGAGTGGTTGTTAAACACTTCATTTTTTTTTTTTTTATAAAATAACTTATTTTTTAAATCGAACACTTGAAAAGGTATTCCAAATACACCTTCGGTCTACCGAGAATATTCTATACTATCTATATTTATTGCTTACTATAATAGTATCGTTTAAGAATAATGTGGAATCTATACAATAAATTAATGTATGACTTAATGACATATCATATTATGAATGAAAGTAGTTGGTATTAAAGAGCTACTAAATACCTCAAAATAATTGGAGGAAAAAATCTGAAAAATGTAATTTATTTTAGATCTTAAACACATTTGATGAGATTTCTTTGAGAAACTTGGTAATCCATACAACCTTGTAGTTTTTAAAATTTTAAATTTAAATTTAGATTATTATTCTTTTCCTCTGTTTAGATTGTCTCAAATATTTAAGGACAATAATTAGATGCAATCATATAATCCTTTTTTTCATACATAGTAGAAAAGAAATAATAAAATTAATTAAAAAAATTGTCATGATGTTGATTGGATGTTGTTTGGGCTAATCGACGGATCCTGATTAAAATACTATTTTGATGTACACATTTTATTTTTGTTCATGAACTTCAGGGGACATTTGGGGCAAGGATTATCATCAAAATATAATAAACTAAAAGCTATTTCAAAACCTCAAATTAGTTACAGTAACACTATTTCAAAACTTTTATTTGCTACAGTATTTACTATTTTACATTTATCATTTTTTCTTATTATTTGCTACAATATTTACTATTTACTTTTCAAACTAAAATAGTCTACACCTCGAACACATACTATTATAACCCAATTATAATAACTTAAGACTGTAATAACTAACTCATTGTTTTAAATGCCTCTAAAATATTTAAATTCTAATAATATTCTTATGCGTGTGAAAAAGTAATTTTATCTTTTAAGTTCATGACAATTTATTTTTAGAAAATCAATTTCATATAAAGAACTTTAGCTCAAATTTAGAAAATTTTTACCATGGATTTCAAGTTATATTTTTTAATTTATTGAATTATATATATATTTTAAAATTAGTATAAAATTATGTATATACAAATTCGGGTTCTCAATATCTATCTTAAACAAAATAGATATAATGCACAATAGTTTATTGTATTTTGGGGCATGTTCGATCGAAAATTTAAAAGCATAAATTTGAAAATAAGATATTCAATGAAAATAAAATTATATTTTGTGTTTTCAAACATGTGTTTAGTAACGGATTCTAAAATTAAATTTTAATTTAAATAATTGCTTAAAATGTGTTTGATATTGTACATTTATAAATATAAAACTAATTGTAGTTACCAACTAATATTTAGTTGACAATAAACTATTATTTATTTATTTTTAATATGATTTATGTTTTATAAAATTATGTAATTATTATTTTGCAATATCAATATATAGTTTATAATACATTGTATAATACATATTATATTTTTTAAAACATGAATTGGATTTATAACTTGACATCTTGTATTTCTAAATATTTTTATCTTTATTTAATAGAATTCTATATTTTGAAATTTAAAATTTAAAATCTAGATACAATAAAAACATAAAAATATTGTTTTCAGAATTTGCACTATTTAGATTACATGATTCGAAAAAAGTTTTCATGATATTGCCATTGTTTGATTCCATAGACGGATGCAACTTTTCCAATATTTAATTGACACGAGAAGTTTTCCATGGGTTGTGAACACAAGGTGTTTGTATTCAATCACTAACAAATATTTTTTTGTTATTTGATTGGATTATTGCAAGTTTTAAATTACAAGTCAGGTTAAATTAGTGTATATTTGATTGGCAATTAGATTCTGTTTTATGTTTTAGATTAATTTAGCAAATATATGTTGAATTCTATTTTTGAAAACTGTTTTTGAATTCGGTGATCCAAATCGTGAAAATTTTAAAAACAATCTTTTTGTGTTTTCATTGTATATGGATTTTGAATTCGAAATTTTAATATGTAAAATTATAATAAATAAAGTTAAAAACATTAAGAAATAAAATACATCATGTTATAAACTTAATTCGTTTTTCTAAATTCAAAATATGTATTAGGTAATGTATTATAAATTATATAATATTACAAGATAATAACTATACAATTTTTTTTAACATGCAACATGTTCATAAATAAATCAATTATTTAGTAGATAACTACAATTAATTTTATGATTTATAAATATAACTATGAAACATATTTTAAATTATGGTTTAAAATAAACTCCAATTTATGAATCTAGTATCAAACACATATATGAAAACATGAAATATAACTTTGTGTCTATCGAATCTCTTATTTTATTGAAGTCTTTGTTTCTCCATAGAGAATCCATGTTGGTGTGATCATTCAAATTGTGGGGGTCAAAAGAAAATCTTTTTATAAATTTTGTTAATCTATTCTTTTTATTTGGTTAAGATTTTAGAGTTGAGGCTATTCTTTTAACTGACAAGTAAAGATAAACATATTCATAGCTAGGGTCATCCGTACAAAAACTGAGAATGCAAATGTTGTCTCTTTAACATCTGAGTTGGTTGATTTATGTATGTCATTGTCTCTTCTGCCACTTCGACATGGCGTAGGTACTCTTTAGAATCAAAACTACCATATTAATATTATTATGAAGTTAAAAAATAATATGTTCAATGGCTTAAATTATAACGGATTGTATGGAAAGTTGGATTGTAATCAAGATTATAAAAATGAGGGAATTGTTGGCATGAGTGACAAATCAATAAAGGAATGAAAAAAGGAACGTGAAGCGTGAAAACGGTGGAAAAGAAGGTTGTATTGAAAATTATGAGAACGAAATGAGTTTGGTATTACAAATCCAGTCCAAAATGTTCCATCCAAACATGAGTTTTAGATTTTGGGGCTCCAACTATTTTTAGTTGGAGATCCAAATATTATGATCCTAATTAGCAAACAATATTCACTGTTTCCCACCCCATTACACGCTACAATGATTTCTTCTCTTCACCCTTGATTTCTCTCCTTCATCACTCTCTTCCGCCCCTCTCATTCATCGATTCCACTCCTCAGAGTTTCCTTCTCTATTTCATCTTCGTCAATTCCACATCTTAGATTAGGTTTATTGTTTCTTTCATCTCTCTCATGTCTATCGATTCTTGATATCTTTCTTTCGTCTCTCTCTTTTGGTAGGGTATTTCAGAGGATCTTGATATCACACATCTCTATCGGTAGGGTATTTTAGGAGACTTTGATATCATCTTCATCGGGGTTTCGTCCTTTCATTTTCTCCTCAAGAGTTTGATTTTGGGTCAGTTTGATGAAACCCTAACTTTATTTCGAATAACCTTTCACAAATCTATAGATCTTCATTTATTTGGTACTTAAAATGTATGTTTTTTCCTAGATCTGAACTCGTTTTATTTTGACTTCCTCTTTCTCCTTGCCGATCCAAATGCTTCTTTTCCTTCTTCCCCTTGCCACTCAAATGAAGAATCCCCTTTGCCGTTTTGTTCGATTTTGCATGGTGGGGGATGGATGTTCTCCTTTGGAGTTTGGTAGGGGTTGAAGGACGTAGACTAGAGTTTGGTAGGGGAGGAGATAAAAGATTTGTTTCTCTTCCTTTTCCGCCGATGATGAGGATCATGTTTTTTTTTTTAAGCATTAGTCTAAACTTTCTTGCATGTTTTGTTTTACATTCTCTGATTCTTTGTTGTTTGGATTTTGTAACATTTGTAATTTTTTTGAATCTTTGTTGTTCATCAACCGAAGTTCATGCTCTAATCTTGCTACCCATTGAATTTTCGCAAATATGGCAGATTCTTGAAATAGATTACATTTTCATTATTCTACATTGTTGATTGATATTTTTAATACTATTTGGTTGGAGAGTTATTATATACTTGAATTATTTCACTTAGACTGTTGATACTGATTCAAACCAATGGTAATAGTTGAGGTTTTTATTTTCTTTTCCATATATAACATTCTGGTGTTTTTCTCTTCCCCCTGTTTAAAGGAATGAAGTTACTATCATCTAGGTACAACAATGTCAAATTTTTTTAAAACTTATGTTCTTGTTTGATTTCTAATGCACATTAATGGTCTATGTATGTCCATTTTAGATCTCTCATTTTCACTTCATTTTCTTTATTTCACATTACCATGTACTTTTGTGCATCTTTTGGTTTCTAATACATATTGTTGGTCTCTGTTGTTTTCTGATTTATTACTATTATTCATGATATATTCTAAAATTTGAATTTCAATGAATGAATTTCATATTTTGATGGTGGACCTATTTCCATTCATTGATATTTTTTTAAAATAGATTTACATTAGTTGGTCAATCTTTTGTTTTTTAGACCTATTTTCTTTATTGTACATTGACTGATAATAGTACTTTAGTTCTGTTTATTGGGTTGATTGGATTTCCATATCCCCTCTTATTAAGATGGTTTATTGCATAGTGATTGATATTAGTTGTTAGGTACTCTTTATTGGGTAGATTTATTTCAAAATCATTGACTTATTGGTCTGTGTATGTCCATTGTAGATCTCTGATTTTTAGTTCATGTGCTTCACTTCACATTACCATGAACTTTTGTGCATGTTTTGGTTTGTAATGCACATTGTTGGTATTTGTATCCCCATTGTTGGTTTTTTATTTTCAATTCATTTGCTTTCTTGCACATTGCTTTAAATGAAACAATATCTTTTGGTTTCTGATTTCACATTACTGATTTTTGTATCTACGTTGCTATTTTCTGGTTTACCATTATTCATGATATATTCTAAAATTTGAATTTCAATTAATGAAATTCATATCTTTCAGGTTAGACCCTATTCTCATTCATTGGTTTTTTAAAAACAAATCTACATTGGTTTGTTTCAAAATCACATGGCTAGGTACTAGGTTTATTTCAAAATCATTGACTTTATTGGCTTGTTCTCAAATGGTCCCATTTGTCTTTATTTGACATTTGTGTTTTTTATATATGGGTATCACTTCCCTTTAACTTTAAGGACCTTCCCATTTCATCTACTTCCTAAATGTAATTGGTATGTCATTTCCCTCTTCCTCCATTATTTTCTTATCACCTGTCTTCACTCCTCCCTAATGTAGGACTGTATCAATTACAGCGGAAGCACAAGAATCGTCTATCAAATTCACTAATTTTGGCATAATATAAAGCATGCTTCTGCAGAAAAATGAGTTTCAAGATATACCTCTTGTAGAACTTATTTAAGGCTTATTCTCCAGCTGTAATCTTCTCCATATCTTGTTGTAAACCGCCTCAAGATCTTCCCTACTATTCTCTTGGTGCTCTAGATTGAGTTGTGGGACTCAAAACAAGTTTGAATCAAGGGATGAAGGAGAAAATCTCACTATTGCAACAAGGTTGAAGAACCTTTCTTCAAACCAGTTTTTCTCTCAAAAACCTTTTGATTGCATGCCTGATTTTCACTCCAATCTTCTCATTATATTACAGATCAACATGCAAAGAGAAGAGTTGCATGTGTTGCACTGGAGAAGACAAGGCCAAATGATTGCTATATGTATGAGCTAGTTAAGAGATGGATAATGGAAAAAACTATTTTTCCATTTTGTGTTTTTTGTTTTCTTTTCCTTTTTCAATTTTATCCAAAAATCAAGATTGATTTAAAAAATCTATTTGATTTTAAAAATGAAAAAATAATTAATTAATTTATTTAATTATTTAATTAATAAAACTTAATTAATTTAATATCAAATATTAAATTAATTTTAACACATATCCATCTTTATATATTTAAATCATATTTAAATATATAAATTATTCTATACCATTTAATTCTAAAATTAAACATAATTATATCTCATATAATTACTAATTCCCTTAATTCTAATTTGAACGTTTCAAATTAACTTATCACGCTATTCTAGAGTTACTCCGTTACGAGCTAATAGGGGGACCTCGCGGATCTACAGATCACGGACTCAACGATCCGAGATTAATTGGCTAAACTCATTAGACCAGATTAATCTCCATTCGTTAACTAATGGGTCATTTCACTAAAGTCCATAGTTGCACTCCCCTCACGGTAGATATATTATGTCCATATGATTTAACCATAATCAGCAAGTCGACCTTTCACAGGTTGTTCGTAATAACGGCTGGGTCAAACAACTATTTTACCTCCGAGATTACGTCTTATTCCTCAAATCCCTATTGATCCTCTAATGAACAACTGGTTTGTGATCCAATCACCAAACCAAACTCTCTCAACCCAGTGAGAGGGTGTGGCCCTTTGTTCAAGACCTAGATTCAGTACTTAAGAGAACAACCTTTCTCCTATCCCTAAATCGGGTAGGTGTGAACTCCGTCTTGCACCCTATGTCCCCAGCTATCTATTCAGTCTTACTCTAAAATGGGAGTCTTATTGAGCCGGCGCTGTTGAGCCAACCCTCAACTATGCAAATCTAAGGACAATCCCGAATAAACAGGAGTTCATAGTTAGCTCAGGATTAAGATTGAGTTACCTAGGTCATTTAGGTGAAATAGTCAGTCTTAAACAGTAAACAACGTTATAAAGTAAGAGTGACTTATTTCTTGGTCTGGATTTTAAGCAAACTCATTGCATAGGACACCTCCACTCCTCATGTCATAACATATACGAATTAGGATCACATTGTATGTAGCACTTTACAACTCTTTGTAACAACTATAGAGTAGGCCACATCCAATGGTGTTATCAGAATAAGGTACCCAAACTCATTCATGTACCATAGATCATTTTGACTATTTACTCGAACCCGATCCAATCTTATATCTCCGCATAAAGTTCAAGTACTCATACAATAGTCATGGTCTTAGTTTATTGGATTTAGACTTTCATACAATTTATGAGATTAATAACAAGTATAATAGAAAGTGTTGATCATTTTACAAACTGCGAGTTTTTAGGACATAAAACTCAACAATACTCCCACTTGGACTAAAACTCTAGTGGATCAATATATACAAATATATACAATGTTGAGTTTACATGGAGAGAATATAATGTACAAATAAAATAAACTAGGGCATCACAATACCCATCAATTCTCCCACTTGCCCTAGTGATATAAAACTCGTAGACCTAGTCCTACTAGGTGACCCTCGAATACTTTAGCCGAGAGGGCCTTCGTAAATGGATCAGCTAAGTTGTCTTGGGAAGCAATTTGAGTGACAATGACGTCTCCTCTGTGTACAATCTCCTGATGAGATGGTATTTCCGTTCGATATGCTTTCCCCTTTTATGGCTTCGTGGTTCCTTTGAATTTGTAACTGCTCCACTGTTGTCACAATAGAGAGTGATAGACAGGTACATGTTAGGAACTACTTCCAGATCTGTCAGGAACTTTCTGAGCCATACTGCTTCGCTTGCAGCTACATACTCAGCTTCCATTGTGGAGTCCGCAATATAACTCTGCTCGATGCTCCTCCACACAACAGCTCCTCCATTCAGAGTGAATACTGACCTCGAAGTTGATTTCCTCGAAACAATATCGATCTGAAAGTCAGAATCAGTGTATTCAGTAAGGATCAGATCCTTAGGACCATACACGAGCATATAATCTCTCGTTCTCCGAAGATACTTGAGAATGTTTTAATAGCAGTCCAATGGTCATGAACAGGATTGGACTGAAATCTGCTGACAATTCCTACGGCATAGCATATGTCGGGATGAGTACACAACATTGCATACATCAAACTCCCAACTTCAGATGCATATGGAATTCAAACTCCAACATTGCGTACAATTTTTTGAGATCAATAACAAGATAATAGAAAATGTTTATCATTTTACAAATGCGAGTTTTTAGGACATAAAACCCAACACCTATATTGTTTTTAGTTTCGTATAATACCTTAAACTTTGTTTTTTAAGGAACTATGAAGTTCCGTAGCGGGATGCGGGAATCGACCCAATTTTAAATTTATAGAACAAAGATTTTACAGAGCAAACAATTATGCATAAATTAAAAAAATTACAGTACGCTTAAATAGAAAAAGAGAAAAGGGTTGGAAGAAATACGTATCCTTGAAGATAAAAAACTTCTTCACGAATCTTCTTTTCCAGTCCGATCCAACAAACAGTAAATCCAAGGAGCACCACCACAAGAGAGACCTCTGTATTCTCTTTTTGGTATGAGAATTTCTTAGGAGTTTGTGGGCTCTGAGATTTTGGAAGAGAGCAGAAAAAAATTTGAGAGAGGAAGAGAGGTCTTTCCGTGTATCTAGTGGGGAAAGAGAAAACAGAGGATCTACTCTTACTGCGTAAAAATTCTGGAGAGAAGAAGATCAAGCTTGGTAAACCCACTCCCACCTTTTGATGAGAGAAAATTAAGGGGATGAAGTTGTAACTCTCACCTTTTAATTTTGAAATTCCAAATTAAAATTAATTAATTAAATTTAATTATATATATTATATATATCAAATTATAACACATAAAACTCATTAGTTTAATTGTATTAATATAATAAAACCTATAGTTTTACTTCTCTCATACGTGTATGATATTTAATATAAATCACATTTACACTAAATTAAATTATGTGAATCTCATTCATATAACTAATATTTGAGTCATATTCAAATATTTATTTCCTCTCAATTAAACTTTATAATGCAAATATATTATATTAATTATATCATATATAATTAATTCTCTCAATTAATTTAAACCATTCAAATTAATCCAAAATTAATTCTCAATAATCCTTGTTGAGTTATAGAGGGGATTTTATTAAACTCCTTTAATTAAATTATTCAACACCCATTAACTGTCGATCACTCCACTAAAGACCGCACTCTTTGCGCTACAGATATATTTCTGTGTCTATTGGATATAACCAGTTAACAATGTGATAAGTCTTCACAAATTGCTCGTAAGTACAGTTAGGCCAAAATTACCGTTTTACACTTATAGTTACATCTAACTTCTTAAGTACCACTGATCTTTCTAATGAACAATAAATCATAGTCCACCTATGACCAAACCCCTCTCGAGCCAAGAGAGAGTGTGGCATCACATTGTTCAAGCCCTGGAATAAACTTTTAAGGGAACAATTTATCTACTTACCTAGACGTTAGAGAATGAGTGAATTCCTTCTTGTGTAGCTGTGTTCCCAACTCCCCAATCAGACGAATCCCAAAATGGTAGGTTTATTGAGTCGGTAAACTGATCACTCTCACCTATATAAATCAAAGGACCGCCTTCATGGGCAGAAATTCACATCTATTCAGGTCATGTCACCTATGGTCATCTTGGTGAAATATAAGTCTTTATTATGAACAGTGTTATATTATGAAACTATTCATTTCGTAGTCCGGTCTTATACAAATCCTTTGTATAGATCATCCCCGCTCACATGTCTCTATATGAATGATCGGGATCAGATCATTTGTAGCACTTTACAACAATTGTAACATCTACAAAGCGGATCGTATTCGCAGTGTGATCAGAATAAGGTACTCAGTCTTATCCATCTACTACATACCATTTAGGTTATCAGTTAAACATAATCTACATGTATGTCTACATGTGATAACTTTGAATGCTAATTTATTGGTTTATGGGTTAATGCTACTAAATGTCAAATAAAATATCTCATATCTTATTAAATAAATAAAATGTTTGTACATTACCATTACAAAATATAGGACCCACGAGATTTAGGACATCAATTCCAACAGTTTTAGGGTTGGACTTGTTAGAAAACAATCATGTCCATCTTGTTTGCCCACTCTCTATGTTAAACTTTATTTCTCCCATTTACTTTATGAAATCTTTTGAATGATGGTGACAAATTTTTTATTTTTACTTGTGTTTTTATAACTTCTAATCTTTGCTTTTGTATTCTCTTGTCAAGATGGACAACTAGTATACAACTTCAGTGGCTTGAGATTCGTCAATATGCGAGAATATATTTCTATAGATTTGTTTCTATAATAAAGTAGAAAGTGTATTTGTAATGATGGATTTACATGTAGTCACACATATTATTTGTTTTATTTCTATTTTTTTCATGATTACATCATGTGAACACACATTTTTACTTATGTTTTTTCTTTCTGTTTTTTGTTCATACTTACACGCTATAATCAATATCATGATATTCATTCATATTTTTGTACCACAAGAATCAAATTGAAGCCATTTACTAACCTAGTTTAAAATTAATACAATAATTTAAAAAAATAATAATTTTATAACAAAAATTTAGAATATTAACAAAAACACATTATCACATTTTTACTTTTATAACAAGAGTTCAGAGTTGATAACAAAAACACATTACTAGAGTTATTTAGCATGAGATTTCTTCCTCATTTTATAGCCATAAAATGAAAACCGTTTAGAAAAAGATCAAAATACAAATTTTTTTTATAGATTTGTTTCAATAATAAAATAGAAAATGTACTTTTAATGATGACACACATACTACACATATTTTCTATTCTCAACATCATTTAAAGGAAATAGAAAATAGCATTATTGTATATCCTTTCTAATTGCTAGTAAAACAAAACTTCAAACTCAAAATAAAATAAGTATTTGTCAAACACGTTCCGATTTGAAAAAGTCAAACAAATTGTAACTACGGTATAAATTTAAGATTTAATTTTATCATTCAAAGTCTAATTTCTACAACTATTAAAAATTTTAATATTCAATTTTATCATTTGAAAAAGTTTGAGGGGCCCATTTTTATGTAATTGCAATGGTTAACCTACTTAGTTGTTTTTGCATGCAAATAAAAATATGTAACCTAATTTTAATCTTTAAGGGTGTGTTTGGTATGTGATAAAAGTAGAGAATTGAGTTGAGTTGGTAATTATTATCTGGAGAGTTAAATTGCCTATGTTTGTTTGCAGAGTTGAATTGAATTAATAATTATTGTTTGTGTTTATTGTGCATAATTGAGTTGAGTTGGAAGATGCAGGTTTTTGTGAATGAGATTAGTTCTATATTTTTTGTGAATGAGATTAGTTCTATTTTGTTATGTTTGTTTTTTTTTTTTATTTCATTCTTTTTTTTTAATGTTTTACTATTGTTGATTAATTTTCAAATATACACGTATTTTTTCAAATCATTTATAACATAAACTGGACAATCTCAATTTTTTTTCTCAATTTGTAGAACATAATAGATTATTTTTCATATATTCTTTTCAAAAACTATAATAATTCTAATTCTCTTTAATCTGTAAAACATATCAACAAAATATATTTCATATTGTTGCTCAATTAATTGATATATTGTATATATATATATTGAAGGTAATTGTTCCAATTACTAATTGGTATATTGTATGTAATATATTGAATCTTGCTAACTTAACATTATTATTTCACATATCATACCGTTTATTTTTATATAATATGCATAGTATATTTGGAATTGAAATTGTACCTAGGACAATTACTTTTCATTTGATTATGATGGTGAAAATGTGATGTAGTATAGTAACATTTTTCATAAGATCACAAAAATAATATGAAACGATCGAACATGTGGCCATTTAAAAAAAAAATCACAAAATATATGTTCTATTCAATACTTGTAATATAACACAAGATTGATCCTAGGAAGAAATCCAACAAAAACAATGAACCAAATCATCATATCAAATTTTTGTAAATTTTTTGTAAAGTGACGTTTCGAAGGTTTGCGATTTAAAAAAAAATAAATAAAAGAAATCAGATATGGAGGAGAATCCAAATGGCGAAGATGAGAGAAGAGAGAAGAAAATGAAAATATCACTAGTTTTTAGGATTAGTTTTAGGTGCCGTTTTTCTTTTATGGGCTTAACAAACATGAGTATCCACCCAACCCAACAACTTATACCCATTTATCAAACACCCCTAAAAATGTTTTTAAATATCTAACTCAAATGAGAGAGAGATGTGATGGGAAGCTGGGAAAAGTCCATGATACTAAATACAGAAAGTCAGAAAGGCTGCTGCCATACTGACCAGTGGTACTGAAATATTATCATCTACAACATTTGCAATAGGAAGAGATTCCACCACAGTTGCCACCAGAGAAACTAAAGCAACTTTTTCCACTGCCTTTCCCCAATCCAACTCCAAATATCCAAGAACTGAGTAATAGTACAACATTCTACACACATAGCAACCAACCATTTCTCAAAGTTACTTTCACAAAATCAAACTACTAACAACAGTTTAAATTACTACCAGCCATGCTCAACAGAGTAAGTAAAGGGAAGAAAAGCAAAAAGAACTCACCCAACGGAGACGCACAATCCAAAGATAAACATTGATATGCTACCAATCCAACTCTTCCCCTCATTATAAGGAAGCCTTTTGGACCCAAATTTTCTTCCCATTATATCAGCAATACCTTCAGTTTCAACTCAACACAAGTTAGTAGTTGTTAATAGAAATGATAATACCATCATATGGAAAGGCAAAACAAGAAGATATTTGAAGAAAGGTGAAAATTTACCATCTCCTCCACACATCATTCCCAATGAGATCAAACCTACCGGAGATTCACGCCAGAAGACGACAGCTGACAAAATCAGTATTAGAACATAATATAGAGGGCCTCTCAGCAATTCTCTGTAGATTTTGATTAAAGGGGTTACAATTGAGGTAATATATATAATTTAAGGAATTTAGAGATTCTGAAAAGGGAAGTGGTAGATGGAACTTTACTCTGGTTTTCCTTCCCGGGTAAGCGATTTCAAAAGTCCTTCATCTTTGGTTAATGAGAGGCCATTGATGACAAGCCTCAAGCAATTCACAGTAGGAACTATTGAAGCGAAGTAGCGAGCCTCCGTTGAGGTGCTATTCTAGAATCAAAACGTTAAACTGAAGTGGTTGAGAAAGAGAAACACCCTTATTTAAATCAATGGAAAGCAAAATAAATGAGGCGAGTAAACTTCTCTGCAAGGGAAAACAAGCTTAGAATTACCTGAATATAGGCCAAGACAATGTGAAAAGCAATCCGGATAATATGTGGACAAGTTTTCTGCTCAAATTCTGTTTCATTGAAGGCCAGTTACCAGAAGAGAATAATATTGATGTTATTCATGATCATAAGTAACAAAGAACACAATACTTTCAATGAGATTTTCCTCCATGGCCATAAAACTAATGAACCACTTATATAAAATGAAACTTAGTTGATGTGCAGAGAGGAGTAATAAATTTCTTGATGGTATTATAAAAGAATTGATATCCATACACAATTGTAATCGACTTCCCTGAAACCCAATAAACAGAATATTGAATACAGGGCCAGGAGGAAGTAGATCAAAGAAAATCTGATTATCAACTGAAACACAAATGTTAATGAACTACAAAGAAAGTGAGAACTAAAAGGCCATGAACAGATCCATTAACACGCCAAAGTGTAAACCCTAGAAGATCAAATCTAAGAGGAAGACACTTACAACCGATCAGTTATCTTGGCAGTAATGCTTCCAAAACATTTCAAGAGGGCTATGGGGAACTATGATTCTGTTTTTGTAAAATTACCCGATTCAGGTTCTGTACATAATTTTCCTACTAGCTAAATGCAATGAACTGCTTACTAATTATATGCAGTTTCTGTTTATACTCAAATTCATCTACCAAATCAAACGAGAAGCTTAAACTTTTCGATTAACTCAAAATGTAGAGAATCTTGCCAGAATTTCTGTATTTAGGTTAGCGGCTTCCAAGAAAATTTGGTTCCGCTTTCATTTTGAGAAAGAAAACCCGGAAATGCATTTCTTCATTACAATTCGTCGCTCTTCCATTTGTGGAAATGGAAATATGCCTTTCTAAGGCACAGCCTAAAATGTACATATCGTTTTGCCTAATTAACTATTTGCGATTGTACTATCCAGATCTCCACTCGAGCGCATATTATTAGCTCAATACTATCACCAAAATAAGTTGCAAATGCAATCGAGGAAGAGAATGAATTCGACGACGAACCTGCTGAATCAAATTCCGCCGGGTGAGATTGTCGAATCCGCGAACAAGAGAGTAGGCGCCGACGAGGACAGCCGCTGTCGCGCCGGCATCATGCAAAACGTCGCTGGAAACTGCGCGTGGAGGCGAAACGCGGCTAGAGGAGAAAGAAGGAATCCGGAACGCTGGCGGTGTACGGTGGAGAGTTCGGAAAGGTAGAATCCGAGGCTGCTTCAGTTCACCGGAGAGCGAAGAAAAGACGGCGGTGGTCGTAATCCAGTCACGGCGGCTAAGAGCCAGGAGGCTCATGGTGGCAATTACACAGCTACAAGCTGCAAGACGGCAGCTGACGGGTTGGCAAGTGACGATCAATCGAATATATATAAAAAAAAATAATTGGATTTGTTGGAAAACAAAAACGACACGTCGTACCAACGGAACAAAATATCAAGATGAATAAATTATAATTAAGGTGTTCAAGTGATAGACAACTCGAAGAATCTAGACTATCCAACCTAAATTATAAAGATTAAATTGAGTTGGTTTTAATTTATGTTTTCTTTAGGTTGAATTGGATTCAAATTATGCTTTTAAAAATTCAATTTACTCAATCCAACTCGAATTTCTAACATTATTAATATATATATATATATATATATATATATATTATATATATTATAATTTTATAAATATCATAATTCATATCATTTTTATGGTGTTTGCTTGAAGTTTGTAATACACATCTTAAATTTGAATATTTAACATTTGGGTTTTATGAAATTTTTAGTTATTAGCATGTGTTGTAGATAAATTTAAGTATTTTAAGTTAATAAAAAAATATTAAAAAAAATATAATAATCTGCTAACTCAACCCAACCCAACCTGAATTTTAAGGGCCGGGTTGGAGACCTAATTCAGGTCATTCGAGTAGCCAATCCAAGGTTCAGACAACCCATGTACACCCTTATAACAAGGGTATAAATTTGAGGTTTTATTTTTATCATGTGGGGTCTAATTTTTTTATACTGTTATAATTTCGATGATCCAATTTTAACATTTTTATAAGTTTGAGAGTTTAATTTTTACAACAGATAGTTTTAAGAATGTAATTACAACCATACTGTACTTCACGAGTGGTCCTTTGCACTTTGCTCTTTATGTTTTAGTATTCAAAATATTAAAATGTCTATTTAAGTCTTTGAGAGTAGTCATATTCAAATATGAGTTAATATGGATTTGGTTGGCTATTTGGATTTTATTTTTTAAAACTGGTTTTGGATTCTGTGATCCAAACAATGCAAACTATAAAAATAATTCTTCTTTAATGTTTTTAGTATATTTATTTTTTAAATTCAAAATTTTAAAATGCATAATTATATTATAAAAAAAAAAAGATAAAACCAATAACAAATATAATATTTCATGTTATAAATATAAACTCAATTATTTTGTTAAATTCAAATATAAATATGTAATATATGATATATTATATGATATTACAAAATAATAATTATACAAAAATTTTAACATAAAATAAGTTCATAAATTAATTATAGTTGATATTCAACTCAATATTTAATGAGTAACTATAATTAATTTTATAGTTTATAAATATATTTTCACACACATTTTTTTAAACTTTTTTGAATTATAATTTAATTTCTAAATCTACTACCAAACACATATATGAAAATATGAAATAAAAATATGTTTTTTTAGAATTCCTTATTTTCAAAATTCTGTTTTCAGATTACTTACCAAATAGATCCTAATTTTTATTTTTTAAAAAATTCGTTTTTATCTTTTCTTACCTTTTGTTTAGAACAAATTAATTATGTAACTTGGGTATGTGATGGAGATATTAATATGAGTATGATTTGAGCATTTGGCCAAAAACTAATATAGCAATGATCAAAATGATACTTGTTTAAAAGTTTAAACACTAGTTTTGAAAGTTCAGAATCATTATATATACATATATATATAGGGATTCATACCATAAATTTCTTGATCGTTAATGCATTTGTATACCAGTTGGTCAAAAAGATATTCAAACTTTTTTATTTTATATTGTTAAATTAATTTTTGGGTGCTATGTTATTGCTCAATAACATACACAATGGAGAGATTGGCAACGTTTAATCTCTTAATCGAACATGTATATTTTAAGATTTACCCTCCGTTTTAATTCAAAAAAGTTGAAGAAATGATTTTAACTCTTGTGATATGAAATCTAAGAAATGATTTTAAATTAATTGTTTTGTTTGGAACGAAAGTTTTTTTTTTTTTTTTTTAATGAATGTATTTAAAATTTTGTGTTTGGATAGTAAATATACAGGAAAAGAAAGTTAAGAATTTAGTAATATAGGCTTTTTAACTATGAAGTATTAATTAAAAGTTAGAATATGGCAAGGACAATTGAGTAATTTACTTTTAAATCCTATGAAATCAGAATATTTATATGGATGTCTAAAAATTGAGTCCAAAATGACAAATGACCCAAAAAATTTTAAAAAAATGTCAAATGACCTTTTGCTGATGTCATAGATGAGTGAAGTTCAAAATTTGTCCTTTAGGTTTATTTCTCTTTTCTTCTTCTCTGGCGTGACCTTCGGTATTTTTTTTTCTTTTTTCTTTTCCTTTTTACTTCCTCTTCTTCTTCTCCAGCGGACGAATTCAACAAAAATCTTTTATTCTTTATTCTTGTTCTGTCGATGACCAAACTTCAGCAAAACTAAAGTTGATAAAACTAAAGAAAGCGAGAGAGACCGAGACCAAGAAAGAGCGAGACCGTGACCAAGAGAGAGCAAAAGCGAGACCGAGCTCGAGATAAAACGAGACCAAGACTGAGAGCGAGAGAGAGAAAGAGAGAGAGCGAGAAAGAAAGAGACAGAAAGCGAGAAAGAGAGAGTGAGAGCGAGATACTTTTCCGTGCGCGCGCAAGTGTATTTTGGTAATTTTACTTAAATTTAAAATCACTATAGATTTTAAAATCATTCTCTTTTCTATGGTAACAAATAATGGAATTCATTTGAAATCTCCCTTGAAGTTCCAAATCAGTAAAAAAAAATCAAATATTTCTAAATTATCCCTCTTTTTGTTAATTTTGCAAGAGTGAGATCAACGTCAAGATGAATGAAAATATTTATTTTTCTATAGAATCTTGGCATTGAAAAAAAAAAAAAGAAAAAACAAAAGAAAACAAAAACAAACATATTTCTTTTTGTTTTGTGTAACAGTTGGCAAGCCTTGTGGAACTCAATTTGTGGTGGCCATCAGAAAATTGGGATGCGATGAAGGTAAAATCTGGAGAGGAGGAGTGTCACAAGGCCATCGTTATCATTATTTTGTGATGGACCAGATGCCAAAACTGATTAATTTGTATGGAGGAGACGTCGGAATCGCCCATGTTTTGATCTGTCGGGTTTCCTTTTGCCCCACTCCAATCAATACAAAATGTAGACACTTGTTAGCCAGGCTCCACTTCAGGACTCGTCTATTCAAGTTGTGAGAAGTCCCATTAAATTTTCTCATTCATCTCCATCTTTCCCTCCCACCCTCTATAGTGCTTAAATCAATTTCTCCTTGGTTCATAAATCTAGTTAACAACTATTCATTCAACTTTACCCAGGTGAAACATGCAATTGACAAAATAGATATTTTCGCAATAAAGAAACTGAAAATTGTATCTTTCTCTTTCTAGTATTGTGTCGGAAATCAAGTTACTTACTGTGTTGCTCGTTATGCTGTTGGTTTTGAGATTTTTTTTTTCTTTGCCTTTTTTGTCTTCAGAATATTTAAGGAGACATTGGATCTTTAGTTAGGTAGTTGATATAATTAATTGTGACTTCGTTGTTCCTCTACCTCTTGGTTTGAATGTTAAATGAAGTGTCCTTCAAGAAAAAAGGCCAAATTTCTTTTTCTCTAGAATCTTGCTACCAAGCATTTTTTTTTTAAAAAAAAATAATAATAAAAGGAAATAAAATATTGAAAATAATAATTGGCAGTACTGTCCCTTGACCACGTTGTTTTGTTTTGTTTTGTTTTTTGTTTTTTTAGTAGGCACCTATGTAATTGATTAATATTCTCATATGTTATTTAGAAAGTTTGAAAAATATAAGAGTTTGGTTAATATTCTTTTGTGTAATTTTTTTTTAATTCAAAAGTGGGAAAAATAAATAAGAAGCGACTGAAGTCAAAATAAATATAGCTCAATCATATGTAGTCAATAAGTCTCTAGTTCGAATCCTCCTATCTCTATTATACTAAAAAAAAAAAGGAGGGATCAATGAATACGATTTTATTATTTTTTTTTAGATGTGATAAAACACATGTAAGAATAAAAAACCAAAAATAACAATTAGATTGAGTCTAGTTTTTAGTCCTCAAATTTTGAAGAATGTGTGTATTTGATCATAAGTTTTAAAAATGTGATTTTTTTAGTCTTCAAATTTTAAGAATAGAAGCTGTTCGCATGAGATTTCAAGAGAGAATTTAATTCGTGAAATTTGAACTTTGTGTTTGTATTCATTTCAGTAAAGTGAGTACAATCTCCAATACATAATCCTTTGATGCTTTCTCTAAAAAAAGTAAACTCTAATGTTAAGTATGGATTATCGGTCTTTAGGTTTGATGATCTTCTTGAAAGATCAGCCTTTGGGCTTATTGATCTTCTTGGAGCAATCTTTGAGCTTGTTGATCAGTTTGGATCGGCTTGTAGCTTGTTGATCCGTTTGGATCGGCTTGTGGCTTATTGATCAGCTTGGATCAACATCTGGCTTGTTAGTTAGCTTGTGAGCTTTTCCTTGAGTTTGAGAAGATTGAATCTTCAGGTTGTAGGTTGTGAAGATACAGTTAGTTTGTTGAAGTCTTCTAATCTCTAAAGCTTCAAATAGTTTAGATCAATAGTTCTTCAAAATTTGAGTGCTTCAATTTTCAAAATTTAAGAAGTTTCGGTCTTCAGCACTTGAGAGCTTGAGAGTGTTGGTTTTCAAGAATTTGAAGCTTCAGTATTTGGATCTTGAGAGCTTAAGTCTTCAGAGTTTTAATATGTCCTTTGATTTTTAGAGCTTTAGTATGTCTTTGTTAGGATCTACTAGCATGCAACGGAAGCAAACAGAATCAATAAGCATTCTAATTATATTTAATTTGAGTTCTAAAAGCACGCTTAAATAGAAACTTCAGAAAAGGGTTTCTAAACTACATATCTTTGATGAATTCTCCCGATTCCAAGTTGCTCTTCACGTGATTTCAGCTCCAATTAAACAGTGAACCACCAAGAGATCTTCTCTACTATTCTCAGCCTTGAAATTGAGTGGTGGAACTCAGATTGGAGTGAATTTGTGAAGGAAAAAATAGGTCTTTTAGATGATAAACAAGCTTTCTGCTGAAAACCTATTTCCAATAGTCAGCCTCACGTTACTCAGAAAAATTGAAGTACTTTTATCTACTTTTTTTCATGTAGGCACTGAAGGAGACATCTCAAGACCACCTCAATTGCATGTATGTAAATGGGATTTTTGTGTGTATATGGGAGTAACACCTCAAATTTGTGAAAATGTGGGAAGATTCCACTCAAAACTAATTTCCAATTTTTGTTGTTTAAATTTTAATTAATTTAAAAAATTAACTCAAATTTGATTTAATTAATTCATAATTAATTAAATTTAAAACATGAAAATTCAATTTCTCAAATTGAATTGAAATTGAAAATTAATTTGATTTTTAATTAATTAAATAATAATTTAATATCAAAATATTTAAATTGATCATACACCTAATTTTAAACATAAATCATATTCATGTAATTAATATTTAAATATTATTAACTCTCTAATTTTGTTTAATTTCAATAAATTAAATGTTAAATAATTATATCGAATATAATTATACAAACTCATTTTTGAATTTGAACTTATTCAAATTCAAACCCTAATTTCAATTTGAACAATTCAAATTGATATCATTCCAAATTCACTCAATTTATTAATTAAGGCGTTCATGTTTTACGAGCTAGTAGAGGGACCTTATGAACTTATAGAACATAAGCTCCAATGATTTAAGATTAATTGGCTAAAACTCTTTAGACCAAATTAATCAGTATTCGTTAACTATCAAATCACACCACTATAGCTCAATAGTTGCACTAACCTCATTGTCGATATATTTGTGTCCACTTGATTTAACCATACAGTAAGTCAACCCTTTACAGGTTGTTCGTATTACCAGTTGGGTCAATATGTTGTTTTACCCCCAATATTATATCTTGCTCCTTAAGTTCCACTGATCCTCTGATGAACAATTGGTTTGTAATCCAATCATTAAACCGGATCCCTCTCGAGCCAATGAGAGGGTGGAGCCCCTTGTTTAAGATGAATCGATTCAGTACTTAAGAGAAAAACCTTTCTCCTATCCTTAAATCGGGTAGGCGTAAATTCTTTATTGCACCCTATGTCCCCAGCTATCTACCTGGTCTTATTATGAAATGGGAGGCTTATTGAGATGGCGCTGTTGATCTAACCCTCACCTATGCAAATCTAAGGATAATCTCGAATAAATAGAAGTTCATAGTTAGCTCAAGACTAATATCGAGTTACCTAGGTCATCTAGACAAAATAATCAGTCTTTAAATAGTAAACAACATTATAAAGTAAGGGTGACTTATTTCTTGGTCCGATCTTATGCAAACTCATTGCATAGGACGCCCTCACTCCTTATGTCAATACATGAACGAATCAGGGCCACTTCGTTTGTAGCACCTTACAACAAATGGTAACAACTGCAGAGTAGGCCGCATCCAATAGTGTTACCAGAATAAGGCACCCAACTTTATTCATATACTATAGACCATTTTGACTATTTACTCAAATCTGATCCACTTTTATGTCTCCACATAAAGTTCAAGTATTTATATAATAGTCATGGATCAGTTTATTGGTTTTAGACTTGATAATGCAATTTATAGATTCAATAACAATTTTATTGAAGTAATGTCGAATAACATATTTCTTGATAATTGAATATGTTTAACTTTACAAACTGCGAGTTTTAGGACATATAACCCAATAGTCTTCTGATCTTCAGAGCTTTGGAGGAGTTGTGTTCTTCAAATCCTCAGAGCTTTAGAACTACTGTGAGCTTTGGCCTTCAATTCTTCCAACCTCCACATCAAATGAAGAGGTAAGGCCTCTAGTTATAGAGGTTTCTAATGGGCCTTACATGGGCTGGGCCCAATTGCTTTATTGGGCCCAAATTGGACTTGGGCTAAAGTTGGGCTTGGGTCGAAATATTGGGCTTCAGCTTAACTTTTAATTTGGTCCAAAATTTCACCATGAGCTTGAATTGAGTTGGGCCTGAGCGACTTTAATTACTCAACCCGATCTAACTTATAATTTTTCCAATAGGCTCGAGTTTTCTTTGATGATGTGACAACTTGTGATTCGTCGAAATTTCTCATTCAACAGATGTTTTTAGTTTATGAGTTTTCAAAATGTAACTTTTTAGTTCTTGAGTTTATAAGAATATATTTAAAATGTGTAATTTGTTTAAATTATTTTAAATAATTATTTGATATTTAAAATTAAAAAAAATATTTAAAAAATAATAATTTTGGAAAAATGATTTTAAATGACATATAATTATTTAAAATAATAACAATAAATTGTTTAAATGACCTTTTAAACCTATTTTTAAAAACTAGAGGACTACAAAGGTACCTTCTTAAAACTTAGGTACCAAATGTATACATTCTTAAAAAAATAGGGGACTAAAATGACACATTTTGAAAATCTAAGTACCAAACACATCTATTCTTCTAAATTTAGAGACTAAAATAGTATTTAGTAGCGAGGAGTGAGAATGTTACTAGACAAATCTTACATGTTCTAATATCAATTGTTTGGAGTTCTTATGTTTTTTTTCCCTAAAGACAGATAAAATTAGTCCATATTAATAAAAAAAATCTCATTTTAATATCTAATCTTATGTGATGTGTTCATGTCTTTCAACTATATCATTTTTAGTGGTGGACATTAAATTGGTCAACAATAATTTTTTTTCCCTTTTTGTGTGACAAAATTTCGAGCTTTTTTATCAAGAACTATGAACCTATGATTTCTTACTAAATTAAGGTTAAATTATAAAAAAAAATCTTTAATTTTGTCTTTTATTTAAAAAATATCTCTATACTTTCAAAAGTTACAATCTTACTCCTTAATGAGGTTTAACCTTGATCTAGAAGGGGCTAAAAGCAAAATTTACTATTGAGCTAACTATTGATATTGGTATTGTATCGCTTTACATATATANAAGGGGGCTAAAAAACAAATTTACCATTGGGCTAGTTTTTTATATTAATATTATGCTAGTTTTATATATATATTATAAAAAGCATAAAGTTGAGGGAGACTCAATACTAAATCCCCGATGATTATTCTTGAACATTCGTAAAGTTTCAAAATACTTTTAGAGTAGAGATCGTTTAGGATTATGGATAGACATTGAGATATAAAAAGGTGGGGTAGTAACATAAAACGAAAATTTGGATCACCACAATACCATATCGTTGTAGGTCATCCCATACATTTTTAAGTCATAATTTGGATTAGAAATTCTTCTACTCTAAAGATATTTTTTAAATATTTATAAACGTTTAGGAATAATATTACAATTTTTAAAAGCGTAAGGATATTTTTTAAACAAATGATAAAATTTGTTGTTGATGGTAAATTCAACGTGTTTGCTAGTTAATCATTTAAATGCAAGTGTGCCATCATCAACCAACGGAAATTGAATAATTAAAGAAAGATTAAAATGTAAGTAAATAAGAGAAAAATATTTCAAAAGAAAATCCAGAGATTAAAGGACAAAATACTCATACCCTTTATACAATATCCAAGCATAATTGTTTTTAGATGCATTTGGTAACCATTTAAATTTTTAATTAAATTATTTTGGAAAAAAATATGGAGTGTCTGACAATACTAGAAATAGTTTTTGAAAAACTTTCGAAGCTTTATATATATAAAAAAAAAGTTTGAACAAATATGATTTTATGAAATAACACTTTTTTCTCTAACCAATCCAAACAAGACTTGAATATGACATGAAAAATACTCGTTATTGAGTTTAGAGTAGAGCTTTAATTGAAAAAATAATTAATAAATTAAATCAATTATTAATTTGCTAAATCAATTTTTATTGGACAAATTGCAAAAACCATCACTGAAGTTTGGTGATAGTTGCAATTACACCTTTAAACTTTTAGTTGAAAAAATTAGTCTTCAAGCTTATGAACTTGGACTCTCAAGTCTCAAATTTATAATGATGATAGAAATTGAACTCCCGAATAATAAAAAATATCCCTTATGGACTGTTTGGTTCATGGGAATAAAAGGTGGGAATGAAACAAGTTTTCAACCTTGAGAATTAAGAATGTCTGGAAATTATATGTCTGTAAATAAAATTACTGTGAATCAAAGATGACTATGTTTGGTTGTGCATGGAAAACAATGCTCCGGGTATTGTATGTGTGTGAATTAAAGATAACTATGTTTGGTTGTGTAGGAAATATTATCAACTTTTTCTGGGAATAAGTAATACATGTGTTTGGTATTGCATGAAAATATTATTAAATCACCCAAGTAACACACAACCATTCGAAAAGTCTCAATCTGCCCCACAACTGAATTCTTTTTCATGGCTATTCTGCTATTATTGTTAGAAAGAAAAAAAAAACAAATAATAAAAACAAGTTCTCGCTTATTTCATTAGAGAGACCCTAATTTGATTTTTGAAGTGAGAAAAAAGACATAAATGGAGATTGAAAGAATGTAAGTACCAACAGGGGAGCAGAAAATCAGTGTAATGTAGTAGGAGGGAAGCGCCGGCGAGACGAGAGGAAGACAGTAGCAACACTGAACTAGAGAGATGGGCAGCAACACTAAGCTGCTGGAAGGAAAGGAAAATGGCGGGGAGGGGAAGAAGAAATGAAAACCCACACTTCTCAATGGGTCTGTAATTCCTTCACTTGTGTGGCTAAAAGATGCATAGGAAATGTCTTTTCTAAATAAATAAACAAAGCCCACCAACCAAACATGGGCTTTGTAAGCCCGTTCCCATTCCCACCCTCTTTTCCCTCAAACCGAAAAGCCCCTAAGACATTTCATTTTTCCATCCATGAAGGTTTTTCATAACCATCCAAATAGGTGGTTTTCTCCGTTTTCAATGGGTTTTCTCTCTCTTACTTTTTATCTTTTCATTTTATTTGTTTTCCTTATTTGTTGAATTTGATTAATTTATTTACTTTTCATAAATATGTTTAAATTAAATTTATAATTGACATATATAATTAATTTTATTAATAATACTAATATAATATTTTGTTCTATTATTATGAATTGATATGAAAAATCCTAATCTTTTAGGAATAACCACAATAATATTTGCTTAAATCTCTTTTTGTTGGTAACATATATTAACAGCATAAATTTTTTATTAAAATTATTAGTCAGTCTCTAAAAAACCATATTACTTAATTAATTAATAATAAAATAAGTTAATTTTTTTCAATTAAATAATCTTCATACTTTTAGTTTTAATCTATAATTATAGTTATTTTTTAAAATTAAAAACATTGTTTTGATAATTTAAAATCAATTAGTTTATATCAACCTCTTTTGTTTATATATAAGGCTTATAATTGACATTAAACAATTAGCTAATTAACTCTTCAATTAACAAAACTACACAAAAAAAAGGGGAAAAATAGATATTTAAATTAATTACCAATATTGTTTTTAATAAAAATGTAAAATATAAAAAATTTAATTGACAATAAATATATTTGGAGAGTGAGTGGGTAAATTTAATTAAATTTTAATGGCTTAAAATTGATTTAACAACTTAATGCAATAAAAATGATTTGACAAACAAAATTAATTATAATTAATTTTATACTTTATAATTGCATAAAAAAGTATAAGACACTCCTAAACATCTTATTATTTATAAAACCTTAAGCCAAACGACCCTTTAAGGCTCAAACTTATACAACTGCTACAATCTCTACAATTATGTATATTTGAGAGTCCAATTTTAATATCTGCATAAGTTTGAGGAGTCAATTTTTATCATTAAAAGTTTGAGAGTATAATTGTAACTATTATCATACTTTAGACTTGATTTTTACCATTTTTTTCCATTTTCATTTTGTTTAAATAATTGGAAATAGATAAAAATTTACCCCTAAACGACAAGGCGTAAACTTTTTCTCAATTGCCATTAAATATTGCAATCTTAAAATTAAACTTTTAAAAAACTGTATGCTTTCCTTTGAAAATTCTTTTAAAAAAATATTTTTATATACTTTCCATGAATTATGAATTATAAAAGCGTGTATGATATGGTATGAATTTGATTAAAGAAAAGCAACAGTAAAATTAATTTTTGGTAACGGTAGTGAGCAGCATTTTTAGTGATAATAATCAAATATATAATAATATTTTTAAAGAATTGTAAATATAGAGTAAAATCTTATCAGCAATAGACTCTCTCTAACATTATTGATGGTTATAGACCATCTAAATATTTACCCTTTTGTTTAACTTTTTTTACATTCTGTCCTATATATATTATTATACTTTGGACTTAATTGCTTATTACAATTGTGTCCCGTTAATTTTTTGTTTTGTGAGTTTTTAATTAAGTTATTTAATAATTTATGATACTATTGAAATGAGTGATTGACATAGTTTTTTCTTTTAAAAAAAAAACTTTCAAGTACAATAGTTGCAGAGATAGAAGATCCAACCTCCAACTTTATAGTGATGGTAAGTATCAATTAACTCGGTAGATTTTTTATTAAAATTAATAGGTGTACACGACATATTATTAAAAAGTAAAAATTAAAATTAAAAATACCAAAAATATAGAAAAGTTGCACATGGCATTAAGCACTTCTTAATGTCAAAGGTATATCACACTGTAACTTTCTTTTTTTGCTACTTTATTATTTTGGTTTCATTTCCTAGCCCTCTGTATTTTCATCTATTAATGCTAACGGTCATTGTCGTTAATAAATGGAATTAAATATAACAAACGGTTGATATAATAGCCATAACCTTCGTGACCAACAATCTCTTTATATCACATATTAATAACAGATCATATAGTGACAGAACTTTTTTTTATATATATATATATATATATATATATATATATATATATATATATATAATATATTAATATATTATTTTTACGCAAATTGTAAAAACTACATTTGAAGTATGGTAATAATTATAATTATACTCTTAAACTTTTTAATTTTAAAAAATTGAACCCTCCAAATTATATAAATGTTAAAATTGTTGTCAAATTGGACTTTCAAACTTACATCATTATTAAATTGTAACATTTATATAAGTTGAAGAGTTTGATTTTTATTATTTGTATTGGTTCAATTTCTATAATTATTATAAACTACAAAGTCCAATTTTAACACTTGAAGAAGTTTAGGAGTCCAAAAGTTTGAGGGTGTAACTATCACTATACTTCATAGGTGATTCTTACAATTTGTCTTTTTTTTTTTTTTTTTTTGAGACTTAACTTTTAATAATACTAGGTAAAAGACACGTACGAGGCACGTGAATTGAATTTCTTTGTATAAATTTTGGAATACAAAATTTTATTATTGAATGTAATACTGTTTATTCCTTTTAAATAGTAATATTTGATCCTATTTATAAAGTAATGAAGAAGATATATTAGAATTGTTTATATTCTGTTTTAATAGTGGTTAGTTGAAAATCTGAATGATTAGAAAATTTCA
>NC_052352.1:32850366-32907628 GCF_009727055.1 Benincasa hispida
GGTCCTTCAACAACTCTTGTTGAAGTTTCAGTAGTTTTGTTGGAAAGCTCACGTAACACAACTTTACTACGTGGACTGTGCTCCCTGATATGATCATCCTCTAGGAAAGTAGCGTTCGTGGAAACAAACACCCTGTTTTCGGACGGATCATAGAAGTAACCTCTTCGTGTACCTTTGGGTAGCCTACAAAGAGGCACAACCTCGACCGTGATTCCAACTTCTTGGGATTTGCCTCAAGCACATGTGCTGGGCAACCCCATATGTGAAAGTGACGTAAACTAGCTTTACGCCTATTTCACAATTCTAGAGGTGTTCTCGCAACACTTTTGGAAGGAACATAGTTAAATATGTATACCGCAGTTTCCACTACGAAACCCCAAAATGAGTCTGGTAAGGAAGCGTAACTCATCACCGAACGAACCGTGTCCAACAAGGTTCTGTTTCTTCTCTCCGCTACACCATTTTGCTGAGGTGTACTCGACGCTGAGAGTTAAGAAATGATTCCATGTCATATCAAATAGTCCTGAAACTCAAAATCCAAAAATTCTCCACCTCGATCTGATCGAAGTATTTTCATCCATCTATCTAAAGCATTTTCAACTTCAGCCTTGAATACTTTGAACTTTTCAAAAGATTCAGACTTTCGTTGCATCAGATAAACATACCCATATCTAGAGTAATCACCAGTAAAACTGATAAAGTACTCATAGCCTTCTCGAGCTCGCACATTCATAGGACCGCAAAGGTCAGAATGTACTAATTCTAAAGGCTCTTTGGCTCGATAACCTTTTCCAATAAAAGGTCTTCTAGTCATCTTACCTTCAAGGCAAGATTCGCACACTAGTAAAGAATTTTCTTCTAACTCGCTTAGAAGGCCATTCTTCACCAATCTCTCAATCCTATTGAGATTGATGTGTCCTAATTGAAGGTGCCAAAGTTGGGCATTTTCTTTTGGAGAAACTCATCGACGTTTAGATTGAGTTATAGCAGATTTAAACATCTCTATGTTACGGAGGGAACTTAAGGCTAACAGTCTTAGCACATACAAGTTATTTTCTAGTTTAGCTGTACAAATTTCAACACCATCCTTATGAATAAACACTTTATTCAATTTAAAAGAAAGAGTGTGATTGTATTGCAACGGACACTTTACAGGAATAAGGTTCCTTTTTAGTTCAGAAACTACAAAGACGTCTTTCAATACAAGAAACTTATTTTGTAAAGTTAACTGGATGTCGCCCACTACCACAGCTGAGACGACGTACCCGGTGCCTACTCGCAATGTCATCCCACCAGCCTTCAGCTGCGCCAGGATCTAATCCCCTGAAAAGAAGAACAAACATGATTAGTGGAACTCGAATCAATTATCCAGGCAAAATTATCATTCTCCACTAAACAAGCTTTTAACACAAGTAAATCACATTTATCTTTGTCTGCCTTGGCCTTAGCCTTGGTTGCCTTCCTTTCCTTCAGATAGCAAGGACAATTCATTTTTCAGTGTTCGTCCTGGTTGTAGTGAAAACATGTTCCTTTTTCAACATGCGGTGGACGCTTCTTCTTGGCGACAGGTGGCAGGTTAGCAGGCGTTTTCCCTTTCCCTTTACCACCCTTCTTCTTCTTCCCCTTTCCAGAGTTAGAAGTTGAAGGTGCGACTTTGTTTCTAAGGTCGAACCTCGATGGAACTTTTTAGAAGACAAGACAACATTTACCCACCTTCCTTTTTCTCCTTACTTTTCAGCAAGGATTGGTAAGTCTGCAACTTGTTGAGGAGAGTAATAAGGGTATAGTCCACTTTGTTCAGAATTGTATTGCTAACAAAGTAGAGAAAGCTCTCCGGTAATGAATGCAGGATAATGCTAACCTGACTGTCCTCATCGATTTTAGATTCATTCATCTCCGCCACGTTAAAGTAGACCATCATATTCAGCAAGTGTTCATGAATAGAGGTGTCTTCCTCCATTTTGGAGTTGAAGATGTGTTTCAGAGCCTCGTGTTTGAGCTATCCACACGACTGTCCAAACATTCCCCGCAGAGACTCTATGATCTCACGTTTTGAGACCATGAGCTCATGGTTCTTGGCCAACACATCACTAAGACTGGTCAAGATATAGGCTTGGGCCTTCTTGTTTGCCCGTGTCCAACGCTCGTACGCCGCCTGAACATTTTGAGTAACGTTCTGAGGTGGAATTGGAGGATAGTCCTCCGTAAGGACAAACTTCATATCCTCGATGATGAATATCGTCGTGAGCATATGTTTCTAACTTGAATAGTTTTGGCCATTCAGTTTTTTAACGCTAAGTAAATTGATAGTGGCTGTAGCTATTTAAAATTGTTGCTGAAAAATGAATAAACTTTTATAAAACTTTGTAAAACCACATTTTTAACCAATTAGTTTTAGCAAAACAGTTTCCAAGTACCCTAAGTGATAAAACTTCTATTTTGCAATGATGCCCCAACGAGGCAGGACAAATTTCATCGGTGGGGTGATCAGATATCCTTTCACTGGGAGAGACAATCTCAACCATTAGGCAGAACCAACACTTGGAACTAAACTTAACAGCCACCATTTGTTTGGTCTAGAACTATTAACCCTTAACAATTCTGCGTAAGTGTAACCTCTCGTTTTCGGTCCCAGAGTCCTGTCCTAATGCGCCCACCATAGGGAAAAAGTAAATTAGGACAAGAGATTAAGTAACCTTATTCTCTTATAGGAGATCAAATAAAGAAACGCGTAAAACAACCATCCTATAAGGGACACTCCTGGGGTGCCTCGAGGCGATGTGCAGAAACTTTATTTAATCCAACGAGAGAGATCGTGGAATATGATGTCGCACTTCCCGCTCCCACCCACCTTGATATTGACCTACCCAAACACCATCCTTTAGGGGGACACTCCCAGGGTGTCACGAAACCGAGGATAGATCTCACGTTGTAGACAATAAGGGAGAAACGTGAAAGGTTTAAATGAAGTATCATATGCCCCAAGTACCTCCCACTGAATGTTCTACCAATGGGTTTATTAACCTAGACAATCTGGCTATTGATTATAATCTAAGTCATTTATTAAGTTTGCTCAAAAACAACTTTTGTCTTTAAAATAAAACAAGTTCAAGTAGTCATATTAAACTCTTTAATGGACCGTCCTTAACTTGCATGTATGCATCAAATCTATCTAATTCACCTTTCCAAGTAGGTTCCCAGGTAGGGGTGTTTCGTTGCCATCATCTTAAATACCCAAGCCTAGACAGAACCCGCCTTAGACAAAAGGACTCTTATAGATAGATTTGCTACACTTTAACCTTTTATCATTGATTTTAGTTCTAAATTCATTTTATAACCTTTATAAAAGAAACAACTAAAACATACATTGCCACACAATGAGGTACTTATAATGCTTATAAATATATTGTTAAATAAATAATGCATACATAAATATAACTCTTATATTATACGATGCATGAGCATGCACTTATGTAATTTAAATCATGCTTCTTTAAATCATAACACTTATAATAAAGAGAATATGCATGACCAATGCATAACCTAAGGTGGGATTTTTCTATATGTGCATACCATATTACATAAAAAGAAGCATACATCGCATGTATAAAACCATGGATTAATGGACCAGGATGAACTAACACAAAACCAGAATGAAAATTCTATCTATTACATTATTCCACCAAGCAAACTAGTTCACAAGCAAATCGGGTCTTGAACCGTCGGGCAAAGCTTCCATCATTTAGTAAACGCCTCAAGGTAAACGATCATGTAGTGCACACTAGACGATAACGTGAAAGCTAAATGATCGCATAGACGACATCGAGGCCGTGAAGCCTAATCATCTATACGACCACTTAACATGCGAAAGGTAAACGATTTCCCCGCTATTACTCCGCGATGGTATAGTCAGTAACAAATCGATAAGGCTTGCTGAGCTATACGATCGTCTAGTGTACGCGTGCGTTAAACGACACCCGAGCATCCGATACTCAGCGATCGTCTACCTCATTGTCTACACGACTCGACCAAGGCTTATCGTCTTCTTCCTCGAAGAGCAGCAACCCTTGCTCCGAACTTCTTCACGAACGACTCAAGACTCAAACTAACTTAGAAATTACAGACTCGAAAGCAATTAATTGTGCCAAAAAATGCAGGGGCCTTTACAATTAACTGGAGAATTTAACAAATCGAGGTTACATCCCAGAAAACTCTATTAATCCACACATCCACAAACAATTTAATAATTAAAACAGAGATTAGACATGTTGCACCCACCGAGAAAGTAAATGCAATTCTTTTGTAGCAATGAATTGGAATATCAGAAACCTAGTGCTTTGATACCAATTGAAGGAACTCTTATTCAAGAGTACCTATGAGCGAAAGCGGACCTTTCCAATTCATTGTGACAGAATTTCCACATGTACATTTAAATATATAGATATGAATTCATAAGGCTAAATTACTAGCATGCTTAAAGGATCAATAAATAAGAGACCGAGAGATCATACCAGTTGAAGACTTTTCTTCATAGCAAATCTCACTTTCGCTGGAACGGCAAACTATCGTTCAGCAACTCCCAATCGTCTACCTCGAACAATCGCCACACAAATAGAAGGAAACAAGGATGACACCACTACTCGTAGCCCTCAGTATTCTCAGAGTGAGAATCCAAAGGGTGGGATTTGTTCGGATTTGGTAGAGAAGAGGAGGAAGGGAGATCATATACAACGATCAAGCAAGTGGAAGAAAGGCTCTTCTATCATATAGATAAAATGCTTGGTCGTTTAGGTGAAGTATACGATCGTATAGGAAAAGATAAGCGATCGTATAGACGATCGTTTAGAAAAACTCGGGCTCTAAACGATTGTTTAGTAAAAGGTAAGCGATCGTTTAGTAAATAGTGCGTGTGGGTGTAAGCATTAAGCGATCGTTCAGCACTATCGTATAGGTAAGCGATCGTTTAACACTATCGTATAGGTTCTGATTTTTACTAAGCGATGACACACTTCAACACTATGTCCAATTCAATGCTTAACACACCATGAGCTATTTAAACGTCTCAAAGCGATTCTTCATTTTACTCATCCGTTGTGAAAACAGAAGAGACACCAATCAATTATCCCATAACTGTCCAATTAATAGATAATAAATATAATCACATTGTATTCATAACCTATGGTTAAATATCATATATTAACCATAGTATTTTTCTTCCACTAGATATAAATCATATTTATATCCAATTTTCTTCAAATTAATGTATCTCATACATAAAGTTAATTATATCATATATAATTAACTAGTTCAAATTCTATCATATATAATCGAACTCCCTCTTGTCAATTTGAACATTTCAAACTAACCTAAAAATTAATTCTTAACTTGTATCCAAGCTACCAAGGGGACCTTATGGACCTATGGCTTGAAGCTCCAACGATACGTGAATAACTGACTAAACTCTTTAGCCACGATATCCACCATCCATTAACTGTCAGGCATTCCATTAAAGACCAACAATTGAACTCTTCTTACCATACATATATTTCTATGTCCATCGGATATAACCAATCATCAGTACGATGACCCTTCACAGATGCTCGTAAATACAGCTGAGCCAATTTACCATTTTACCCCTCTAGTTACATCTTATTCTTTAAGTACCACTAATCCCTCTAATGAACAATACAACATAGTTCTACTATGTATGAACACCTCTCGGGCCATGAAAAGGTGTGTGGCACCACATCGTTCAAGCCCCGGGATCAGCCCTTAAGGGAGTAATCTATCAACTTACCCCTACTTCGGGGAAGGAGTAAACTTTATCTTGTGTAGTTGAGTTCCCAGCTCCCAAATCAGAGGAATCCCCAAACTGGTAGGTTTGAGTCGGCGCCCTGGCCACTCGCACTCATGCAAATCAAAGGACCGCCCTCGATGGCAGGAGTTTCCAACTCACTCAGGATTGAGGTCATGTTACCTATGGTCATCCTAGTGAAATGAAGTCTTTGTCATAAATGGAGTTATATGACGAGATGTTAACACTTCATAGTCAGGTCTTATACAAAATCTTTGTATAGGATTCCCTCGCTCCTATGTCCCCTACACGAATGATCAAGATCAGACCATCTGTGATAAGTCACAACACTTGTAACTATTCCATAAAGCGAGCCGCATCCGTAGTGTTACCAGGATAATGTTTCCTTCCTATATTCATATACTACAGACCGTTTTGGTTATCACTTAAGACATGATCCATTAGTATGTCACTACATGCATGCTTAAGTTACATAAAGACAACCAGAGATTTTAAGTTCATTGGTTTGTGGTAAATCAAATAAAACATCTAAATGTGCAAAGTCAAGAAGTGAAGTAAATATCATATATTATATATCACAAGTGTTCATCTAAATGTATAAACTGTTTCCCTTGAGGGTTGATGCCCTAAAGTCTCGTGTCCTGTAGTTTGTAAATAGTTTGTACGAACGCTTGTGTTGTATAATATATGATATTTACTTCACATCTTATTTTTGCTTAGTTGCATAGTTTATTTGCTTTACCACAAACCAATAAACATAAAATCCCTGGTTATCTATATGTAACTGAAGCATGTATGTGGTGACATACAAGTGGATCATGTCTTGAGTGATAACAAAAATGGTCTGTAGTATATGGATATAGAAGGGAAACCTTATCCTGGTAACGCTACGGATGCGATATGCTTTGTAAAATGGTCACAAGTGTTGTGACTTGTCACAAATGGTCTGATCCTGATCATTTGTGTATGGGACATGCGAGCGGGGGCGTCCTATACAAAGAGTTTGTATAAGACCTGACGACGAAGTGTTAACGTCTAGTTATATAACACCGTTCATGTCAGAGACTTCACTTCTCTAGGATGACCATAGGTAACATGACCTCAATCCTAAGTGAGTTGGGAACTCCTGCCATTGAGGGCAGTTCTTTGATTTGTATGAATGCGAGTGGATAAGTCGCCGATTCAAACCTACCATTTTAGGGATTCATCTTATTTGGGAGCTGCGAACTCAGCTACACAAAATGGAATTCACTCATTCTCCGAGGCAGGGGTAAGTAGATAGATAGCTCCTTTAAGGGCTGATTCCAAGACTTGAACGATATGGCATCACACCCCTTCTCTTGGCTCGAGAGATGTTCACACATAGTTAGATTATGTTGTATTGTTCATTAGAGGAATCAATGGTACTTAAGGAGTGAAATGTAACTACAGGGGCAAAATGGTAAATTGGTCCAATTGTACTTACGAGCATATGTGAAGGGTTATCATACTCATGATTGGTTATATTCGATGGAAACAGAAATATATCTGTGGTAAGGAGAGTTCAACTGTTGGTTTTTAGTGGAATGCCTGACAGTTAACGAATGATGGATCTCGTGGCTAAAGAGTAGCTTTTCATGGACCGTTAGAGCTTCGAGCAACAGGTCCATTAGATCCCCTAGGTAGCTTGGATAAAGTCGAGAATCAGTGTTTGGGTCAGTTTGAAATGTTCAAATTGACTAGAGGGAGTTTGATTATAGATGATATAATTGAACTAATTGATTATATATGATATAATTGACTAAATGTATGAGATGCATTATTTTGGAGGAAATTAGATATAAATATGATTTATATCAAGTAGAGGAGAAATTACTATAGTAGATATGTGATATCAAACTATAGGGTAAGAATATAATATGATTATATTCTTTATTTATTAAATTGGTTAATTATATGATAATTGGCCTAAAATTTCTCTCGAACGTGCGTTAATGGGAGCAGATACATTCGATTATAGTAACCGAAGAATAAAATAAAAAATTGTTTCATTTTGCAAAAGTTCAAAAAAAATTGGCATCGGCGTGAAAATGTAACGATCGCATAGCTTAAGAGCCTATACGATAGTTGCTCATCGCCTAAACAATCACACGCTAGTCCCTAAACGATTGCTTAGCTTTCCTAAACGATCGCATAGTGTGTCGTGTTTTTTAAACGATCGTCTACCATTTACTAAACGATTGCTTAGTAAAAGCTACACGATCGTGTAACTTCTTCTAAACGATAAGCACTTAGCTATACGATAGCTCATTTTCTCTCTCACTTACTTATTGTCTACACGATTATTTTTTTCTCCAACCTCTACCAAATTCACCAAGGACCACACTTTGGGTTTTCACTCCAAGAATACCAAGGACTCTATTTTGGTGGTTTCGTCCCCTGCTATGTTCACTTATTCGTGATTGTTCGTGCTGCTACAACCGACTTGTTTGCTGGGCGATAAAGTTAGCATAGAGATTTTCCATTGCATCTGTGTTCCAAAGCTTGAAGAGCGTTTTCAACTGGTATGAGAACTCTTTCCTTGTATTCTTATTGTTCATAGCATGCCTTTAATTAGTGTTAATTTGCATAACTGTTTGTTAGAATGTATGTGTTGTATTTCAGTCACGATGAAATCAGAAAGATCTGAATGCGCTCATGGATGCTCTTCGTTAAGAGTTCTTTCAATTAGTATAAGAGTCAGGTTCTGATATTCTAATTTCATTGTTGCAACGAATTACATATACATTCTTGGTGGGTATATGTCTGCTCTGTTTAAATTTGTTAAATTGTTGTGGATGTGCGGATTAATGGATATTTTCGTGGATATTAGCCTTGGTTTGATTTAATTCTTTTACATCTGTGGTTATTTGTAAAGGCTCCTGTGTTTTTTGACATTAAGAATAGTTATTGAGTCTGTAATTCAAAGTCTGTTTGAGTCTTGAGTTGTTCATGAAGAAGATCGAAGCAAGCATTGTAGTTCTTCGAGGAAGGAGACAATCAAGAATTGATCGCGTCGTGTAGACGATGGGTAAGCGATCGCTGAGTATTGAGTCGTGTAGACGATGGGATACTCACGTCTCGTGNCGTGTAGACGATGGGTAAGCGATCGCTGAGTATTGAGTCGTGTAGACGATGGGATACTCACGTCTCGTGTAACGCACGTGCGCACTAGGCGATCGTTTAGGTTAGCAAGTTTCATCACTTAATAACTCACTAAACGATCGCTTGGTATCGTAAGGTAAATCGTTTACTTGTTGCCGCATTAAGCGATCGCCAAGACGATCAGGCTTCGCAACCTCGTTGTCGTCTACACGATCATTTAGTTTATGCGTCTATCGTCTAGTTTATGAGTAACAAGGGATAGAGATTAAGAAAATTTTGGGGTTTTGGCCATTGGGAGAGCAGAGAATAGGGTGAAAATAAAAAAAAATAAAAAATAAAAAAGAATCGATAGACTCACAAACAGAGTGAGTTCCGAGGATTGTGAATGATTCCATCGAAACTATATTGACATTAAGGTGAAGAAATAAGAAAAGATGAGAAGGAGAGGAACCTATTAAAGAAGGAAGAGGTTGAAGAAGAAGAGAAAAGAAGAAAAAAATCGTGGAAGAAAGAAAGAAAAAGAAAGGAGAGAAGAAGATTGGTAAAGGTGAAAGTGGGTCCCACTTTTATTTTGTATTAATTAATTTGTTTGTTTAATAAATACAGTGGGTCCTATTTTAATTCTATATTTATTTTTTTATTTAATAAGTGGTGAACTTCACTTTATTTTATAATATCTTTTATTTGTTTAATAAAATTGATGGACCCACTTTATTTTTTATTTCTCAAAAATTTATTTGGTTTTTACTATTACTATTACTATTACTGTTTTCCACTTTTTCTTTTTCAATTTTGTTTTTTCCTTTTCATTCTCACCTTTCATCTTCTTCTTATGTTGGTTTAAAGAAACACACAGTAGAAGGAAACAAGATCATTAAGCATTCAATTCCTTAATTTTGACTTCAAATTAAGCATGCTCATAAGGTATCAAGAGGGTTTCATTACATACTTTTTAAGATCCTCTTTTTCAATGAGATTCAGTTGCAATCTTCTCCAATTCTTGTTGTGGACCACAATTAGAACTTCTCAACTATCCTCTAGGAGTCTTAGATTGAGTTGTGAGACTCAAAACAAGATTGAATTTGGGAATTGAGAGGAGAAGAGGCACTGGTTCATCACACAAGAAGAACCCTTCTTCCACCTTGAATCTTCAGCAAAAATTCAAAGTTTTGTATTTCATCTTTCCACTAAAAAACTGAGTACTTTATTGCATGACTTTTATGCAAGCTGATTACATGAAGTAGTTACCGCTCTTCCTTGAATTTGATGGTGGAATTATGTGTAAGAAAGTGACTAACCTTCTTGCTTGAAAGTGGGAAAATCCTACATTGAGATTTTCTCACTTTTCAATTTCCCTTTTGATTTTGGAATTGATTTTCAAAATCAAAACTTTTTCCAATTTTAATTCTTTAATTAAAATTAAAATTTTATTTAATTTTACAAAAATTAATTCAATAATCAATTTTTTCAATAAAATTAATAATTAATATTTAATTAAATAATTTAATTAATTCTATTAATATAATATCAAATATTAAATAAATTAATCACTAATTCCATTCCCATGAATCCATATTTATGAAATTAATATTTAAATCATATTTAAATATTAATCAATTCTCCAATTCCGTTTAATTCCAAAATTAAACGTGTAATTATATCATATATAATTTTCGTAATTCGAATTTGAACATTTCAAATCAACTTATCACGTTATTCTAAGACTTATTTCGTTTGTGAGCTAGTAGGGAATCTAATGGACCTACAGATCATGGGCTCCAACGATCCGGGATTTAATGGGCTAAACTCATTACACCGAATTAATCCCTATTTGTTAAGTACTGGATCACTTGATTCATGGTTATATCGAGTGGACACAATATATATACTGTGACGGGAGTGCAACTACTAGGCTTTAGTGGAGCAACCCGTTAGTTAACGAATGGGGGTTAATTTGGTGAAAAGAGTTTCACAAACGGAATAAGCATTAGAAAATCGTGATAAGTTGATTTGAAATGTTCAAATTCAAATTATGGGAATTAGTAATTATATATGATATAATTACACGTTTAATTTTGGAATTAAACGAAATTGAAGAGTCAATTAATATTTGAATATGATTTAAATATTAATATCATGAATAGGAATTCATGGGAATGGAATTGGTGACAAATTTATTTAATATTTGATATTAAATTAATAGAATTAAGTAAATTATTTAATTAATTATTAATTATTAATTTTATTAGAAAAAATGATTATTGAATTAATTTTGTAAAATTAATAAAATTTTAATTTTAATTAAAGAATTAAAATTGGAAAAAGTTTTGATTTTGAAATAAATTTAAAAAAATAAAAGGGAAATTGAAAATTGAGAAAAACCTAATGTGTGATTTTTCCACTTTCAAGCAAGAAGGTTAGTCACCTTCTTACACATAATTCCACTACCAAATTCATGGAGAAGTTGTAACTACTTCATGTAATTAGCTTGCATAGAAGTCATGCAATAAAGCACTCTGTTTTTTAGTGGAAAATTGAGATGTGAAACTCTAAATTTTTGCTGAAGATTCAAGGTGGAAGAAGGGTTCTTCTTGTGTGATGAACCAATGCCTCTTCTCCTCTCAATTCCCAAATTCAAACTTTATTTTGAGTCCCACAACTTAATCTAAGACTCCTAGACGATAGTTGGGAAGCTTGTGGTCCATAGTAAACTGAATCTCGCTGAAAAAGAAGATCTTAAAAAGTATGTAATGAACCCATCTTGATACACTATGAGCATGCTTAATTTGAAGCCAAAATTAAGGAATTAGAATGCTTAATGAGCCTGTTTTCTTCCCGTGTGTGTTTCTTTTGAAGCAACTCTAACAGTGAGAACCTTGGGCGGAAACGAATCGACCAAATTCCATTTTTATTGAATATAAAGTTTACTGTAAAAAAAACAACAAGATATGTATTTAATTCTAAATTACAGCATGCTTTAAAAGAAAATGTTCCAAGAAACCTCACCTTTGAAGACCTTTCTTCATGTTTTTCCCTCGAACAAATCACGAACTTCTTGAAGACCTTCTTGAATAGAATCGGACACTACCACAAATGTTATCTTGGAATTTTCAAGAAAATAATCCAAGAGTGGTGGGCTCTGACTATTTTGGTTAAGGGGAAAAATTTAATGTGTAGGAGGAAAGATTGAGAATGTTCACCAAACCAAGAAAAACTAACACTTCTATATTTTCTTTCTCAATCGTCCAACATTGATGTAATCATCAAAAATCATAATCTTTTCTTTTCTGCATGCCATAAAATAACCACCACCCACTAATGTGAGTAGAGAGAAAAGATCAACTCCCTTCCTTATTATTAAATAGTAATAATAATAATATAAAAATAAACATGATAACTAACCTATCATATATATATATATTAAATTATATGTTATATCAAATATAACATATAATCTATAGTTTTAATATTGTATCACATACAATATAAACTATAGTTACTTTTCTCTATAATATGCCATTTAATATGAATCATATTTATAATAAATTTCACAACTATGAATCTCATTCATAGAAAATATATTTGAATCTCATTCAAATATTTATTTCTTCCCATTAAGCTATAATGTATCAAATACATTATGACAATTATATCACATATAATTGAAACAACTTAATTATATCATATATAATTAAATCCCTCTATTAATTTGAACAATTCAAATTAATCCAAAAACTGATTCTCAATTAAACCCTATTGAGCTACCAAGGGGACCTCATGGACTTGTAACTTGAAGCTCCAACGATACATGAATAATTAGTTAAACTCTTTAATTACATTATTCACCATCCGTTAACTATCGGACACTCTACTAAAGAACGACAGTTGCACTCTTCACACTACAAATATATTTCTATGTCCAATGGATATAACCAATCAATAGTATGATGATCCTTCATAAATTGCTCGTAAGTACAACTAGGCCAAATTACCGTTTTGCCCTTGTAGTTACATATAATTCCTTAAGTACCACTAATCCCTCTAATCAACAATAGATCATAGTCCAACTATGACTAACCTCTAATCAACAAGATCATAGTCCAACTATGACTAAACCCCTCTCGGGTCAGGAGAGTGTGTGGCGCCACATTGTTCAAGACCTAGAATCAACCCTTAAGGGAACAATTTATCTACTTACCCCTACCTCAAGAAGGAGTGAATTCCAACTTGTGTAGCTATGTTCCTAACTCCCCAATCAGACGAATCTCTAAAATGGTAGGCTTGTTGAGTCGGTGATCTGGTCACTTTCACCCATACAAATCAAATGACCGCCCTTATAGATACGAGTTCACAACTCACTCAAGATTTAGGTCATGTTACCTATGGTCATCTTGGTGAAATGTAAATCTCTATTATGAACGGCATTGTATAATGAGACTAAATATTTCATGGTCCGCTCTTATACAAACTCTGTTTGTATAGAATATCCCCGCTCGCATGTCTATACATGAATGATCAGAATTAGATCATTTGTAGCACTTTACAACAATTATAATACCTACAAAGCAGGTCATACTCGTAGTATCACTATGATAAGGTACCCAACCTTATCCATGAATAAAATATCATATATTTTATTAAATACATAATGAGTTTGCTCAACAATGTTTACAAATTATAGGATCCTACCAGATTTAGGACATCAACCCAACATCTTTTAACCAACATCTTTTATATTTATTGTTATTTTTATTATATTTACCTCTTAACTCTTTCAAAATATGGATTTCTCTTGTATTATTTTTACTTTATTTGATCTTTTTAATTCGTTAAGTTGCATTTTAGGATTTCATAAATTAATTTTGAGACAAATTGATGTTAAATAATCTTAAACAAGATTTAGTTGTAAATTTCTGAATATAGGATTTCAATTTAGAAATTATCTCAAGACATTAAATATTTTCTACTTTGCTAACCTTGCTTTCAAATTTAAATTTTTGATTTGGTATTACTAAATATGACATTATTCAATCTTCATTTTAAAATTGAGATTTCTTAATAATATCTAAATTTGCTTGAATTTTAAAATTTTAAACATAAATCTTCGATAGATTATAGTTTAGATTGACAAAATGATTTTAACTTTGCTAGAGATTATGCTTTATTAAGTATTCCTTAATTTGGATTTGACATAAAATTTTCTTCAAATTTTAACCTTTTTTTTTTTTTTATTTTATTGAATTTCTAAGTAAAATATAAATTAATTATGAGTTTCGAATTATAATTATATAGCTTAATTTAAATTTTAAATTTCAAGAGAATTTCAAATAGTTTTTGAAATTTTCCATAAATCCTACAATGGAGTTGATATTGCTCTAGAGGGAAATATTTCCTTAGAAAATCCAAATATAAATTGACATACATTAATTTTCATTTATTAATTTTTATTATAGTTTTGGATGATAGAATAAAAGGTCTTTTTTTCAAACGAGTGTTGTAGGGTGTTAATACCTTCCTTACACTAAATGACCCATGAACCTATCTTTGGAAAAGTAGATCATTTTCAATTTCAATTTTTTTTTTCAAATAGGTGACCAATTAACCTTAAAATGATTGGTGGTAATTATAAACCTTTCACCTTAAAAGAGACCCTTAGGGAGAGACATCGGACGCGGAAAATATGTATATATATACTTTTTCTTGAAGAACTTCCTTCACGTTCATAGGAGAGCTCAAAGTTCGGATCAAGATTCATTATATCGAAGAAGAGGAAAATATACAACACATAGAATATCAATAAAATATAATATTCTTCAAGATTATTGCAATTAAAATATTTAGGAATGTAAGAAAATGAAAGTTTGCAAATGAAACAAAAGAACAGTCAGAAAATGGACCTATTAACGAAAGTGGACAACCAAAATTTCTTCAATTGAGTGAAAGTTGAGAGGATGTATCTAAAATACTTATTAAATATTAGACTGTTTGGATGCTTCTTAATGTAAAATTGTTACGATTTTTTTTACTTGTAATATCAAACGTATTTTTCATAAAACTGGTTTTTTATTTTTATTTTTCATAACACGATTGAAAATTGTTATACAAAAATTGCTTTAATTTGATATCTTTTTTTATATAGAAAAATAGTTGGTAACTTACATAGTAGTTCTCAACATGTCAGATAGCATAAAATAGGTGCTCTTAAGGTAGAACAACTGTGGAAAAAATCATTTAATTTTAGATCAAGATAAAGAATATGTAGTTACGTCACAATTTCTTTTATTTGATTTGAAATAAGGATAAGTACTTAGTTACAAATCAATTTCTTTGTTTTATTTGCTAGTTTGTCGTATAGCAGTTATGATTCTCAAATATTTTAGTTCTTTTAAAAATAACGTTGTGAAATTGAGAAGCAGAAACACGGATATGGAGAAAATATAATATAATAATAATAATAATAATAACAATAAATATAATATAATNAATAATAATAATAATAATAACAATAAATATAATATAATATAAAATATACAATAACTAAAATCATAAAATAACTAAAATTATAAAATTAGATAATAGAAAACTAATAGAATTTTGAAATGGAATTCTCATCAATGTATGTGTGATTTTAAGATCCACCGAATACCACTATTTATTGGTAAAGTGGTAAGTGGAATGTGGACTTACATGATACCAAGCATGATAACTACAATGCACATGAACAATATGAAGGGTGACATATGACTTTTGAGATACTAAGCAATGAACATCTATTTATTATTATAATATTCATAATACTCCCTTTTAGATGCCCATATATATTATATGAAATATGTTTTATTAAAAACCCTTACTAGAAAAAATCCAATGGAAAAAAATGCTAGTGAAGGAAAAAGAGTACATATTCATATAATATATACTCCTAAAAGAATACAATATATTTACTCCTCTCATGAAAACATCACTCAAGATCTCTAAGTCGCCGCATTCCAATGTTGTGCATCAATTTTTCAAAAGTTGCGATTCATAATGTCTTTGTAAATAAGTTTGTCAAACAAATTTGTTGTACAGTGATGTCGCCATTTTCTCAAGATCACGAGTGTAGAAAAGATTTAGTGAAATATGTTTTGTTCTATCTCTTTTAATATATCCTCATTTGATTTGGGCTATGCAAGTTGTGTTGTCTTCGTATAATATTGTTGGAGGTTTTTTTAGACGACAAGCCACGTGTTTCACGAATGTGCTAAATTATTAATCTTAGTCATACACATTCTCAATTAGCCTCATAAATTGCAAGAATTTCATCCTGATTTGAGGAAGTAACCAATATGGTATGTTTCACCAATTGGCATGATATAGCAAACAGAGAATCTCTTTGAGATCTAGCTTTGTGTGGATCAAATAAATATCCAGTATCTGCATAACCAACTAGATCAAAATTTGATTTATTTGAATCAAACAAATCCATATCGATTGTTCCTCGTAGATAATATGCTTAATTTTGTTATGATGTCTTTTGGTTGGAAAAGAACTATATCTTGCTAATAAATTTATTGAAAATGCAATATCTGGTCTTATATTATTAGCAAGATACATAAGTGCACCAATTGCACTAAGATATGGTATTTTAGGACCAAAAAGTTCTCCATTATCTTCTCGAGGTCGAAATATATCTTTCTTTATATCCAAATGAATGAAATTCCATTAGAATATTTAATGGATGCACTCTATCCATATAAAATATTTTCAAAAATTTTCCATAAATAAATATTTCATCCGTTAAATGCTCAATTTGCAAACCAAGCCAAAATTTTATTTTTTCAAGATCTTTCATCTCCAATTCTTTCCTAAGATATTCTATTGCCTTTAAAAGCTCTTTGGGAGTTCCAATTATATTCCAGTCATCAATATATACTATTGGATTATTTTGATATCTTTATTTCAATAAATATCCACTTAGGCGATTGTCCTGATTGTTTCAATCTAGTCATCTCTGTAACATTTGAATACCATTCTCGAGAATTTGATATATATGTTTCAGGTACCTTAAATGCTTTTGGGATTCTCCTATAAATATCATTATCAAGAGATCCATATAAATATGTTGTGACTATATCTATAAGATGCATATCCAGACTTTTATACACAAACAAGCCAATTAAATATCTTAATGTAATTGCATGTATTACCGTAGATATGACTCCTCAAAATTAATACCAAGTCTTTGTGAAAAGCCTTGTGCAACTATTCTTGCTTTATATGAACTCATTATTTTTATTTCTTTTACTCACAAATACCCATTCGTAACGCCTTCTGCTGTTCAAACTACTAGTCCAAAAACCTGACGTTTTGAGAGTGAGTTTAATTTTGCCTCAATTGCTTCCTTCCACTGAAGCCAATCTTTTCTATGTCGACATTTTTCAATATATTTTGGTTCAGGATCCTCGTTTTCAGATATAATATCAAGAACAATATTATACGCAACAATGTTGTCAATAATTACACTAGTTTGATTCCATCTTTCCTTGTCATGACATAGTTTATTGAAATCTCATTTATCTTTAGGTATTTCACCTTCCTCACTAGTCATGTCAAAGATTTCTTTATGGATATTTACATCTTCAAACAAGTCTTTTTCACTATTAATTATTTTTTGTTTTCGAGAATTTTTATCTTTGGAACCCACTGATCTACCACACTTCTGGCGTGTTCCAGACTAATTAGGATATCAACTTTTTATGGAACATTTATAGCTGGTATATGTGATTTAGTTACTTTCTTTGCATCTATAAATGCATTCGGTAGTTGATTTGCTATATTTTGCAAATGAATTATTTTCTGAACTTCAAGTTTTTATTGATCTGTATGGGGATCTAAATGAGACAATAATATACATTCCATGTCATTTTTTTCAATTTCTTAATTCATCTCCTTAATGTTAGAAAATTTGTCTCATTAAAATGACAATCAGCAAACCGTAAATACATCACCCGTCAGGGGTTCAAAATATTTAATAATTGATGGGAATCATATCCAATATATATTTCTAACCTCTTTTGGGGACCCATCTTAGTGCGTTGTAGTAGAGTAATTGGAACATATACTAGACATCAAAAAAATCTTAGATAGAAAATATTTGGCTTATGACCATAAACTAATTGTAATGACGAGTACTTATGATAAGCTAATGGCCTAATGCGTATAAGTGACGTTGCATGCAAAATAGCATGTCCCCAGATGAAGGAAGCTTAGCTCTCATAAGTAATGGTCTTACAATTAATTGCAAACATTTTATGAATGATTCTACTAAACCATTTTGTGTATAAACATGAGCTACAGGATGTTCAACACTTATCTCAATTGACATACAATAATTATCAAAATCTTGGGATGTAAATTCACCAATATTATCAAGATGAATGGTTTTAATTGTATAATCGGGAAATTGTGTATTTAACTTAATTATTTGAGCAAGTAATCTTGCAAATGCAAGATTTCGACTTGATAATAAGCACATGTGTGACCATCTATTGGATGCATCTATTAATACTATAAAATATTTAAATAGTCCACTTGGTAGGTTAATGAGTCCACATTATCACCATGAATTCGTTCTAAAAATGCAGGTGATTCAGACCTCACTTTAGCTGGTGATGGTCTAATTATCAATTTTTCTTAAGAGCAACCATCACATAATAATTCATTAGATTGAATAATCTTCTGTTCTTCAATGGGTGTTCATTTGAATTCTCAATAATTCTCCTCATCATTATAGATCATGAATGACCCAATTGGTTATGCCAAATTGTAAATATGTCTGGATTCATGAACTTCAAGTTCATTGTTGCATATATTTCAATTACTCATATATGAGTATAATACAATCTAAAAGATAAAGCAAACAACTCTTCCAATATACATTTTTCATTTGAGATAGTGGAGATAATATATAGATATTCCATATTATTCTTACTATCAGTTTCAATATGATAACCATTGCAATGTATATCTTTAAAACTTAGAAGATTTCTCTTTGATTGACTAGAAAATGCATTGTCAATTGTAAATTTTGTTCTTCTACGCAAAATAATATTTGCTTTTCCAAAACCTTTGATCAAGTTTGCAGAACCTAATATTATATTTACTTTTGCTTTCAATGGTGTCTATTTGGAAAAATATTTTTTAATTGTAAGTATTGTGTGTAGTTGCACTGTCTGCCAGACATAAATCTTCTTTGCTCATTTTTTAAATACCCAATATAGAAAAATGATTCATGTTTCTTCATTAAAAGAAAATAAGAAAAATAAGAAAAATAACATTTAAAAAAACATGAAGATAAATTAAACAACAACAACAACATTAAGTCTAGATATTCTTAAAATCAAAATAAATACTTGTGTTCCATCAACTATGTCAACCTTCTCTTCAAGAGATTCATATGCAAAATTGCTTTCACATTTTTCTTTTTTTCCTTCAAGGAGGCTTGATAGAGGTAAACTAAGTGTTTTAACGATAAGTACGTGACCAATGCCCAGTCATTCCACATCGAAAACATTTATTTTCAACATTTTTTGAACACTTATCTTCTAGAGATTTTCCTATGAGATCGTGATTTTGTAATTTCTTCCTCGGCCACGATCACGACCTCGACTACAATTATTATTAAAATTCACAACATTCACTTCAGAGAATGTTTCCATTCCGGTTGGTCGAAATTCATAATTTTTTATCAATAACTCATTATTTTGTTTAGCCACAAGAAGGCATGAAATTAATTCAGAATACTGTTTAAAATCTTTCTCTTGATTTTGTTGTTTCAAGAGCATATTCGAGACATAAAATGTAGAAAATTTATTTTCTAACATATCAGCATTAGTAATTTTTTCTCTGCATAACAACAATTTTGAACTGATTTTAAATAATGCAAAATTGTAATCACTTGCTGATTTAAAATCTTGTAGTCTCAAATGTATTCATTCATAATAAACTTTAGGAAGAATAACTGTTTTTTATGATCATGCCTTTCTTTCAAAAAATTTCACAAGATACGGGGATCTTTTATTGTAAGATACTCAATTAAGATGATGACGAAGGAAAATCATAGTTTTTATTTTGTCCTGATTGGATGTCGTATTTCTTTCTTTAATTGTTTCTCCAAGTTCATAGCATCTGGCATCTGACAAATAATTATTGTCATTAATGTCAAGGGTTGCGAATTCTAATTTTGTAAGATTTTTCATGACAATACTATCACAAAATATTGTATTAATATTATAAATTTAATAGATATTGAATATGCAAAATAACATTAAATTTATTAATTATAACGAAAAGGAAAAACTGACATACCTTTAGGATCTACCATGACAAGAGCTTATGCTGATAACGTGTTGTGAAATTGATGAGCACAATGGAAACAAGGATATGAAGAACATATAATATAATAATAATAATAAATATAATATAATATAAAATATAAAAATAACTATAATTAGATAATTAGATAATAGAAAATTAGTAGAATTTTGAAGTAAAATTCTCATCAATGTATGTGTGATTGTAAGATCCACCAAATGTCGTTATAAAAAAAGTGGCAAATAGGATGTGGATTTATATGGACATAAAACATCAATAACTATAAGGCACATGGACAATATGATGGGTGACACATAGCTTTTGACACACTAAATAATTGACATCTATTTATTATTATAATATTCATAATAGTTTAAAGATTTTTTTTTTTAGTTTAGTTCTTTTAAAAATAATGTTTAAAGAATATTTTAACTTTTTAAATTATTTATTTTGACATTTCATCGATATATATATATATATATGTATATGTATTTGTATTTTCTCCAAATAGTAGTCATAAACATTGTGTCAAGTAATTGTAAAGGAATAAAACTCGTAAAAAGTTACATTTTGTCCTTAATGTAAGATTTCAACTTCTTAGTAAAATTTTCTCTCTTTTATTAATATAATTTTTTTTTTTGGAAATTTAAACTATGAACCTTTTGATTACGACGCGTTCTGAGAATTAGAGATGAGTTTATATACTAACTTTTCAAAATCCTCCCAAAGAATAGGTTTTTTGAGAAAAGACCATATGAAAATTTCTTATTTAATTTTTTTTTTCAAAGATTGTAGAGAATATTTTTTCAAAATATGAATATTAATAATTATATGTGTCACGTATATGAAACTAAACTGTGGGGGGAAAATAGATTTTTCAAGTTCTATTTTCACTACCATCAATTTAAATAAATTTCATTAATATTTCAAAAAGTAATTTGATGTTATAACTTTTTAGAAAATCTCCCCAAAGAATATATATTGAGAAAAGTTCATTTAATAAAACTTTGGTGACTCCGAAAATAATTAAATTTGTAAATGGATTAATCTAAAATGGTGAATGAAGAAAATGAGGGATAAAAAAACAAAATTCAAACAAACTGAAAGAACAATACAAACAAAAAAAGAAGACTCAAACAATGAAAAAGAGAATTTCTCCATACAACAATGAAGGAAAGCGACTGAACAATTGCAACAGAAAAATTGTATAACCGTTTCTTCGATTTGTTGGTGTGGGTAGTCACAAAAGAAATCCTCCATATCATAACCGTTTCTTTAAAAAAAAAAAAATAAATAAGTAACGTTTGTATTTTTTTTTTTAGAATTTAATTTTTGTTGTTTCATTTATTTTGAAATCTTAAAAAATAATACTTTATTTATATATAAAAGATTGTTTCGTTACATAATAATAGTTGGATCTAGGGAAATGGAACGAAACAGAAGATTTCAAGTTTTGTTTGGATTTTTGGTAAAAGATTTTTGGCAAAATGCGTGCCACTCATGTGAGGCCACTTTTTATAGTACCCGGTGTCCTTTTCCGTAAAAAATATTGAATATGATGCTATAGCGTAAATCAATCCAGAATGGAATATAATTGAGCGGTTTGAGAAAAAAGTGGCGCATTTGCCGTTTGATTTGTCATTCAAATTGGCAGTTTTTTCTCCTATTTGATTTGTATTATCACTTTTTGAATACATAAAAAATATTGTCGATTTCTGATCTTTATCTCTTCATTTGAATTTCAATTTAATGTAAATCTTTAAATTTTAAATTATCTTTTAATGTTTTATTCACTTATTAGATTTTTGTTAACATATTTAATTCCAATGGAATGATTCTCGATTTTTTATCATTTTTAACACTTATCATATTATTATAGTCATGCTTATATTAGTTTTCACCAATTAAGTAACATATAGTTACACATACAATATAATAGTAATATGAAGAAATGAGATTTATTAATCTTTATTTATACCTAGTGTAATTGTTTTCAAATCATTTTTTTTCGTGATTCATTATTATAACAGAATTTTGTATCTTCATGATTTTTCTCCATAAATATTTATCTAAATCTATCTTTAGTTATCAATATGATTTTATATTATTCTTTTTCGATTTATTTATACATTTTATTATCAAACTCGATTTTATCTTATGTTTTCGATTTGTTTATACATTTTCTTATCAAATTCATTTTTTTGCAATCTTCTTTTTTCGAATTGATTCAATTTTATCTTATTTTTTTTTCAATTTTTTTATACATTTAGAGATTTGGATTCTTATTAGGCTTTATCTATTTTTTTTGTTTCATGTATTTTTTTATATTATTATTATTTATATTTTTTTTTAATGTAATATAATAATATAATAATATATCATTGGTATAAACCGTAATATTTCGAGATCTTATGAATTTAAATTAATTATATCAAATTATTGGTTTTAGTCTTATATTTTAGTGTTCGATATAATTGAGAAGAAAATCAATTTAAATTTATTTGATACATTTGAAAATTTTGCATTTAAGTTGATAAAAGATATGAAATTTCTAAATTTCAAATTTACGACTTAAAAGTATAAGAATCAACCTTAATTGGAATTACATGTATATATTATTTTTTAAAACCTAATAAATTTCAACCGAATTTGAAATGTCTAGATTTTGTTTTAGAGTCCAATTTTAATATAATTCAAATAATAAAAATAAAAAAATAAGGAAAAAAAAAGAAAAAAATTTAACCCTACTACTCCTTTCTCTCCCACTCCTGTTGTCCACCATTATCGCAGTCGCATAGCATATCAGTGTTTTTTTTTTTTTTTTTTCTCAATTTTTTATTCGTTCACGAGTCTCTAATCAGCAACCATACAACTCCCATCTATGATTTTCTTTCCTTCAATCATTTCTTTTCTCCGAGATAGTGTGTATTGTGGTCGCTTGACGAAAAGGAAAACCAAAGGAAGAGGTATTGTGGTTGTTTGGAGAAGATTTTCAAATCCCTTCATTCCTTTTGTTTTTATTTAAGTTGTTGGTGATTTTAATTTTAATTATTTTTTATTTTCTATGAATGCCTAGTGTGGTTGTCCAAAGATTTTATTTTTTAATTTAATTTGTTTTTAATTATAGTTTTTATGATAATTTGCCAGCATGTCAAAATAGTAATCATAACATTGAATCCAAATTGTTAAGGGAAAAAAACAACTAAAACACAAAACATCAAGTTTAAATAATATAAATTCATTGTTCTAAAAAATAATGTAAATTAATTACATGTGTGATGCAGTTGAAAAGATTATAGAAACTAAACTGTAGAAAATACTTCTAAAAAAAAACCATGAGAAACTAAATGTTCTAAGTTTCTACTTTAATTTTTTTTTTTCACATCTAACCCCTTCAACTACTAAGTTTGATTCTTCTTCGGTCTTTCTGTCAATGCGAGTGAGAAATTTGAAATTTGAAATTTTGCCCATTTGAAGGATAAAATCACGATATATCTTAGAGTTCTCCTTCTTTCTAAAGATAAATCAAAATATGTTAAACAATTTACGGGACCATATAAGATCAAAATCATTTATTTGAGTCTTTTATGATTACCTGTAGAATTTCAGTTGCATATTCAAAAGCACTGCAATCAATGACAACTTCTGTTGTTTCAAAAGCTATTAACCATAAAAAATTTTGAGTTGACCATAAAAAATTCTGAGCTTTAACTTTTATTTTCCGATGAACTTAACAACATTATTGCAATTAGTGTTCTCACTTCCTATCTGGTGCATTTTTTTATGACAAATTTTACATTTCTCAAACCAAAGGTTGTTTTTGTTAATTATCTCAACAATCGAAGCAATCGTACAATAATATAGTTCATCGGCCAATCCTTGAATAATATCTTTAATGCTTATTAATTATGCGTCTTGCATTTTCTTGGACGGAGACATAAAAGGTGAGATGCTTGTGTGATTCAAAATTCTTTCCCTACTACATATATATAAAATTTTAATTATTATTATTATTAGTAGTACTAGTAATATAAAAGTTTAAAAGAAATAAAGTGAACAATATGATTTATGACACACTTTGCTTGTAGTTCTATTGTATCTAAGAAGTCTAGTTGAATGAAAATTTTAGTTGTCATTGTTGTTCATATGCTCAATTCGCCTAACATAAGGGAAAAAAATTATTTTGAGAATTATTTTTTTCTTCATTTGAAATATATGCTTTATCTATTAAACTTACTTCATACATCTCATGATAAGCAAATAATTGACAATGATTAGGAGCTAAAGCATTAAAAGATTTGCTTCCAAACACGAAGAGTTGCAACCCTTCGAGAATCAAAGCCACCAAAAGTTATAATGAATCTGAATTTTCATATTCATTAGCAACTTTTCCTATTTAGAAGCAAACCTTTTAATGCTCTAGTTCCTAATCATTACCAATTATTTACTTATCATCTCAGCTTTTAGGTTTGCGCAACAATGATAGATTTAGATTGAATCAAATCTTGTAAATATGAACCTTCGTTCATTGTCAAACCATTCCAAAATGTCATTTTTGTTGTTTTGGAACTACAAAATAAAATGACAAAATGGGTGAAAAACTCTCGCAACAAAATTATATAATTTTTGAAAAACAACACATGAATTATTATTTTCTTACCGATTGTCTATAAGAAAAATATCCCTCTCAATAATTAGTTTGTTGTTGGAATTCTTCAATTTCATTTCTACCGTCGATCTCATAGAAAACACAATTACTATAAGATCTTCACAGTTAAATAGAGAATTAATATGACAATTTATAAATAATAATAAATAATCAAATACAGAGTAAATACGAAATACATTTGAATTAGTTTTCCTTAAATTAAAACTAATCATATCTCCATTTGAATTTTTAAATTAGAAAAAGAAAAAACAAATTTGTTATATAACCACTTCGGGCTGTTTGAGGCGAAAACTATCCTAAGATATAATAACCACCTCTTGCTAAATACTATTTCAAAATCTCCAATAAGTTGCAATAAACACTATTTCAAAATCCTTATTTACTACGGTATTTATTATTTGTTACCATTTATTTTACATTCATCATTTTTTATTCTTTGTTACTGTGTTTACTATTTCCTTTACAAACTAAAATAATTTACACCTCAAACATATATTATTATAACCCAAACTAAAATAATCTACCCCACAAATATAAACTACTAAGTTCACCGCAATCAGATTCTTGTCCAAATTTCGATAATATTCGGCAACTCTCTTTTTTCACTCCATTTTCACCCTTTTTTACTTCTCTCTATTTCTCAGCTCCATAAATCTCATTCTAATTAGGTAATGCTTTTTCAAAACATTTCTTTCTATCTTAAATATCATCCTAATTGGATACTCCATTTTTTAAGCAAAAAATATTTTAACACCACTCATTTGTGGTTGTGAATTTTAATGTAGTCGTACAAATACAATTTCTAAACAAAATTTAAAGAAAAATGATCGATAGAATACCTCTTCATCAACTAACCTGAGTTCTTGAATTTTTAAGCCCCCATTCTTCAATGTTATTTTCCATTCTTTTTGGAAATGTTTTAGTTCTCTAATTTTTGGAAATCGACATTTTGAATCCTTTTTTCTTTTTGTGTATTGACCAATAAATTTTTTTACTTTTATAGGGAAATCACACCCAATGAATGTACTTTGTTTAGTTATCACCATGTATTTTCTCTTCTCTTATTTTTTTTTTTTTATTTTTTTTTTTTTTTGCTGTGGTAATTAAGTAAAAAGGCGGAATTTTTTTAATTATTGATGATTAATTCCCAAATTGAGGCTTATAACGTAAATATATATAATATATTATTGTGGGGAGGGGAGGAGGAAGGGGGTTGATTGAATAAGGTCGGCATTAAGTTTTGAATTTTTTAGGTATGAATTGGGATGAATATTTATCTCAAGTTCTATGGATTCTTTTTCTTGAAAAAAGAGTGATGAAATTATTAAAATAAAATAAACAGTCATTTTAGTTTTTTTTTTTTTTTTTAATGAGTGAGAAAGAAAATGAATAAAGTGCTGTTTTTATTAAGGTAGTTACTGTGAGGAAGTTAGAGGGGTTGAATATTGCTAGGAGGTGGGATCGTAGGAGGGATTGACTATTTAATAATTTAAATAAGGCAGTAACCTTGTTTTATTGGTTTGTTTTTTAAAAAAAAAAAAAAGAAAAAGAAAAAGACAGTTATTACATGGTAATGTAAGGGTACAACAGTAATTATACAAAAAATATAATAAAAAGGGAAAGAAAAGATTCTCCCATCCTCCCCAATTTATATATATTATAGATAGATATTATGAAGGTCCAACTGTACTTTTAATAATCTCTTTGTCCAACTTAAAATTATTTTTTATTTTTAGAAATTAAAATATTTTTTCTACAATTACTTGCATCTTTCTTAAAAGTCTATCCTTGATAATTCTAAAATTTTCCAAAACAAAAACTAAGTCTTTTAAACTTATTTTTTCAATTTTTTTAACTTTGACTTGGTTCTTTAAAATATTAATGAGTAGACAACAAAACATGAAATTCAAAAGTGGAAATAATATCCATAGATTTAATTTTCAAAAACCAAATAGTTACCATCAAAGTTTGATTTTTAATTTTCAAATTTTGACTTGAATTTTTGGAACAAAAAGTAAAGATAAAATAAAGAAATTAAATTCTGAAAGTGCACAAAGTTAATAAGTTTTCATCTATTATTTACAAAAAGTAGAAGCCTAGAACAATCAAATTTCCTTTCTAACCAGTGAGAAATGAAAGATTATCAAAAAGAGTGAATTTCCAAATTGGATTATAAAAAACTGAAAGGAAAGAAACCATGTACACTATATACCCTCCAATTTGAGGGGAAATATATTATCTAACTCAATTGAAATTAAAATATCCAACCCTAAATGCACCATTATATTAATGTGCATGTATGTCTTTGTGTTTCAAGCAAGCAAACACTACTAAGTACATACCTACAGTATGTTGGAAGTAGGAAATCAGATCCTTCTTGGCCACATTTTTCTTTCCTTTCTCAGTGAAAGCAAACAATATTAAACAAAATTTATAAAGAACACCGAATAATCTAAAGACTACAACACTATGAATGATGCAACGTGACTAAAAAATACGATCATGTCACAGTTTTCTTACGAGCAAACCTCTGCAAAGACTTGGGAAGTTCGACTTCCTCGCTCAACCTCGATCTCTTTCGAGACAATTCTTCTTCCTTTATCTGTTCATGAAGGAAAGGCCTCTTGGCCTTCTCAATAATTTCATGTTTCTTCTTCTCTCTCTTGGTTGGCTTATTCCTTCCCTTTGTTTTCTTCTTCATGGTGATGCCCTTTGCAGCATCAATTGCAGCCTCCTCTTCAGCATCTCTTTCCATCTTCGTCTTCTTCTCCTTCTTCTTCACTGCCATGACGGTACCAATTTTCGAGGGATTGAGTGAAATTGTCTCAGGAGGAAGCTTATCGAGAAGAGACCGAACCTCCTTTTCTCTCCGCTGTTTCGATGTCTCAAATGGGTTTGCCACCCAAGTATCAAAGTTGGGTTCACCAGATCCTGGAATGAGGATACTCGACCAACCCATCGAATGACCTATGCCTAAAACATCTTCATAAGGTCGAAACAAAATCTTTCCTATTTGGTAACCTTTCACCATTGAGTGAGCCATATACCTAGTGTAATTCTGAGTTCCAGATAAATCACCTAGTATCTGTACAAATGACCCAGTTCCATAAGCAAGTAGCCCTTTCTGACTGAAATCTAAGGTCTTAGCATGCCCAGGCAGAGTCTGAAGCACCTCAAACTTCCTCAAGTCCCAGAGCTTAATTTTCCTCTCGGAACCAGATGTAGCCATGAGATAGCCATTCGGGTGGAATGCTAGCGCTGACACAGGCCCTTGATGACAAAGCATCTTTACAAGAGGAGCAGAGCTCGTAGGCTTCCACATAGCAACTGAACCACCTGAATGACCAGTTGCTATAACCCCATTGAATGGGTTTACCTGCATCACATCGGTACGGCCTAACCCAGTGCGGAAGGAACCAACCATGCTACCAGTTGTTACATCTTGATAGTGGAGCTGTCCAAATTTGTTTATGGATGCCAAAAGGAAGTGATTTTTCAGAAATTGAAGCCTCAAGACTGATCCGTGCTCCTAGTATACGTTTTTAGAATTTGGTCAGTTCAATTTATGCACAATAATAGGTACTTCAGAGAACGAACAAAATGCGAACACCAACTGTATGAACATTTACGCTTGAAGAATTGAAACACTTCTAATATCATCATAATACACTAAATGAGTTCAAAGAAGATTCTACTAATCATCAAAGGTCAGGCATATGGTCCCTATGCACATTGATCTGGAACTTTGAACACGCTATCATTTAACAGAAGCTCGAATGAAACAAATAAAATCTAAATATGAAACTCAAAAACGACATGAACTCAGATTCATTCGCAATTTAAGAACTTGCTGTCAATTTATTGAAGCTTAAGCAAATAGCATCAAGATGACATTCAATATAAACTATACTCAAATGAAGGAAAACTATGAACAGCTGCCAGAATGAAAAATAGGGGAAATATAACAGTAAAGAAGATTACTCAAATAGTAGGATATACCAACCTTGAGGCAATGAAGCTCTGTGCCCACCCGATTATAAATATACGGATACCTATTAAATTTCAAAATTTTCAATTATATTATTATTAATAATATTTTAGATAAAAAACATTTCAGCTGTGCATAGTGTGAAATTGCACAATCTAAGCAATGCAAGGTACCCCTTTTGTATTATAAGCATGAAGATTTGATTTAGAGGCCTAATCTATGGAATTTCTTTTCTTTTTCCCTTTGGGAAAGTTTGGGGGCAATCTTGTTAAGTAAATCCAGAATCCTAAAATTCTCGTGATAAATGAAATGCCTCCATTTAGGCATGCAATAGTGTACACATAAGGAGTTAATTATTGTCTACAAAATCAATTAAAGTAAACATCTAACAAATTGACACATGAACCGACAATCAACAATCAAGAGAGATGAGAGAGGGGAAATCATACTTTTTCTGTGCAGCAGCAAAGAACAGCTCATTGTGCAAGAAGACCACATCACGAACAGTCTCCTTAACCTGAAAACAGTAAACTGTGAGCAATGACTATAAACTCAACCTAATGCATCTTCTAGAATAACTATAATTGGTGCAAACCAGCATTGAAGTACACTGTAAATAACGACTTCTTGGAGAAAATCTGATATGTGATGAACACAAAAACTAAAAATTTAAGAGTTTTTTTTTTATGAGAAACATCGGAAAAGATTTTGTTGATTGAATGAAATTACAAAAGGACAAGGATTGCCATGAAGATTATATAAAACTGTTCCACCGTGATATACAGTCATTCCATGTTATTTTATTTTGCCAATTAAAAATCCTTTTGGCCTCCCTTTGAAGAATACCCAATGCTCCTCCTGTACATGTATTGCATCTTATATGCCATATTCCATGTTAGTATACCATATCAGTCTAAAGAAATTTTCCATTCACTTCTTATTCTAGCATAATAGCATTGAGGAAAGTCTCTTTTTATACATGCATACATATATACATACATACATATATATATATATACACACACACATAACGTATATATATACACAGACCAAATTATGTTGATCACGATCTTACGGGGATTATCATCAAATACCTGAAACTCTTTAATTAAATTGAGGTCCTTCATGTCCACAAGGGCCAGGTGACCCTTACGTCCAGCAATGGCCATATATCTACCGTTTGAAGTATAGTCAAGAGAATATGGTCCAAGAGCTGCACATATAAATTAGATAATAAAAATTAATGCTGAAATTTAAGACAAAATATGAACAAAACTTCACCCTAGAATGAATTTATATATATATATAGAAGAAACTAATTGTATAGACAAAATGAATTCAGAAAAGAGAGAGGAAAGGCAAGCACAAACTAAGGGAGTACAAAAATGACAAGATGTGTATTTTGGGGCCATTTTAAGCACATAAGATGACTAAATGTATAAGAAAATATTGATTTTTTTTTTTGTGGATGAGAAAAGGCATGTCCTTAGAAAGGGAATACAAAAAGAAAGATGAGCCGAAGGCAAAGAAGTCCTGTTACATAAATCTCAAGCAAAGGTACATCTCGATGTAGTTAAAAATCTCACCAAGTCCAGAAAATTGAAAGAATTTCTACATATAATCAGAACCACATTGCTTACAACAGAACCTAAGCCGAAATTTACTATGTTACAGAGCATAAGCATGTCGACTAATCAAGAGAAGTCAACGGCCAACAATGAGAAGAAGAAACACAAGCAAACAAAAGGAACAGATATAAAAATTTCATAACAATGATTTCAAGGGAAATGGTATCTTGAAGTATTAAAAAAGTGCATAGTAGCTATAAGAGCAACCTGGTAAAATAATATCATGTTGATTCCTTTTACTTAAGATATCTACTTCGTGAGAAATTGTTTCCTGTTTGATTCTCCATGTCTTCTCCAATCCTTCAGCCTCCAAATAGCCTCCCTCACTTGGCATAAGCCACTGAAAATAAAATTAAAAATTAAAATCAAGGGAAAAAATATATGTACAATGCCAAAAATTCAAATTAAAAGAGGGAAAAGCAAAGTCTACTTGAACTTGTATCATTAAATAAAATCTTTCAGCTCAACACAGATTTACCTACATTTGTGTTCCTTTCTTTGACTCTAGTGCACGTTTACAAGAAACTACTAGAAGCTTAGTAAGCAGACATGCAATTTAAAGGACTTGGAGAATAAGAATTTACCTTCTCAACCTTTGCGGCAGCTTTAGCAGATTTCCCATATAAATCTTCTATAACAGAAAGTTGACCCTTCAACTTCTTATCTTTCAGAACCTGGAAAGGAACATTTAGCATCAAACACGAGGGGAAAAACAAAATGGAAATAGAAGAACGTAGATGCAAGACCATAGGCCATATCCATACCTCTAGATTAGCACCTTCTCCCCGTAGATATTTTTGAACTTTCACATCTATCTCATTTGATACCTCCTGCACAAAAATATTTGAATGACAGACAGGTTTCAGAATGATAAATGCAATTGTTATTCAGCAACTTAGAGTTAACATTCCAACCTAGTTTAATACCTCGTGAAGTTCTATATATCTAAGGTTGCATAAGAAGCGCATTGCCAAATGTATACAACCTACTGAAAATACATAGTAGTACATATACAGCACCTGTTCAGTCGGAGGAAGAATCCTTTCAGCAACCGCATTTCCTAGTTCCTTCTCCATTGAGCTAGGTCACAACGTCTTCAAGAACTGCACGTATTTAGGTAAATGAATAACACGTCCAAAGCCATGGATTGCTTCAATAGAGGCACAACCAAGTTTCACCAACACTCGAACTATTTTCACGAATCGAAAAAACTACGAAGTACGTGAAGATTTCCACGCCATTCCTTTTAACAGTGCAAAAAGAGAGAGAACACACTAAACAAGTCTAATCAAGCAAAAAACTGATTAGCCACGATGATTTTCTTCATGCGAGTAGGAAAGAAACAACAAACTATAAATTTCCATATCATAACGCGTCAATACCTAGTTTGAGCACCGAGGTGGAGTTTGAAAGTACTATGTCGATTGTGCCAGTCTCGATCCTACGCGCTTGAGGTAACGAAGAAAATATGTTTCAGGTAGACGCCAGAAACCCTAAAATTAACGTTTAGGAGAATGGCGGGGGTTTAGTCCGACCGGCGAGAACTGGAAACTTGAAACGGAGAGCGGTGGAGAAACAATGGGAGGCCTACGGCGGAAGATCGAAGCGGATGTCATCAGAGATGGTTTTTCTCTTAAACAGGGTTAGACGTGTGGGCTGACAGGGTTTTGGTTAGGGTTTTTTCTTTTTTTCTTTTTTCTTTTTTCTTTTATTTATTTTATTTATTATTATTATTATTAGTAGTAGTAGGGGTGAGAATACAAATTCACGTGAATTGAGTTATACGTTTTGGTTTAGATCAGTGTCTTCTATTAAATGAGAATAATATGGTTTTTAAAAAAAATGAGAATAATATTCAAAATTTTGGAATCTCATGGAATCTTAAGCCTCGAAAGGGTAAGGTCCAGGTTTAAGTAGCCTGGATCTCAAAAACTGTGCTTGAAGTGTTGGTTTAAGAAGTATGAGAATAAAGTAAATTTATAAATGAAATATTTTATTGTATTTAATCCGTATTTATAATTTAGTTAGTTTAAATTGATCGTTTAGGCCCCGTTTGATAACCATTTCTTTTTTCTTTTTTCTTTTTTTGAAAAATCAAGCTTATTTCGGTTAGAAATTTTGATTTATAGTATTGACTCATATAATTTAAGTAATTGATGATTGTTATTGTTGTACACACGGTGATGATTAATGCAGTATGAAGAGACAATTATCAGGTGTAAATCGGTGTAAATCTCTCCGTCCCTTACCGTGGATTTGTAAGTTTAGGTGATTGTTGGGTTATTTTAGGAATGCGTTTTGTTTTATTTTAATTATTAAGGACGGATGGGTTTGAACATGAAATCATGCGTTAGACATAACTGATGCGTTTGCTCCTATGCGTCTGAGGTCATGCGTTGGAATGATGATGCGTTAATCTTAGCATGCAATGACCACTCATTCCTATCACAAGTTTTCTTACGCTTACGCCAAGTATAACACAAACGCAAGTTTCTCGGGTAATCCAAGGTCGAACACGGGGACTTGTCACTCAATAATATTTGTGAAGTGATGCATTTGAGGCGAGGAATAAAAAAATAAAGCGAAGAAAGTTTAAATGACTTATACACTACTCCTACTCCTAGCTAAACAGATTGAGCACTAGGAGGTTTACAATGAGAATAGGTAGAAACACAACAACCAATAACGCATAGTGATGTTTACTATCTTAAATTGCCCGAGTAATCCCAACTCGTTGCACTAATGCATCACACCTCTCGGTGGTCAGCCGCATGACTATATCTCTATAGTGCATGATTGCGTTGAGCATAAGATTGTGCCTATCTCTAGGAACAATGCGAACCTTGCTTAGTGTGTTTCATCTCTTACTTTCTCAGGCAGTTAGACACGGCTATTTAACTTATAGACAAGCAATGCAACATCCCATAGACAAGCGTTGCTACAGCCTTTCACCAAGCAAAGAGGATTAACTCACTATACTCGCACAACGCACACCTCTCGGTGGGTTGCTTTATGCGTCCTATCTCTAGGCTACATGATTAAGCGTGCGATTGACTTTGATAAATAAATGCTGAAGATAAAATATGATAGAAATGAAGATGATGACGAAGACGGTAATGAAGGAATTAAGATTTGCATTGATCACAAAATATCTTAATATCTCAAGCTAAAATGTAATACAATACAGAGATTAAAAGGGAGATGAAGGAATTTGCGTCAAGGCTGCCGGTGGTGCCATGGTTGAATGGTGGAGATGTCTCTCTCGAACTCTATCTTCAGCGAATGCTCCGATCGTCACTCGGTATGGGTTGTAGAGATGAAGAATTCTCACTGGAAATCTCTTTCAGGCTCTTATCTGTGATCACAAACTTCTGCCTCGAGGCAGAAGCTTGGATGTCTTAAAATGAAGGTCTCAAGGGCTATTTATAGAGTTTGGACGCCGACAGCTATAATGATGAAGGTATGGCTCACTGCTACTTTTGTCGCAGTATGGGCATTGTCACATTGCCTTATCTTGTTGATACTTCCAAGGTATGCGTCTGAGCTGAATTCAGCTAAAGTTATCAACGCGTTCTACCCATCTTGCGATCTTCTATTATGGTTGTCAATCCGTGGTCGCATTCTCTATTTGTTCACCGCTTTCTCCATGCGTTAGACACATGTATTTGCCGCAACTTCCATGCGTTAGACACATGTGATTATCGTCTGCGTCGTCTTTGTGGTAGATTGGCTTCAACGCATGCATTTATCTGTGATTGTTAGCTTCAAACGCATGCGTGTGATTCCTACGATAGCTAAAAATATAGACACTTTGGAACGGAATAACGCATAATATTGGGTCAGTGAGGATTTAGGTGATAATCGATGCAAAACTCAACTTTTCACAAATTCTAAGTATTATCATTGCGTTTTCTATCTGTTAGCCCTCATAATTCTAAATAAAAGGCTTATAATAACTGGAATTTCTGTCAGTTATCACCCCTCCAAAACTTAGAATCATGCTTGTCCTCAAGCATGCGTTACACTCAAGAAATTCTTAACTCACCTTCCAGCGTTCCTTTGCGATGACTAGCTTTTCAGAATATAATTAACTCGTACCTCAAACCATGACTATAATGCTCTCATCTACTTTTGGCTGCTTCTTCAAAGAGATCTTTTCTAAGTTGAAATTTGAAAAGCCCTTGCTCAAAAACTTTTTATTCATTCTCCGCAATTTTGCGTTCAGCTCATGAGAATGCATTCGTTCAAAACAATTCAAGCTTATGCATTTACTTATTTGAATGCGGCGTTGAACCTGGTTACGCTCATCGTTTTGGCTTACCCCCACGTGTGTCATGCGAGCATCCAACTTCAGTGGCATTCCATATTCAACTCAAACTCATGTCTTGCTTAATTTTGCTTGCGCTAGACAGAGGAGTTGCGCTGATGCGTCGATCCTGGCGATTTACCTTCGTTTTGGCCTTCCCCTACGGGTGTCGTGCGGACATCCAACTACGGGTAAATGTGTTTCACAACTGAACTCTTATCAACGTGGGTTTCCCCATTGCATTTACAGTGGAGATGTTATTTTCAAAAGTTCTCTCTCTCTCTTTTTTTAAGGAAATAACTGAAATGTGATGAACGCAATTCTCCGAGACCGTTGCCACCCCCCCAAACTTAGAGGGTGGCAGCGTTCTCACTGCAAGCTGAAAACAAACTTAATAGGAATATGATAACAAATGTTTGAGCAAGGGTTTGCACACAATATAACCATAGACTTTCACAATTTGAAGAAACTATTAAAAGTATGGGGTGCCTTGCGATACTAGTTAGAGGACGCGGTGAATTATTTGTACCATTATAGACGCACCGCAAAGAACCGCAGTCAGATAAGGAGAATTCTAAAAGGCTAATGGATAAAAGATAACAAGAAAAGAACCTTAAGTAGAATAACGCATGCAACAATGCGTTGGAGTTCATGCGATTGAAGCCATGCGTTTGAAGGATGTGGAAGATTCTTCCATTATAACTGCGCACTGAGGAGAGTTATTATCGCACCTACAAGGAGCAAATGCACCACAACCAAGGAAGCAGCTGCATATCCAAAATAACAATAAATAAATAAATATAATAAAATAAACTAAGAAAGCAATGTAAAAGATAGAGTAGAAGACGTCCCTAGAGAAATTGGAGTGTTGTCACCGCAAGGAGTCTCCCATGCAGGAGATGGTTCTCAACTGCTTGGGTCAAGGGGGCTCGCCCTGACCATTGGAGCTTCCAGCAATTGTTGGACACATGATGGTTGACATGCATCTAAGACTGCTTCCAGCTCATGCGACAGATAGTCTTTCTATCTCGGGGTCAATATNCATCTAAGACTGCTTCCAGCTCATGCGACAGATAGTCTTTCTATCTCGGGGTCAATATTTGACTTTCGACGCATCGCCTATACTTCAAATATTGTTTGCAGCTTGGTCGCACAATCTGCAATACACCTAAGATTGAAAGAGTGCCTGCGAAAACACAAAAACTTCACAAAACATTAGTTGCCAAGTCCCCGGCAACGGCGCCAAAAACTTGTTGGGTTTTTTAGGAATGTGTTTTGTTTTATTTTAATTATTAAAGATGGATGTGTTTGCTCCCATGCGTCTGAGGTCATGCGTCAGAATGATGATGTGTTAATCTTAGCATGCAATGACCACTCGTTCCTATCACAAGTTTTCTTACGCTTGCGCCAAGTATAACACAAACGCAAGTTTCTCGGGTAATCCGAGGTCGAACACGGGGACTTGTCACTCAATAATATTTGTGAAGTGATGCGTTTGAGGCGAGGAATAAAATAATAAAGCGAAGAAAGTTTAAATGATTTATACACTACTCCTACTCCTAGCTAAACAGATTGAGCACTGGGAGGTTTACAATGAGAATAGGTAGAAACACAACAACCAATAACGCATAGTGATATTTACTATCTTAAATTGCCCAAGTAATCCCAGCTCGTTGCACTAATGCATCACACCTCTCGGTGGTCAGCTGCATGACTATATCTCTATAGTGCATGGTTGCGTTGAGCATAAGATTGTGCCTATCTCTATGAACAATGTGAATCTTACTTAGTGTGTTCCATCTCTTACCTTCTCAGGTAGTTAGACGCGGTTATTTAACTTATAGACAAGCAATACAACATCCCATAGACAAGCGTTGCTACAGCCTTTCAACAAGCAAAGAGGATTAACTCACTATACTCGTACAACGCATACCTCTCGGTGGGTTGCTTCATGCATCCTATCTTTAGACTACACGATTAAGCATGCGATTGACTTTGATAAATAAACGCTGAAGATAAAATATGATAGAAATGAAGATGATGATGAAAACGGTAATAAAGGAATTCAGATTTGCATTGATCACAAAATATCTTAATATCTCAAGCTAAAATGTAATACAATATAGAGATTAGAATGGAGATAAAGGAATCTGGGTCAAGGCTGCCGGTGGTGCCATGGTTGAATGGTGGAGATGTCTCTCTCGAGCTCTATCTCCGTCAAATGCTCCGATTGTCACTCGGTATGGGTTGTGGAGATGAGAAATTCTCACTGGAAATCTCTTTTAGGCTCTCATCTGTGATCACAAACTTCTGCCTTGAGGCAGAAGCTCAGATGTCTTAAAATGAAGGTCTTAAGGGCTATTTATAGAGTTTGGACGCCGACAGTTGTAATGATGAAGGTATGGCTCATTGTTGCTTTTGTCGCGGTATGGGTATTGTCACATCGCCTTATCTTGTTGATACTCCCAAGGTATGCGTCCGAGTTGAATTCAGCTGAAGTTATCAAACGCGTTCTACCCATCTTGCGATCTTCTATTATGGTTGTCAATCCGTGGCCACATTTTCTATTTGTTCATCGCTTTCTCCATGCGTTAGACCCATGTATTTATCGCAACTTCCATGCATTAGACACATGAGATTGTTGTCCGCGTCGTCTTTGCGGTAGACTGCCTTCAACACATGCATTTGTCTATGATTGTTAGCTTCAAACGCATGCATGTGATTCTTGTGATAGCTACAAATATAGACACTTTGGCACGAAATAACACATAATATTGGGTCAGCAAGGATTTAGGTGCTAAACGACACAAAACTCAATTTTTCATAATTCTAAGTATTATCACTGCGTTTTTTACCTGTTAGCCCTCATAATTCTAAATAAAAAGCTTATAATAACTGGAATTTCTGCCATTTATCAGTGATGTTATGTGAAGTTGAAAAATAGAGTTGGTAATTGCCCAATAATGTGGGTAGTTACCTAAGGTCCTAAGTTATCATGGGTAATTATCTATATAATGGGGAGTTGGTAGTTACCTAAAATGTAGGTAGTTACATAAGTTATCATGGGTAGTTATCCATGTAGTGGGGAGTTGCCTATATATATAGATGATAGGCTTTTGATGAGCTTTCATAAACTTAGCATAACGTCTAATGTTAAGCTTTCCCAACCCAAGAATTAAAAAGTGAGGAAAAATTTAACTAAAATTAAAGAGTGTACTATGACAGACATTGCAGATAAGTCTGTTGTTGTTGCTATTATTAATGATTTATCTAATAGAGAGTACACTATTGCTCAGTCAATGGAAGAACATGTTACTCACATGGCGAACACCTACAACCCGCTTAAAAGTTTGGATGTGGATATTGGTAGGAGAGTGTTGGTTGAGTTCTTGCTGAAATCATGTAAGGGTGATAATTTCAAATAATTTCAAAGAACCTACAACCAACTTAAGGAAAATGGTCTCTTTCAGATATTAAGGTCATGCTATGCAAGAGAAGGAAAGGCAAAGGGAAGATTTTAATGTTAAACTTTCCCAAACCAACTTTGCCTATAATGGTAATCCAAACGTTGGTTCTAGTGGCGACAAAGCTCCAAGTAAGAAATGGAAGAACAAGGGAAAACAACCATTTAAGGTGTAGACTGGTAAAGGGAAAGGAGAAGCTGCTAAGATTCTGAAATGTTTTTGGTGCAACAAACCCGTGCACAAGAAGTCTGATTGCCAAAAGAGGAAGGAATGGTTTGAAAAGAGAGGTATATATTTTGTTTCTCTCTACTTTGAATCAAATTTGGTTAAAATACCTCATAATACTTGGTGGCTTGATACTGGTACAACTATTCATGTTTCTAATGTTATGTAGGGTTACCTAAATCTCCATTGAACGCGAGAAAGTGAAAGCTTTCTATTTATGGGAAATAGGATGAAGGCATAAGAACATATAGAATCGTATTAAATACAAGCTATTGCCTTGATCTAAAGAAGTGTCTATATATTCCTGATTACTCTAGAAATCTTGTTTTTATTTCTAGGTTGGATGTTCTAGGATTTGATCTTAAGATTGGACATAATTATTTTTCATTATATTGTGGAACAAACCTATGTGGTACTGGTTTATTGTATGATACTTTGTATTATTTCAATCTAAATAGGATCAGTAAAATTCCCCATGGGGACCCCCCGCCCTGATTAGGGCAAGGAATCCTCGGTTTGATCGGAGATGGGGTCAAATTGAGAACCTCTTTAGGGTCCCCGAACTGGGGATGGGGCGGAGATGGGGAGGGTATCCCCACCCCGATTGGATTTTTAATATATTTTACTAAATATATATATTATGTATTTTAACTTTTTACATTTAGCTTAGTTTTTCGTTTAGCTCGATATAAGCCCAACTAAAGTGTCCAAGCCCAAACCAAAGATAATTTTAGGATTTTTTTTTTAAAACAAAAATCCACATGGAGAAACAAAAGGGGAAACAAGGAATCCTCACCTTCAAATGGCGGGGATGAGAGTAAATTCCCCCATCGGGGACGAGGACGGGAATCCCTCTCCACCCCACTCCAACCCCTTTGCTAACCTTAAATCTAAATTTTACTTTTGTCAATCCCCTGTTTAATATTGAATGTGATGTTGGTATAAAAAGGAATGCATTAAATGAGTCTTCTGCTGACTTGTGACATAAAATACTCGATCATATATCCAAATAGAGGATTTTGAGACTAATAAAAACCGAAGTTTTATCTCAACTGGATTTTACCGATTGGAATCATACTTGTGGGAATTGCATTAAAAGTAAGCAAACCAAACATATATCAAAATAGGCTGCCACCAGAAGTAGTGGATTACTCAATTTAATACATACAAATATTTGTGGTCCTTTCAATGTACAGTATTGAAGCAATAAGAGGTATTTCATCACATTCATTGATGATTACTCTAAGTACTATTATCTTTATTTGTCGTATGAAAGAACTCAATCGATTGATGTCCTTGAGACATTTATTATGGAAGTTGAGAGGCAGTTAAATAGAAAGGTTAATTTAATATGTTTTGATAAAGGTAGTGAATATTATGGAAAGACATCGGAAGTTGGACAAATTCCAAGTCCATTTAAGAGACTCCTTGAGCTAAGGGCAATTTTGCCCAATATATGATACCCAAATCACCACATCAAATTGGTGTAGCAGAAAGGCATAAACGTACATTGATGGAAATGGTGAGGAGTATGATGAGTGATAGTACTATTACCTTTTTCATTGTGGATATATGCATCTAGGACAACCACATACACATTGAATAGAGTACATAGTAAAGCAATTCTTAAGACACCTTATGAGTTGTGGACATTTAGGAAGCCTAATTTAAGACATCTTCACGTGTGGGGCTGCCAAACTAAAGTGAGGATATATAATCCACATGAAAAGAAGTTGGATTCCAAAACCATTAGTGGTTATTTCATTGGATATCCAGGGAGGTAAAAAAGGTATAGATTCTATGGTTGTAACCATAGTACAAGACTTGTAGAGCCTGGGAGTACTCGCTTCATTAAAAATGGCAGGGTTAGTGGAAGTGTGGGTGCACGTGATGTAGAGATAAGAGAGTCATTGATGGACCAAAATCCAACAAGCGATCCATCTCACGTTGTTATTCCTATTATTGTAGCTCGGCCACAGGGCATGGATATGGAACAACAGATGAATGCTCCAAATCCAATCACGGATGCCATTGTTCAAGAATAGGAGGAAAATGCTCAAGTTAATGAACAAATGCAACCTCAAGAAGAAAGAGCATTAAGGAGGTCTACTAGAGAGAAAAGACCAGCTATTTCAAATGAGTATATAGTTTATACACTTGAGCATGAAAGTGACTCAAACATTGATGATGATCTGGTCTTTTTTTATCAAGCCATGAATGGTGAAAATTCTGATAAGTGGTTAATGATCATGAAGGAAGAGTGGATGAGATGCACACCAATGCCCAAGAAAGAGATAACAATATTATGAACTCTTCAACTTTCGTTGTAAACTTGACTATAAGTTTGCAAATGTTGTTATCTTATAGTTATGGTAACAACATTAACATATAGTTATTGAAAGTATAGTTAGTTTGTGTATGCTGTTTCAATTAGTGGNAATGTTGTTATCTTATAGTTATGGTAACAACATTAACATATAGTTATTGAAAGTATAGTTAGTTTGTGTATGCTGTTTCAATTAGTGGTTTGTTGGGGGGGGGGAGGGGGGATTCAAAAACTAAGTTGGGGGAGGTAAGTTGGTTTGTATAAGTAAACGTATATGTCTTGGTTTGTTTCAATTCTTATGAGTTGGTTGTAGTTATAAGTTCGTTGGGTTTAAGTTGGGTTTTAAGTTTTATATTAGGTTCAAGTTAAAGTGAGTTTTATTTGTTAATGTTCTTATATATGCAAGTTTGAGTTGGTTTGTTTCAATTCATTAATGTTCTTAGTTGAGTTTTAAATTCTATATTCATTTTGAGATTGATATATGGTATTTGAGCATTAAACTTAATTAAATTTGTATTTTGTAGGTACCTCGAGGTTTATGTTGCAGATGCATCTCCCGATAAACACGTTTTAGGTTGTAGATGTTAATGTTATTTTTTATTTAGGAATTGTGGATTAATGTTGTAGATGCATCTCCTGATACGACCTGATGCTATCATGAACTTGTATTTTTTTTTTTATTGAGAAATTGTGGATGTATTTTTGTTAATTTGAGATGAATAGTATATTTAAGACTTGAAATTCAAGCATGTTTTCTATATAATATTTACTTTGGTATTACATTTACTTGATTTTGATAATTTTTATATTAGTTTGAATGATATTTGTAAAATTCAAACAAGTATGACATTTGAAAAAAAATATTTAAATAAAGAATTAAAAAAAACTAATTTCGATGGTTAAATATATAATTCGACGATACAAGGGGTCAGGAAAAACTATATTTAATACGTTTTTCATCTTCTCCCGAAGGTAATAAACAAAAAATCCCGATGATACGGGGTCAAAAAATCTATGAAATACACTGACCGCATAAGTCAGCTTGCCCGATGGTCGTAATTCATAAAGACCGTCGGGATAAAATAAAAAAAAACTTTTTCTGATAGTATAAGGTTACCATCAAGATAGTTTAATATCTCTCAACGGTGGCTGCAATTTGTCACGGTCGAGATATATCCAATTATCCCGACGATGGCTCCGATTTGTCACGATCGGGATATATCTAATTATCACGATGGTGACCTTGCACTGTCGAACGAAGTTTTTTTCTCCTGACGGTCTTTATAAATTACGACCGTCGGGGTTTAATAACTATCCTGACGGTCTTATTTAGGATCCGGATAAAGGTCCTATTCTCCGTCCGTCGAGGTAATTATTTTTCGCCACGATTGCATGTTATACTGTCGGGGATGATTACGCCAACGAGGCTTTGCCCATGGTCTCCTCGATGATTAGTTGGCCATTAGCAAAAGTTCGACTGACGCTCTTTCTGACTAATCCCGACGGTTTTTGTCGTCGGAAAAGGTCCAAACTATTATAGTGTTTTTTTCCTTTTTTTTTTTCTTTTGTAATATGGAGGGTTTTGAGTTAAGTACTATATAAATACTATTTCATAGAATGTATTTAAGCCTCTTTTAATATAATAATAATAATAAAATTAAATATAAAAATTATATTATATTTTCATCTAAATAGTTTGTACAATTTTTTTTTTTTTAAAAAAAGATTAATTTGTAATACAATGATTATCAATCCAAATTTTATTTTGATTTTTTTTTAATATATAATGAAAAAAATAGGGTTGGGGAAAGTATTCCAAAAATATGGATGTTTAAATCGGTGTACCGGGTACAATGATTACACGCTAAAATCGTGTAACCGGATAACGAGTACTTTGGCCCACCTGGCACGCCCATCTGCGTGGCAAGTCATCGCAGTTTGACTGAAGGAATCGTGTTTACCGGTACACGATTCCACCACGCCTTAAAAGCTCCGCCCGAACCCTTCTTCTCTCACTGCCACTTTAACATTTTTCCCTCACCGAGACCTATCGATTCCCTCTTCTACCTCCAAAATCTCGTTGATTTTCCGTCATCCGAGGCCTCTATTTTCATCGAATCTCCAAAATTTTGCATTGCTCGATTTTAGTCCTTCATTTGATTCCTCAACCGGAATCCTCCATTGTAGGCGACCGTATGCTTCGATTTTCATACATTTTGGCTGCCGGATTTTTGTTGGTATATTTCTTTCTCTAGTTGGGTTGATATTGTGGTATTATGTATCTTTTGCATTGTTTTTTGGGCTAAAGTTATTTAAACATGAGTTTATGTATGTTTATGTATGATTTAGTGATAGTTTAGTGTATAGTTTATGTATGATAGTATTAAATGTATGTAATTATAAATAGTTATGTATAGTTTAATGTTGTATAAGTTTTGTGTATGGATTGTATTTAATATAAGTTTTGTGTATATGATTAGTTATATATAGTTTGTGTATGATTAGTTTATGTATAGTTTATGTATGATTTAGTTTATCTATGTTTTTTGGCTGATCTTACATTTTTTTTTTTATTTGTTTGGATTGATTTAAACTTAGAAATCTTATATGTATAGTTTATGTATGATTGATTTAAACTTAGAAAACTTAGAAATTAGAGTTTGTTGGGTTGACATATTAACATATTTTTTTGTCAACTATAACAGTTGAAAAAAACAAATAAATATGTCGATGCGTCCTGAAGATTTAGTAATTCTTGAACCTGGAAATGATGGAGATAGTGACATCGACGTTGAAGTGAATGAATTATTTGGAAACGACGGTAGTGGTGAACATGATCTTGAGTTGGTACCGTCAGAAATGTTCAACCAAATAGATTGGGAAATGACAAATTCAACGTGTGAACTAGGGTCTACTTTGGAAGAAAGGAATGTAGGAGTAGATAATTGTAGTTTAATACAAAAGGAAATATTGTTTAATACTAAAGAAGATTAACAGCTTGCTGTAAAAAAATATTGTGTGACAGAACACTACGAAATTGTCGTAGTGGATCGTAGTGGAATCAAATCAAGATCTCTGGTAGGTTAAATGTAAATCTTGGAGTGACGATTGTGCTTGGAGGCTACGGGCATGTCGGCGTAAAACTCATGGGATGTTTGAAATCATAAATCTTCAAGGAGAACACTCATGTTTATTTTCAGAGTTAACACAGGATCATTCATAGCTGGATTCAAATTTCATGAGTATCGAAATATCAGAATTTGGTTAGAGCTGATCCTGGAGTACCTGTAGTCCTACTTCAAGAAGCCATTAAAAGACAATATGGCTATAATGTCAATTATAGACGGGTGTGGCAAGCCAAGAGAAAAGCATTAATTGTTGTGTTTGGCGATTGGGAGAAATCATATTCGATGCTTCCGTATTGGTTGAGCGTTGTTGTTCATTACAATCCAGGAACACGAACAGACTAGTTTTTCCTTCCCTCTAATGTGCCAGGTACGACTATGTTTGGACGAGTTTTTTTAGTCTTTTGGTCCTGCAAGAGAAGGGTTCAACCATTGTAGGCCATTAATCCAGATTGATGGAACTCATCTATACGGAAAGTATAAGGGAAAATTATTATCAACCTTATCTATTGATGCAAACGGACATATATTTTTCCTTGTTTTTGCTATCGTAGAAGGTGAGAATTCGTCCAGTTGATCATAGTTTTTGTGGGCATTGAGTGAATATGTTACACAAAAAGAGGGTATTTGTTTGATTTCTGACAAACATAAGGGCATTCTTGCTGCAATTAATAATGAAGAAATTAGTTGGAGTGAACCCAGAGTGTACCACCGATATTGTCTTCGCCATGTTATCAGTAATTTCAATACAAAATACAAATCGAAGCAACTAAAAAATTTAGTGTTTAAGGCCGGAAATCAACACCAAAGGCGTAAGTTCATTCGGTGCATGAAAGAATTGAAACAATTGCACCCTGAATGTCTTGAATTTTTTTCAGACATTGACTTAGAAAAATGGACATAATCACATGACGATGGGTACCGCTATGGGTGGATGACCAGCAATGCAACTGAATGCATGAACGACATTTTTAAAGGTGCTAGAATGTTACCCATTACTTCTTTGGTTAGGCTAACATTCTATCGCGCAATATTGTATTTTGAACGTCAGAGACAAGAAATTAGTGAAGCACACGATCATGGGGACATATATACAGAATATGCCCTAAAGAAACTGAAGAGGTGGAAAAAACGAGCATCGACACATACGATGACATCCATTGACAGGGAATGTCAAACTTTCGAAGTACAAACTGACATAAGTATGATTTCTCCCTACAAAGGACATCACACCCAAGTTTTAAGCTTGAAAGAAGGGACATGTTCTTGCAATAAGTGGTAATCATTCAAGATTCCATGCTTTCATGTAATTACAGTTTGTAATTACATGCATATGACATGCCTACCACTTATTGATGAATGCTACAAATTGTCTAATTCCAAGCGTTGTTATGAAGGCTACTTCCATCCAATTCAACACCCAGATTATTGGCCAGAATTATCATTTACAGAAGTTCGTCCAAATGCAGACTCACTCAGAGAACAAGATCGGCCAAAAAGTACGCGCATTCATGATGAAATGGATTAGAGAGAAGCAAGCCAAAAAATGCGATGTACAATTTGTAAAAGAGAAGGACATAACAAACGCACTTGTCCACACCTTACATTGGATACTTCGTCATCTTCGAGTCATTAGGATTTTTATTATTTTTTACTTGTATATTTCATGTATTTGTATTATTTATGTATTTATAATTTTCATGTAATTGTATATTTCATGTATTTATATTCTTTATGTATTTATATTGAATTTATGTAATGAATTTATTTAATAAACTTACTTTATGTAATTGTATTTTCTTATGTATCTTTTATGTTATCGATTCTATTATGTAATATAATTTGAATTTTTTAGGTAATGGAGCATGGTCCTTTTAATCCTGTACAATTGTACTAACAAAACACGCATCATTCACATATAGTATGAGATAGTTCTTCCACTATAGTGTTGAGTTGTCGGAGAAGGGAGGCGACTGCATAACATACTATCCCATTTGATCACCGCATTATTCCATATGTTCAGGAGGCGGGTTTTCTTAGAGTTGCACAGATTGGTTTCATCCAGCTTGATTGGCACCTGATTATTGCTCCAGTTGAGCGCTGGAGACCAGAGACCCACACATTTTACCTGCCATGTGGGGAATGCACGATTACGCTGCAGGATGTTTCCGTACATTTTTGGGTTAAGAGTGGACGGGCAACCATTGACAGGCTCACTACAGTATGACTGGAAAAACGTTTGTGAAGAGCTCTTAGGCGTTCTATCAGAGGATCTAAAGGGATCGAGATTGAGTATCCCTTGGTTGGTGTCCCAGTTTCCCGAATTACCTCCTGATGCCGACGACATCAGCGTACGTAGGTACGCACGAGCATACATCGTACAACTTATTGGAGGATTTTTATTTGCCGACAAGTCAAATACTCTGGTGCATCTTATGTTCCTCCCATTATTGTCTGATTTTGAACACGCTGGTACGTACTCGTGGGGTGGTGCATGTCTTGCATGGTTGTACAGAGAACTTTGTCGGGCTTCCAATGCACAAGCATTGGAAATAGCGGGGCCACTGATACTATTACACGTATGGGATTATAATTGATTTTCAATTGTAGCACCACAAGTCCAACTACAGGCCCCAGATCATCGTCCACTTAGTGCCAGGTATTATTTTATTTATATATTTAGTTCATTACCATTTTATGTAAGAATATAAATTAATTGTATTTTTTATAATTTTAGATGGAATGGTGTATTGGCTGCCTTTGAACAGTCAGCAAATATGTTGCTCCAAAAATATTCGACTGACGCCCAATCAGGTAGTAAGTATGTATATAAATGAATATTTAAAAAAAATTATATGTATACTTATTATTATTATTATTTTGTCAGGTTATTTGGACGCCATACACACAGATTTCTGTCTCTTATACACATCTAGATGTGTATAAGAGACAGCCATTGACAGGCTCACTACAGCTGTCTCTTATACACATCTAGATGTGTATAAGAGACAGACATTCGACATGCTGACACCCAATCAGGTAGTATATATGTATATAAATGAATATTTAAAAAAATTATATGTATACTTATTATTATTTTTTTTTTTGTCAGGTTATTTGGACGCCATACACACAGATTTGGTCATCCTTACTTGATTATTGTCGTGATGGGAAGACATCTGGTTGACTGTTAGCCCTTTTATATGCTTCCATATAGTAGAGTGGCATCATTCAGATCATGTGTTGAGACAGTTCGGTATGCGACAAATGATACCTTCGTTGTCCTATACACTCCCAACACTACACCATATCGATTTAAGAGGTAAGCACGACCAAGACTGGCGTCGAATCCATGCGGAGTATTTATCATATTGGCATGGACGACGTGATCGTTGTGTACAGGGAGAATTAACAGATGGGCCAGCTGTATCAGACGACTACTTTCCCTGGTACAATTCGATCACGAGGCGATTTATCTTACCTGACGGCGCTTACTATTACTGCATGGTAAGATATTTAAAATCAGACATTTTTCATATATATAATATGAATATTGTTTAATATTTTTTTTGTTCTACAGAATAATTTTATTGGCGATGTTCAACAATATTCAGTGCAGAACAACCTACCAGAATTGGGTTCAATGTATCAGCAAACATTGATCAACGTAGAAAGTATTATTCAACAAACAAGACGACTCAATGTTGTTGATACCGATCGAAGACGTATTTGTCGTAGACGACAGAGACATCGGGGTGAACCTAATTTAGAGGGACATGAAGGCAACCCCGTGAGGAGTAAGGGCCAGGGGAGTCGTTTTTAAATCCCACATTGTATCATTTTCAAATTGAAAATCTCAAAAGAACTAATTGTAAATATTCTTTAATATCATGGTATTTTTTTTTAATATGAGTGCAAGATGTTTTCATTGTAGATTAAATATATAATTAAGTTTAATAATGAAAGAATTAAGTTTATTAATTAAGTTTAACAATTAAAAAAATAATTATAAGCAATAATGAAGGAATTAAGTTAAGTTTAACAATTAACTTTAAAAAAAAAAGAAAAAAATTTATAAGCGAATCGTGTATCGGGTACATGAGTTCACTTGACCGGTCAACCAGTCAACTGGCCACGTCAGCTGACTAGATTAAATTGTACTCGTGTATCCGATATACGAGTATGCCACATGAAAATCGTGTACCGGGTGCACGATTCTACTACCCTAAATCACTTTCCCAAAACACCTATTTTTTAAAATACTTTCCCCCAATCCTATTTGTGTCATTATTTATTAAAAAAATATTATTTTAAAAAAATATTTTCTTTTACTATCTTACTAGCTCAGAATGTTTTAGCTAGATAATCATTTTTTTTACTATTTTTCTCTCCAAAATGATAATTTAAAAAGTTTTAATATCCTTACTTAAATGGTTGTTCTCTTATTAAATACAAAATAAAATTTCATCCCACATCCTACAAATAATAAACGAGTATGAAATTTTGAAAAGGGATACAAATAATAAAAGTAGTGGTTACATAATTCAGGTGGATGTGAAATTTTGAAAGTTCTTTATTTATTATTTATATAGATACATAATTATAATTAATTAACTTAATCATTTTTCTTTTACCCTTTCAAATATTTAATCAATCATAATGTATATATATATATCTCAAATAAAAGATCGTTATTAATCTTTTTAAATTTCAAAACAAAATGGTAAATTTTTCATTGTATGACACATTTTGCATTCCCTATAAATAATTATACCTTTAAATGGCTAAACAAAGACCATTTTTCTTTTTTTCTTTCAAATTGAGTCGACTGATTTCATATACATGTTAATCTTTTAATTATTTTAATTTGATAATTAATTTTATTTTATAATTTAGACAGTCAGATTTCATTTTCTTTAATTGGATAACATATTGTTCTTATGGTTTTCTAATCTTTTGAAAGTTTTTAATACGTTTCAATTTTTTTCTTTAAATATTTTTATACTTTTTTTTAGTCATAAAAAATTTAAAGTAGTCAAATTCCTGAAATAGAAAAATAAATTATCCATTTACTAAAAGATGACAAATAAATAGTCCATTATAACATATGGCCTATTAATGCATTTGTAAAGGAACTCATTTGTTAAGCTAAGCAAATAATTGTGTTTCCTTTTTTGTGTTCAATTGTTGATTCAAGATATGTCAAACTTTTTAACTTCTTTTCAATTCATTTTATTTTAAAAATTAAATTATTACATTGAATTCTATTTTTAGATTTTTTTATTTCTATTTAAATCATAATTCAATTTGTATAAACAAAAATACATAGTGAGAATCACACAACTATCAATTACATAATATTATTTGAGTAAAAAATTTCATTTAAAATAATTTTAAAAACAAAGTTACAATAAAATTTTCACATGTGCAATGTATTATTAAACTAATGATAATTAGATTAGTACATATCCATTAATTGTAACATCAAATATTATAAGAAAAAATAATAAAAAGCCGTTTTGTAGACAAATAAAGGATTTTAAATGATGAGCATACTCATTCTCCTTGAAATGTTAATTAATATTTAACTGTCCTATTAGTTGATTTGTCTCTTTTTTTTAAAAAAAAAAAAATCATGAGTGTTTCAACTGACTTCTGCATTCAAACGATTCGGTTACAAAAAGTGAAAATTATAGCAATTTCTTCCTTTGCTATTACTTTTTGTTGATGTTTTAAAAAATCAAGATAAATTTTGGAAATCATCAAATCGTGTTTAAGTAAAAAGTATTGAATGTTTTCAATACTAGAAAAAGATTTGGTTCTTCTGTCATATTTTTTTATCAGCATTTTTGTAGACAAAAAGAAGTGATCCTTCCTTTGCTTCATTCAAATCTTTTTCTAAACTCAAAAGGTACTTTTTTTTGTTTCTAAATCTTGAAAAATTCTTTAATAATAGAAAAAAGATCTGATTCTTGTGTCACATTTTACGATCAACATTTCAATACTTGTAGGGAAAAAGAAGTGATCCTTTGCTCTATTCAAATCTTTTTCTAAACTGAAAAGCTATATTTTTTCCTTAGCATTCTTTTTTTTTTTTTTCTCTAAATCTTGGAAAGTTTTTTAATAATAGAAAAAAAAAAATGATCTGATGCACTCAAATGAAGAATTACCACATCATTTTATTAAAGTCTTCTCTTAAAGTACAAAGGAAGTCTTATTTATCAGAGAAGCGGGAAACTAAAGCTCTAGGAGATCGGCAACCGACTGGAGGGGTAAGTTTGTTGAAAAGGGCTTCATAACCGGTTGGAGTTAAACAAGAATTACAAGATTAATGCGGGTTTAACTACTAACTAAAGATTAGGGGTGTACATGGTTCCATTCGATCTGATTTTGGACAAAACCAGTGCTCGAATTGAATGTGTTGGCTTTCAATACTGTTGAACCAAACAAAACCAGTGCTCGAATTGAATGTGTTGGCTTTCAATACTGTTGACCAAAAAATTGCAAAACTTTCGGTTTTGATTTTTGAATCGAACCAACTTTGTTCGGTTCGCTTTAGATGGAGGATGACTTTTTGCAAATAGTGCGGTGAGAGTCAAAATTACTAGGTTTATTTCTTTGTCTCTTGTTCTGGCTGACGCTGATTACATTTGCTTTGAATCCCATTAATTTTTAGAGTTCAACTTGTTGGTTTTCTTTTCTGCGAAATTGAGCTTAGTGTGAAAATTGTGCCCAACAAATTGACTTGGAAATCTATTTTGAAGGAGAAATTTTGGACCAACCATAAAATTGTCACGTCATTTACTAAATTAATGATGAAATTCCAAAATATTAAATTTGGGACTAATTAGGAGTTGACATGTGCTCAAATTGAAGTTGAAAACAAATTTCGATAATGCCGCGTGGTTTCATCATGACCGTTGAATTGAATAAAATTAACTTGATCCAATTTAATATTATGATTATTTGGGTTAAAGTCTCTAAACCTAAAAATAAGTTGAATTTGACTTAGATGTCAAATCAAACCTAAATCCAACTAATTGGGCCTAAGAGTCATACTTATAGATCGACCAAACCCAAATCCAACTAATTAGACTCAAGAGCTAGACCCATGGGTCAACCAAGCTCAAGCCTATGAAGCCCACTTGAGAACTCTAGCTCTTCTCATTTAAGTTCAGCAATTCTATCTTCAGAGAGCCTAGAGAGAATTCATCACTTCTAAGACTCCTAAAGTTGTACTCTTAGAAGACAAAGACCTTTGATCAAGTATTAGAGATTGAACCGCATTGCATCAAATCAATATCAACACCAACACTAACTCAAGTTTAACTCCACGAAATACGTTTCTCAGGAAACCTTGTGTGAACACCTATTCTCCCATAACAATTCATTTGATTGATTATCTCACTTGAGAAAAGAAATCTGGAAAGTTATCGCATTCCTTCATCCCCGAGTTGTCAAATCTCCCACAAGGATTGCAACTTTATGGAAATACAAGTAAAACAACAAAGACGACAATAATTTGTTTGTTTTTAAAATCAACTATTTTTAAGAGTTATTTTCCAAAAATAAGTATGCCAAATAAGGCCATGTGTTTTTAGTATCCAAATATTAAATCTCAAGCTTTTAAATTTTTAGTTTTAAAATGTCCCAAGAAAAAAAAAGCTTTGTGAATTCCTTTTTAAAGAGATTTTACTGGCGAGAACTTTGAATATTCTATTATATGATGCTTTTTGCTTTTTCAAAATATTTTTCGAACTTTATTTTTTATGTACTTTTTGGGAGTTACCATTAAAAAATGATATGTAACAATCTAAGTTTAGGAAGGAAACATGTAACAATTCGAGTTTAGAAGGGAGACATGAATGAACTGAGATCACATCCGAGTGAGAGGGATCCCGAAGACATAAAAGTGTAGTTAAGAAAGGTTAAAAAGAATTTAAAGCCACTACCTATACCAACAAGGTATACCTTCCTTTTCGATGACTTAGTTATAAGAACTTCACAGCTTGCAGTAATTATTTGTGAGTGTGAAAGAAATCAGACATGAGGATTTCCACGAGCAGCGAAATGATTGTTCCAATTTCTATTTGAAATTGAACATATAGAATTACAGTCACGAAACAGAAACTTACAGGTCATGCACAATACGAAATTACAGCATGCTTAACAGATAAACAAGGGAAGAATTATACATACCTTTGAAGACTCATGCTTTAAACTCCCTCGATCACGAATGCTCGTTCAGCCTCCAAGACAGCAACGCTCGAACACAACGCAACACAACATGATCAATAGCAACCACGAACTCAACAATCTCCAAGATCACAAACCCAACGAACGACCCTAAAAAACCTCGAACTCAGTCGAGTTGAGTGAGGACACCACCACAATGGCTATCTTGGTATTCTCGGTGTAAGAATCCAGAAGTGTGGGCTCTGTGTGGACTTGGTCAGAGGAAGAGACCGGGGGAATAACAATTGTGTAGACGATTGAGTAAGTGGGAGATGACAATAGTCTATCGTATTGATAAATGCTCAATCATTTAAAAATAGGCAAGCTATTGTATAGCAAATGCCCTGCGATCATTTAGCTACGACCAGCTGAGTGAACTATCGTATAGTATCACTCCATGATCATTTAGTCTCTCTTTCAGCTATCGTTTAGTGAATCCAATTCACTTGACAGCAAACCGCGAGTTCCTTTCCGAGAGTGGCAACTCTAGCAAGTCTACTAAATTTAGGAAAACATTTTTCCTATTATCTCATGGTTACCATGAAACCACCATTAACCTCCCACCAATTGGTTATCAGAGGAAAAGATATAGTTATCCAATAATTAATATTATTATAAATATATATGATAATAAACTTACCATATTATATTTATAACCTATAGTTTTAATATTTCATCTCATGAAACTTATAAACCATAGTTCTTTTTCTATTTCATGGTACTTAATGTAAATCATATTTACATTGATCCTCTACTTGATGTATCTCATACATCACATCGATCATATCATATATAATCAAATTTCCTCTGTTAATTTGAACATTTCAAATCAACACCAAGAACTGATTCTCAACTTGAATCCATTGAGCTACCAAGGGGACCTTATGGACCTGTAGCTTGAAGCTCCAATGGTATGTGAATAACTGATTAAACTCTTTAGTCACGGGATCCACCATCCGTTAACTGCCAGGCACTCCACTAAAAACTGACAGTTGCACTCTTCTTACTACAAATATATTTTGTGTCCATATCAACCAATCAACAGCGCGATAACCCTTCACATATCGCTCGAGTACAGTTGGGCAAATAACTGTTATGCCTCTATAGTTACATCTGTCTTCTTAAGTACCACTGATCCCTTTAATGAACATAAGTCATAATCCTGAAGGAAATCTTATTCAAGAGTACCTACGAGCGGAACTGGATCTTTCCAATTCATTGTGATAGAATTTCCACATATACATTCAAACATACTAATATGCATTCATAATGCTAAATTATTGACATGCTCAAAGGAACGATAAATAAGTGATCGAGAGATCATACTAGTTGAAGACTTATTATTCACAGCAAATATCGCTTCCACTGAGACGGTAAGCTATCACTCAATAAAACCCAATCGTCTACCTCGAACAGTCTCCACACGAACAGAAGGAAACAGAGACGACACCACCACTCAGAGCCCTCAGTATTATTGGAGTGAGAAGTCAAAGGGTGGGCTTTGTTCGGATTTGGTAGAGGGAAGGAGGAAGGGAGATCGTATACAACGATCAAGCAAGTAGGAGTTAGGCTCGTCTATTGTATAGACAAAATGCTTGATCGTTTAGGTGAAGTATATGATCATGTAGAAAAAGGTAAGTGATCGTCTAAACGATCGTGTAGGGAAAGCTAAGCGATCGTCTATACGATCGTTTAGTAAATATCAGACGTTAAACGATCGCTTAAGAAAAGGTAAACGATCGTTTAATAAATAACGCGCGCGGGTGTAATCGTTAAACGATCGTTCCAGCACTATCGTATAGGCACAGGTTTTGCTAAGCGATGACACTCTTCAACACAATGTCCGTGCATACAATGCTTAACACAGCGTGAGCTATTTAAGCGTCTGAAAGTAATTTTTCAACTTACTCATCCGTTATGAAAACAGAAGAGACGCCATCCTATTACCCCTTTAACCGTTCAATTAATAGACAATGAATATAATCACATCATATTCATAACCTATGGATTAATATTATATATTAATCATAGTATTTTTCCTCCATTAGATATAAATCATATTTATATCCAATTTCCTTCAAATTAATGTATCTCATACATAAAGTTAATTATATCATATATAATCGAACTCCCTCTTGTCAATTTGAATATTTTAAATTGATCCAAAAACTGATTCTCAACTTGAATCTAAGCTACCAAGGAGACCTTATGAACCTATGGCTTGAAGCTCCAACGGTACGTGAATAGCTGATTAAACTCTTTAGCCACGATATCCACCATCTGTTAACTGCCAGACATTCCACTAAAGACCGACAGTCGAACTCTTCTTACCATATATATTTTTTTATGTCCATTGGATATAACCAATCATTAGTACGATGACCCTTTACAGATACTCGTAAGTAAAACTGGCCAATTTACCATTTTCCTGTAGTTACATCTTACTCCTTAAGTACCACAGATCCCTCTAATGAACAATACAACATAGTTCTACCATGTGTGAACACCTCTCGGACTATGAGAAGATGTATGGTGCCACATCGTTCAAGCCCCGGGATCAGCCCTTAAGAGAGCAATCTATCTACTTACCCCTGCTTCGAGAAAGGAGTGAACTCCATCTTGTGAAGCTGAGTTCCTAACTCTCAAATCAGACAAATCCCCAAAGTGGTAGGTTTGAGTCGGCACTTTGGCCACTCCCACCCATGTAAATCAAGGAACGCCCTCAATGGCAGGAGTTCTCAACTCACTTAAGATTGAGGTCATGTTACCTATGGTCATCCTAGTGAAGTGAAGTCTCTGTCATGAACAGAGTTATATGAGGAGACGTTAACACTTCGAGGTCAGTCTTATACAAAACTCTTTGTATAGGACGCCTCCACTCGCATGTCCCCTACACGAATGATCAGGATCAGATCATCTGTGACAAGTCATAACACTTGTAACTATTCCATAAAGCGCGGCCATATCTGTAGGGTTATCAGGATAAGGTTTCCCTTCTATATCCATATACTACAGACCAGTTTGATTGTCACTTAAGACACGATCCACTTGTATGTCACTAGATACATGCTTAAGTTACATAAAGAAAACCAGGGATATAAGTTTATTAGTTTGTGGTAAAATAAAAAACATCTAAATGTACAAAGTCAAGAAGTGAAGTAAATATCATATATATTATACATCACAAGCGCGTTCTTACAAAGTTGTTTACGAACTATGGACACGAGACTTTAGGACAAACCCAACAAGTCCTCACTATGATGAGTCCTGTCTTTCAAAGAGAAGCTATGGCCACTATGTTCAAGACCCGAAATTAGCTCTTAAGGGAGCAATCTATTACTTACCCCTGCTTCGGGGTGAAGGATCTCTTACCGAAGAGTTCCATGAGCACGTTCGGATCGCTCCAATCTCACAGTGATCGAAATACAACAATATACATTTAACATACAATTATGAAAACAAACACTAATTATTGACATGCTATGAACAAACAAAAAACAAGAGAATGAATGCCATACAGTTGAAAACAATCTTCACACTTTGGAACCAACACAGTGGAACCCTCCAAGCGATCTACCAACAGCCCAACAGTAGCAGCAACAACAGCAGCACGAACAACTGCACGAACATGAATGTCGCGCGTGTGGGGGGACGACACCACCACAAAAGAGCCCTGGGTATTCTCGGAGTGAGAACTCAAAGTGTGGTCTTTGGTGAATTTGGTAGAGGAAGGAGGAAACACGAATCGTGTAGGCGATAAGCAAGTGGGAGGGAGAAAGACGCTATCGCATAGCAGGTTGCTTATCGTTTAGAAGAAGCTACACAATCATGTAGATTTTACTGAACGATCGTTTAGCTAAATCAACACACTATACGATCGTTTAGAGAAGCTATCCGATCGTGTAGGAATAAGTGTGCGAGCATTTAAACGCGAGGTAGACAATTGTCTAGACGAAGAGCGACTATCGTATAGGCTCTCAATTTTCTTAAGCGATCGTTTAGGAAACACCAACGCGCTCGATTTCTTTTGGACGATCTTACGATGGCCGATCAAAATGAAAACTATTTTCGTTTTAAATCATCGATTACAATAACCGATGCTACCCCACTAACCCACATTCGTAAATTTTTGGATTAATTATCATATAATTAATTAACTAATTAATTAATAAATATAATCATATTATATTTTTAACCTATAGTTTGATATCACATATCTACTATAGTATTTTTCTCCTCTACTTGATATAAATCATATTTATATCTAATTTCATCCAAAATAATGTATCTCATACATTTAGCTAATTATATCATATATAATTAACCAGTTCAGTTATATCATATATAATTGAACTTCCTCTTGTCAATTTGAACATTTCAAATTAACCCAAACACAGTTCTCAACTTTATCCAAGTTACCCAGGGGACCTAATGGACCTGTGGCTCGAAACTCTAACGGTCCGTGAATAGCTGACTAAACTCTTTAGCCACGAGATCTACCATCCGTTAACTGTTAGGCATTCCACTAAAGACCAACAACTGAACTCTTCTTACAATAGATATATTTATGTGTCCATCAGATATAACCAATCATGAGTACGTTCACAGATGCTCGTAAGTATAGCTGGGCCAAATTATCGTTTTGCCCCTGTAGTTACATCTCACTCCTTAAGTACCACTGATTCCTCTAATGAACAATACAACATAGTCCAACTATGTGTGGACACCTCTCAGGACAAGAGAAGGTGTGTGGCGCCACATCGTTCAAGGTCCGGAATCAGCCCTTGAGAGAGTTATCTATCTACTTACCCCTGCCTCGGGGAAGGAGTGAATTCCATCTTGCGTAGCTGAGTTTCTAGCTCCCAAATCAGACGAATCCCCAAAATGGGAGATTTGAATCGACGACCTGGCCATTCGCACCCATACAAATCAAAGGATTGCCCTTAATGGCAGGAGTTCCCAACTTACTCAAGATTGAGGTCATGTTACCTATAGTCATCCTA
>NC_052352.1:32907653-32917639 GCF_009727055.1 Benincasa hispida
TTTTTGTGGATGGTCACAAGTGTTGTGACTTGTATAGATGGTCTGATCCTGATCATTCGTGTTGGGGACAATGCAAGTGGGGGCAATCCTACTAACAAAAGAGTTTATATAGATTGACCACGAAGTGTTAACGTCTCGTTATATAACACAAGTTATGACAAAGACTTCACTTCACTAGGATGACTCTAGTTAACATTGACCCTCAATCTTGAGTAAGTTGGGAACTCCTGCATTGAAGGCAATCCTTTTGAATTTGTATGCGGTGCGAATGGCCGGTCGTCGATTCAAATCTCCCATTTTTGGGGATTTCGTCCTGATTTGGGAGCTAGAAACTCAGCTACGCAAGATGGAATTCACTCCTTCCCGAGGCAGGGGGTAAGTAGATAGATAGAGCTCTCTCCAGGGCTGATTTCCGGACCTTGAACGATGTGGCGCCACACACCTCTCTGTCTGAGAAGGTGTTCCACACATGTTGGACTGATGTTGTATTGTTCATATTTTTAGAGGAATCAGTGGTACTTAAGGAGTGAGATTGTACCTAAGGAGCACAAAACGATAATTTGGCCCAGCTATACTTACGAGCAATTCTGTGAACGGTACTCATGATTGGTTATAATCTGATGGACACATAAATATATCTATTGTAAAGAAAGAGTTCAGTTGTTGTGTCCTTTTAGTGGAATGCCCTACAGTTAACGGATGGTAGATTTCGTGCTAAGAGTTCAGTCAGCTATTCACGGACCGTTAGAGTTTCGAGCGCACAAACGGTTCCATAGGTCCCCCTGGGTAACTTGGATACAAGTTGAGAAACTGTGTTTGGGTTAATTTGAATGTTCAACATTGACAAGAAGGAAGTTCAATTATATATGCTATAATGAACTGGTTAATTATATATGATATACATTAGTAAATTGTAATTGGATACATTATTTTGGATGAAAATTAGATATAAATCTGATTTATATCAAAGTAGAGAGAAAAATACTATAGTAGATATGTGATATCAAACTATAGCTTAAAAATAATAATATGATTTATTTTATTAATTATTAGTTAATTAATTATATGATAATTAATCAAAAATTTACGAATGTGGGGTTAGTGGGGTAGCATCGGTTTTGTACCATCGATGTATTTAAAACGAAACTAGTTTTCATTTTTGATCGGCCTTTCGTAAGATCGTCCCAAGAATCGAGCGCGTGGTGTTTCCTAAACGATCGCTTAAGAAAATTTGAGAGCCTATACGATAAGTCGCTCTTTCGTCTAAACAATTGGTCTATACTCGCGTTTAAATGCTCGCACACTTTATTCCTACACGATCGGATAGCTTCTCTAAACGATGTATAGTGCTGTTGATTTAGCTAAACCGACTCGCCTCCTACGCTAAATCTACATGATTGTGTCTTTCTTCTTAAACGATAAGCAAACTGCCTTATGCGATAGCGTCTTTCTCGTCCTCCCCAACTATGCTTATCGCTAGACAACATTCGTGTTTCCTCCTTCCTCTAACCAAATTTCACCAAGACCAACTTTGCAGTTCTCACTCCGAGAATACCCAGGGCCCTTCTTTTTGTGGCCTGGTGTCGTCCCCCCACACGCGCGACATTATGTTCGTGCAGTTTGTTCGTGCTGCTGTTGTTGCTGCTACCTGTTGGGCGTTGGTAGATCGCTTGGAGGGTTCCACTGTGTTGCGTTCCAAAGTGTGAAGATTGTTCTTTCACTGTATGGCATTCATTCTCTTGTTTTTGTGTTCATTGTAGATGTTAATCAATCCTCAAGCTGTTTGCTTCCTTCACTACACTCTGGCTATGTTACAATGTATATTTGTTGTATTTCGATCACTGTGAGACTTGAGAAGGCGATCCGAAACGTGCTTCATCTGGAACTTCCTTCGGTAAAGAGATCCTTCAACCCCGAGCAGGGGTAAGTAAATAGAATTGCTGCCCCTTCACACCGCAGCTCACATTCTTCGGGTTCTTGAACATAGTGGCATAGCTTCTCTTTGAAAGACAGGACTCCACCTCATCACGTGCAGGCCACTTCGCTCTCGCGCGGTTTTGTCCTATAAGTCTCGGTGTCCATTAGTTCGTAACAATTTGTAAGAAAGCGTTGTGATGTATAATATATATGATATTTACTTCACTTCTTGACTTTGTACATTTTAAGATGCTTTTTTATCTTTTAAACACAAACTAATAAACTCTCCATATCCCCCCCTGGTTTTCTTTATGTATACTTAAGCATGTATTCTAGTTGACATTACAGTGGATCGTGTCTTTAAGTGACAATCAAACTGGATCTGTAGTATATGGATATAGTAAGGGAAACTCTTATCTGATAACCCTAAGTATGGCCGGCCCGCTTTATGAATAGTTACAAGTGTTAATGACTTGTCACAGATGATCTGATCCTGATCATTTCGTGTAGGGGACATGCGAGTGGAGGCTGTCCCTTACAAGAGTTTTGTTAAGACTGACCTCGAAGTGTTAACGTCTCCACTCATCTATAACTACTGTCATCTGACAGAGACTTACACTTCACTAGGATGACCATAGGTAAACATTGACCTCAATCTTAAGTGAGTTGAGAACTCCTGCCATTGAGGGCGTTCTTGATTTTACAATTGGGTTGGGAGTGCCTAAAGTGCCGACTCAAACTTACCACTTTGGGGATTTGTCTGATTTTGAGAGTTTTAAGGTAACTCAGCTTTCACAAGATGGAGTTCACTCCTTTCTTGAGCATGGGGTAGTAGGGTTTAGATTGCTTCCTCTTAAGGGCTGATCCCGGGGCTTGAACGCATTGTCGGCACCATACATCTTCTCATAGTCCGAGAGGTGTTCACCACATGGTAGAAATATGTTTGTATTGGTTCATAATAGAGGGATCTGTGGTACTTAAGGAGTAAGATGTAACTAACAAGGAAAATGCGCTTAATTGGCCAGTTTTTACATTTACGAGTATTGTAAACGGTCATCGAGTACTAAATCGATTGGTTTATCCAATGGACATAAAAAAAATATTATGGTAGAAGAGGGTTCGACGATGTCGGTCTTTTGTGGAATGTCTTGGCAGTTAAACAGATTTGGTGGATTATCGTGGCTAAAGAGTTTAATCAGCTATTCACTGTACCTGTTGGAGCCTTTCAAGCATAGGTTCAAATAAGGTCTCCTTGGTAGCCCAATCTAGATTCAAGTTGAGAATGCAGTTTTTTGGGATCAATTTTAAATATTCCAAAAATTGACAGAGGGAGTTTCGATTTATATACTGATTAATTAACTTTAATGGTAAGTGAGATAACATTAATTTGAAGGAAATAATGGGATAATAAATGATGATTTATTCTAATGGAGGAAATACTATGATTAATATTACTTAATGATTTTCATAGTTATGAATATGATGTGATTATATTCATTGTCTTAATTGAACGGTTACAAGAGGTATAGGATGGCAGTCTTTTTCTGTTTTCATTTAACGGATGAGTAAGATTTGAAAAATTAACTTTCAGACGCCTTTAATAGTACGTTTGTTGGCATTGTATGCACGGACATTGTGTTGAAGGTGGTCATCGCTTTAGCAAAACTGTGCCTATACGATAGTCGCTGGAAACGATCGTTTAAGATCACCGCGCCGCGTTATTTATTTATTTAAACGATTCGTTTTACCTTTTTCTTAAAGCGATCGTTTAACGTTCTGATTTTACTAACGATCGTATAGAACGATCGGCTTAGCTTTCCCTACACGATGCGTTTAGACGATGCACTTACCTTTTTCTACATGATATATACTTTCACCTAAACGATCAATGGCATTTTGTCTATACAATAGAAGCGAGCCTAATCCCTACTCTGGCTTGATCGTTGTAATAGCGATCTCCCTTCCTCCTTCCTCTACCAAATCGAACAAAGCCCACCCTTTGACTTCTCACTCCAATAATAACTGCAGGGCTTCTGAGTTTGGTGGTGTCGTCTCTGTTTCCCTTCTGTTGCGTTGTTGGAGACTACTGTTCGAGGTTAGACGATTGGTTTTATTGAAGTGATAGCTTTTACGTCACTCACGTTGGAACGATACTTTGCCTGTTGAATAATAAGTCTTCAAAACTAGTATGATCCATTCTCGATCATTTTATTTTATCGTTCTTTGAGCATGTAATAATTTAGCATTATGAATGGCATATTAGTACATGTTTGAATGTTATGTGGATAATTCTATCACAAATGAATTGGAAAGAATCGTTCCGCTCGTAGGTATTCTTGAATAAATTTCCTTCATGGATTATGACTTATGTTCATTAAAGGGATCAGTGGTACTTTAACGAAGACAGATGTAACTATAGAGGCATAACAGTTTATTTGCCCAACTGTATCTTACGGCGATATGTGAAGGGTTTTCGGCTGTTGATTGTTGATTGGAATCAAAATATATTTGTGTAAGAAGAGTGCAACTGTCAGTTTTTAGTGGAGTGGTTAGTTGGATGGTAGGATCCGTGATAAAGAGTTTAATCAGTATTATTCACATACATTGGAGCTTCAAGCCTACGGTCCATACAGGTTCGCCCCTTGGTGCTTCAACTGGATTCAAGTTGAGGAATCCAGTTCTGTGGTTGCTTTGGAATGTTCAAATTAACAGAGGAAATTTGATTATATATGAATATGATCGATGTGATGTTGTAAGATACATCAAGTGAGGATTCAATGTAAATATGATTTAACATTAAGTACCATGAAATTAGAAAAAAGACTATGGTTTTAATAAGTTTCAATGAGATGGAATATTAAATATAGGTTATAATATAATTGGTAGTTTATTTATATATTTTTAATAATTTAATTATGGATAATATATTTTTCCTCTGATCAATTGGTGGGCAGGTTAATGGTGGTTTTCATGGTACATGAGAATATAGAAAAATGTTTTTCTAAATTTAAGTAGACCTTTTTTGGCCTTTTAGAGTTGCACTCTCGGAACGGAACTCAGCGGTTTTGGCTGTCAAGTGACTTGGATTCACCTAAACGATAGCTGAAAGAGAGACTAAATGAATCATGGAGTGATACTATACGATAGTTCCTCAGGCTGGTCGTTAGCTAAAATGATCGCAGGGCAATTTGCTATACAATAGCTTTGCCCTAATTTTTAAATGATTGCGCATTTATAATACGATAGACTATTGTCATCTCCCCCTTACTCAATGTCTACACAATTGTTATTCCCCCGGTCTCTTCTCTGACCAAGTCCACAACAGAGCCACACTTCATGGTTCTTTACACGAGAATAACCGAAGATAGCCATTGTGGTGGTGTCCCCTTCACTCAGAACTCGACTGAGTTCGAGGTTTTTTTAGGGTCGTTCGTTGTGGGTTTGTTGATCTTGAGATTGTTGAGTTCGTGGTTTCTATTGATATGTTGTGTTGCGTTGTGTTCGAGCGTTTGCTGTCTTGGAGGCTGAACGAGCATATCGTGATCGAGGAGTTTAAAGCATGAGTCTTCAAAGGTATGTATAATTCTTCCCTTGGTTTATTACTGTTAAGGCATGCTGTAAATTTCGTATTGTGCATTATAGACCTGTAAGTTCTGTTTTCGTGACTGTAATTCTAATATGTTTCAATTTCAAATTAGAATATGGAACATCAATTTCGCTGCTCGTCAGGAATACCTCATGTCTGATTTCTTTCACACTCACAAATAATTACTGGCAAGCTGTGAAGTTCTTATAACTAAGTCCATTCGAAAAGGAAGGTATACCTTTGTTGGTTAAGGTAGTGGCTTTTAAAATTCTTTTTAACTTTCTTAACTACACACTTTTATTATGTCTTCGGGATCCCTCTCACTTCCGTGTCGGATGTTGATCTCAGTTCATTTTCATGTCTCCGTCCCTTTCTAAACTCGAATTGTACTAACCTGTTTCCTTCCTAAACTTAGATTTTTTGTTACGATATCTTTTTTAAATGGTACTCCGCAAAAAGTACATAAAAATAAAAAAGTTCGTAAAATATTTTTGAAAAATGCAAAAAGCATCATATAATTAGAATATTCAAATTCTCTGCCTAGTAAATCTCTTTAAAAAAAGGTAATTCACCAAAGTTTTTTTTTTTCCATGGGACATTTATAAACTAAAATTTAAGCTTTAGATTTTAATATTTTGGATACTAAACACATGGCCTTATTTGGCATACTTATTTTCTGGAAAATAACTCTTTAAAAATAGTTGATTTTCAAAAAAAACAAACAAATTTATTGTCGTCTTTGGTTGTTTTAACTTGTATTTCCATAGCAGTTGCAATTCTTTTGTGGGAGATTTTGACAACTCGGGGATGAAGGAATGCGATTAAACCTTTCCAGATCTTTCTTTTTTCTTCAGTGAGAATAATCAATTCAAATGAATTGTTATGGGAGAATAGGTGTTTCACACCAAGGTTCCTGAGAAACGTATTTCGTGGAGTTAAACTTGAGTTAGTTGTTTGGTGTTGATATTGGATTTGATCAATGCGGTTCAATCTCTAGTACTTGATCAAAGGTCTTTTGTCTTCTAAGGTTACAAACTTTAGGAGTCTTAGAAAGTGATTGAATTCTCTTCTAAGGCTCTCTGAAGATACGAATTGCTTGGAACTTAGAATGAGAGAGCTTGCGTTCTCAAGTGGGCTTCAATAGGGCTTGGAGCTTAGGTTGAGACTCCATGGGTCTATCGCTCTTAGTCCTAATTTAGTTGGATTTGGGTTGGGTGTTTATAAAGTTATGACTCTTAGGCCATTAGTTTGGATTTAGGTTTTGATTTTGACATCTTAAGTCAAATTTCAACTTATTTTTAGGTTTTAGAGACTTTAACCCAAATATCCTAATAATTAAATTGGAATCAAGTTAATTTTATTCAATTCAACGGTCATCTGATGAAACACGCTGGCATTATCGAAATTTTGTTTTGTTCAACTTCAATTTGGAGCACATGTTCCAACTCCCTAATTGTCCCAATCTTAATATTTTGGAATTTCCCCTATTAATTTAAGTAAATGACGTGAACAATTTATGGTTGGTCAAATTTTCTCACTTCCAAAAATATGATTTTCCAAGTCAATTTGTTGGGCAGTACAATTTTCACCCTAGCTATTTCCGCAGAAAAGAAAACCAACAAGCTTAGAAACTCTAAAAATTAAATGGGATTCAAAAAAGGGCTAAAATGTATTTCAGCCGTCAGCGGAAAAAGAGACAAAGAAATAAACCAGTTTTTGGAGACCTCTCAACTCGCAACTGATTTGCAAAAAGTCAAATCTCCATCTAGAAGCGAACGACAAGGTTGGTTGATTCAAAATCACAACCAAAGTTTCAATTTTTGTTTGGTTACAGTATTGAAAGCAACACATCATTTTCGAGCACTGGTTTTGTTTTGGGTTTCAAACGTATTGAAGCCAAACACAATTCAAATTCGAGCACACTGGTTTTGTCCACATCCAGATCGAATGGAACATGTCAATGACTGCATCCCTAATCTTTTTAGTTAGTAGTTTTAAACCCGAGCATTAATATTTGTAATTCTTGTTTAATCCTAACGCGGTTATGAAGCCTTTTCAACAAACTTATTACCCTCCAGATCGGTTGCCGATCTCCTAGAGCTTTTTTAGTTTCCCGCTTCTCTGATAAATAAGACTTACCTTTGTACTTTAAGGAAGACTTTAAATAAAATGCATGTGGTAATTCTTCATTTGAGTGCATCAGATCGAATTTTTTTTTTTTTTCTATTATTAAAAAACTTTCCAAGAATTTAGAGAAAAAAAAAAAGAATGCTAGAGGGAAAATATAGCTTTTTCAAGTTTTTTTAGAAAAAGATTTGAATAGAGCAAAAGGATCACTAGTGTCTTTTCCTTCCCTACAAAGTTTGAAATGTTGATGTAAAATGTGACACAAGAATCAGATTCTTTTTTCTATTATTAAAGAATTTTTCAAGATTTAGAAAAAAAAAGTACCTTTTGAGTTTAGGAAAGATTTGAATGAAGCAAAGGAAGGTCACTTTTTTGTCTACAAAAATGCTGATAAAAATATCATGAAAACAGAAAACTGAAATCTTTTTCTAGTATTGAAACATTCAATACTTTTTAAACTTAAACATGGTTTGATGATTCCAAAATTTTTCTGATTTTTTTAAACATCAACAAAGTAATAGCAAAAGGAAGAAATTGAGAAAGGAAGAAATTGCTATAATTTTCACTTTTGTAACCGATTCTGTTGAAAATGCAGAAGTCAGTTGAAAACTCAATGGATTTTTTTTTTTTAAAAAAAGAGACAAGCGGGCTGCATCCGTAGCGTTACCAGGATAAGGTTTCCATCCTACATTCATATACTACAGACCATTTTGGTTATCACTCAAGGCATGATCCACTTGTATGTCACCACATACATGATTAAGTCACATACAGATAACCAGAGATTTTATGTTTATTGGTTTGTGGTAAAACAAATAAAACAAGTAACTGAGCAAAATACAAGAAGTGAAGTAAATATCATATATTAACAACACAAGCTTTCGTACAAACTGTTTATAAACTACAAGACACGAGACTTTAGGGCATCAACCCCAACAATGGGAAGGAGTGAATTCCATTTTATGTAACTGAGTTTCCAACTCCCAGATCAGACAAACCCCCAAAAAGGTAAGCATGTTGAGTTGGCAATCTGGCGACTCTCACCCATACTAATCAAAGGACCGCCCTCAAAGGCAGAAGTTCCCAAAACACTCAGGATTAAGTTCATGTCACCTATGGTCGTTAAGATGAGATGTAAGTCTCAAGTATCAACGACGTTATATAAAGAGACGAATCATCTCGTGGTTTCGTCTTATACAAACTCTTTGTATAGGACACCCCCACTCGTATGTCTCCACATGAATGATCGGGATCTACCACCTGTAGTAGTTCACAACACTTGTAAACCTCTACAAAGCGAACTGTATTCGTAGTGTCATCATGATCAGGTATCCCTCCTTAATCCTTATACTATAGACCTTTTTAGGATATCACTTAAGGCATGATCCACTTGTATATCTCATATACATGCTTAAGTTTACATATAATAACCATGGAGCTTTGTTTATTGGATATGAGTAAATTCCAAATAAAATAACTCTTATTTTATTCATAACAATGTGTACAGTTTACAAACTACGAGACTCCGAGAGAATTAGAACACCAATCCCAACAGAGTGAGACCTCATGAGAATTTTCCTAAAATGCATGTGATGAGTACAAAGCACGCTGAAAGATCCGTGTTGGTTTGTGGGGACAATTTTCACTTTTAGAAGCAATTTAAGACAAGCAAAGATAATGTAACTAGGTTGTAGGGGATGCAGGGAAATTGCGGGACAATCAGGTTGCAGGGGATGCATATAATTGGGTTGCCTTATTTCATTAGTGGTAACTAGTCTGCGTTTGCTCCTGGTAGGTCGATTTTTTATAACTTTTTATTGTGTCAGGAGCTTGTGGAGGGCTATAAAGTGGGCAAAAGGAAGCCACGTTGTGTGTTGAAGGTTGACCTTTAGAAAGCGTATGATTTGGTTAATTGGGATTTTTTGTTTGGTGTGTTGCTTGCTATAGGTACGACCCTTCAGTTTGTTAGTTGGATGAGGGCTTGTGTTACTTCGCCTACGTTCTCTGTGATGATTAATGGCTCACTCGAGGGGTTTTTCCCTGGTAGGAAGGGGCTAAGGCAGAGGGATATGTTGTCGCCATTTTTGTTTGTGATGGTGACGGAGATCCTGTCCAGGTTGTTAAATAAGCCTACTGTGTGGTTTAGGTTCCATGATCGGTGTGAGTATGTGGGCCTGACTCATTTGGTTTTGCAGATGATTTGATGATTTTTTGTGCAGTTGTAAGAGGTTCTTTGGAGTTTGTGAGATAGGTTCTGGTAGAGTTTGCAGAGCTGTCTGGGTTAGTTGCGAATGTTGGGAAGAGTTCCATGTGTTGTTACGGGTGTGGAGTCTGGTGAGGCGGAGGAGCTTGTTGC
>NC_052352.1:32918594-32944132 GCF_009727055.1 Benincasa hispida
CATCTATTTTTTTGAGTGTGGGTTTGGGAGAGAGGTGTGATCAGGTGTGTTGCATCAGTTAGGTTCGTCTCATCGGGTGGCAGGTTGGGATGTTGAGTTGGATTGGTTGTGCCGCGTGGTTTCGGGTAAAGGGGTGTGTAGTAAGTTATTCCGTGTTTTTTGGTGTGCTTCCATCTTCTACATTTGGAAGGAGCGTAATCAGCGACTTCATGTTTGAGGACGGTGTCTGCTTTGTTTCACCTTATGATCTCTACGGTTCATGCTCGTGTTGCTTCCTGACAGGTTGATCTTTTTGGTCTTATCTAGTGCATTAACAAATGTTTTTTCTCTTTTTTGTTTTTTCCGTTGTTATTTGTTTTGCTGTTGGCCCCAGGTTGTGGGGTTTTGTTTCCTTTTCTTTGTTTGTCTCCTAGGTGGTTGGTGTTGTTTGCGTTTGTTTTGGCTTTGTTTCGGTCGAGTCCTGTATTTACTTGTGCTTTGTTACTTTGATGCCTTGATCCCAGATTGTGGAATCCCCTTGTTGTTGTATAATAATATCACCTATTCTAAAAAAAAATAATATGAAAGACATTTATTATTAAAAAAGAATTGTTCTCTACTATTTATTATTCATTTATCGCTTTAACATACCTATTCAAAATGATTTGATGAGGTACAAAGTTGATAAAACAAAAAGTCAAAATAATTTTGTCCCTTTTTATAAAACCGCATGGTTGATTCTTTTTGAATAATAAAACTCTTCTCTCTCTATATATATATATATTAAGAAAAAGTCAAAAGAAAGATGGAGTCTCATCGAACGACGGCAGCCGTCCGATCCCTCATCGCATTTCCCGCGGAATATTTGGGGAATATCCCACCAACTCCCATATTTATTTATTTTTCATGCTCCAATCCTTCAATAAGCTTGTACGTCATGTCGAATTCCCCGTCCCGACATGTCGGATTAGAGACGGTACGGGATGGAAAACGGCTAAGTATTGACTCGTTGACTTTTTGTAAATTGGAAAAAAAAAAAAAAAAAGAAAAGAAAAAGAGAAAAGAAACGAAATTTTGGACGATGATAAACTGAGAGAGCTTTTCATATGGAAGTTGAAACTCGTTCTTCTTCCCTCCATTTTCATCTCTAACGATTAATTTGCCTTTGTCTGGTTTCCGACGAGACGGTATTAAATTTTACGCCCCTTTCCCCTTCCGATTCCGTTCAACTTCTTCGGTGAAATTTTGATCATGGGCAGCGGCGGGTCGAATCCAGGTCCGGTTTCGTGTGGGTCGTGGATTCGGAGGCCCGAGAATGTGAATTTAGCGCTTATTGGGAGGTCCAGGCGACCGGATTCATCTCCTTCTTCGTTTGAGATCTTCTCGTTTGATCCCAAAACCACTTCTCTTTCATCATCTCCTCTGGTTTGATCCTTTCCTCTGTCTTTATTGCTCTCCTTCTTCTGTTTCTGTTTCACTAATAATTGCGTAACTAAGGATAATTGAAAGTAGGTAGCTAGGGTTTTTCGATTTTGTTTCTTGACCTAATTTTTTGTTTGTAGACTGAATTTGCGTTTGAAGAATGCGATGGCGATCTTGTCAGTGTTGCTGTTCATCCCACTGGAGATGAAATTGTCTGTTCTACTACTCAAGGTGGATGCAAGTAAGTTCAATTTTTAGGTATAAACATTTGAGACTCTCTATATTTCGTGTATCTTGATTGGTAAACTGTGATTTTTTGTTTTTCATATAGAAAACGCCATTCAAGTTCCTTGATAATGTACTTGCTAAAATTGGGTTCCTATATGAAATTGAGTTTTACATTTTTTTTTTCAAACGACAATTTCAAGCTTCTTCTAAGGAATAACTTTCTGTCCAAGTTATCTTCTGGGTTCTGTCATTACTAATGATTAGGTTTCCGTTTTTCTATTTGTTTTAGTACAAGAGATATGATTGCTTGCTGCTGGCTCTAGTTAAAACACGGCCTCAGACACACACATAAAATTTGATCTGGTAGTATAATGGGTTTAGATACCTACCATGTAAATAATAAAGGGCTGGTGGAAATGTGTTTTAAGTCATGTGGTCACTGGTCACCTAATTAGGATGTAATATATTATGAGTTACCTTGACAACTAAATATAGTAGATTCAAATAGTTATCACGTGAGAATAATTGAGGTGTGCACAAGTTTGTCCGGACTTTAGGGATATGAAAAAAAGTACAATGAGTTTAGATTTTTTTTTCCCTGCAGTTTGAGTGAGTGGATGTTTGCCTGATGCTCTGGCAATTCATTTTCACTTAATGTCTTTATTAATTTATAACTGGCAGTTTCTGTGATAAGATTTGAAGATTTGAAGATTTAGTGCTCTCTTGGTTCATCTTGTAGATTATTTGAACTGTGTGGTCAAGAATTAAATGTGAAGCTGTTGATAAAAGAATTGCCTCCACTGAAAGATGTCGGTCCTCAGACTTGCCTCACTTTCAGTGTTGATGGTTCTAAACTTGCTACTGGTGGGGTGGTAAGGACAAATCTGTTATCTAGTTCATGGAATTCATGGTTCTTTTTTATTCTCGTCTTTCTCAAAAACATGGTGGATTTATATTGACATCAAATTACCTACAGAATGGACATCTCAGAATCTTGGAGTGGCCAAGCTTGCGCCCCATTTTGGATGAACCAAGTGCGCATAAATCTGTGAAGGATATGGACTTTAGGTGAGCCATGAAGTTGTCTATTGCTGGTGTATTCTCGACGTATGGCAACATGTCTGTTTGTTTATTTCCTCACACGGTATCTATATATATATTTCTGTTTATTTCCTCACACAGTATCTATATATATATATATATATTTCTGTTAGGACATCTTTTCATACAATAAAATTTGTGTGTTCATATTTTATGGGTTGCTTTGTGAACACAGTTCTTATCCTGATCTTTTGGAATTGTTATTAGGAAAGTGTTCACAACATCTTCAGATCTATGCATAAAGCATGGTGGTATGGAATGTTGTGTAGACCATTTGACATTCTCCTGTTGCTAGCAGAACTACATAAATAACCCATAAAACATCAATTAAATTTGTTATCTGTGACTCTGATTATGGTGGACGAAAATTTTGCAAGTATTTGTTGGCTTATCTTCCCTCTGCCGGATTAATGACTTAGACACTTAGTTTAATCTTGTTCCAGCCTAGACTCAGAGTTCTTGGCTTCTACTTCCAATGATGGATCGGCAAGAGTTTGGAAGACTGACGATGGAGTTCCTATAACTACTTTGACCCGGAGTGCGGTATGGTAGATATTTTTACCTGCTATTTTGTGTTTATTGCATTTTTCTCGTAATTAGTAACATGTTTATTTGGATTGTTCAGGATGAAAAAATTGAGCTCTGTCGATTTTCTAAGGATGGGACTAAACCATTTTTATTTTGTACCGTCCAAAAAGGTACGACTCTTTTCAGAGCTCATATTATCAAGCTCCAATAATCCAATTGAATGGGTTGTATTCTTGGAACAGGTGAGAAGGCTGTCACCGCCGTTTGGGACATCAGTAATTGGAAAAGAATTGGGTATAAGAGGTTGCTGAGAAAGCCTGCTTGCATAATGTCCATCAGTCGAGATGGAAAATATTTGGCTTTGTAAGTGCATCTCATTGTCAAATTGATTGTTACTGTCTGTTTTTAATCACTATTCTGTAATTTATGTTAGAACAATCGATAAATTACTGCCTGATACCTCAAGTACGATGATATCAGTGGCAACAAATTAGCAAAGATAATTTGAAACAGTTCAATAGTCTTTCTGTTCTGTCTTTTCTGTATACCAAGTGTCTACCTCAAGTTTGATGATATCAGTGGCAACAAGTTAGCAAGATCATCTGAAACAGTTCAATAGTTTTTCTGTTCTGTCTTTTCTGTATACCAAGTTTCTAATTTTACGTTTTTGTTGCAATTTCAATGTGTTTTACGATAACAATGTTCTTTCTAAGTGTGATAATTTTCCTTCTAGAGGAAGCAAGGATGGGGACGTATGTGTGGCTGAAGTAAAGAAAATGGAGGTTAGTCATATGAGCAAGAGGCTGCATCTGGGTACATCCATAAAAACTCTCGAGTTTTGCCCCAGTGAAAGGTGAACTATTAAGAGTGCTTAATCAATTTTGTCATTTTCAAAATCACTTTGAAATACGTCTATAATTATTTTAAATTATTTTAATATTTAATTTTATACTTAAAATGTAATTCTCTTATTATCAAATTTGGTTTTGAATGATTAAAAGAATGTTTAAGAGTGATTTTAACTATTTTAGAATCACTCTCAGACACGTTTGAACTATTTCATAAACATGTTTTTTCTTCCAGTATTTGGGTATTTGTTTATGCATGTTTTCTCTCTCTTTTATAGGGTTGTTCTTACTAGTTCAGTTGAATGGGGGGCAGTGGTTACTAAGCTAAATGTTCCTGCTGACTGGAAAGGTCTCTCTTTCTTTTCTATCTCTCTCCCTGCTCCATCTATGATATTCTTTTCTTTGACGCTTAATTTACCGTGCTTTCAATTTGCAGAGTGGCAGATCTATGTGTTGCTCGTAAGCCTATTCTTGGCATCAGTTGTTGTTTTTTACATCTTGTACGAGAATTCTGATTCATTTTGGCAATTTCCTCTTGGAAGAGATCAGCCAGCAAGACCCAGGTTTGATTCATTTGTTGGAGATTCACAGTCTGTTGATGATCCATTTGGACCAGTTGACATGTGAATGCGAGAGCATCATCTAACGACCGAGCATAGGAAACGTCTCAAGCACTGGTTTTCAGTTCTTCCAACTTTTTGTGCTTAGCTTTAAACTTCATTTGTTTGCAAGTTCTTTTATTTGTAGTATTATCCAAAGAAAATTGCGGCTTAATGCAGTTGTTATGATGAACTAGCCTGTTTGTTTGTGATCATTAAGTTGAAAGGATAGAAATCTTATTCATCTATTATTTATTCATCTTTTATGGTGAACATTCTTATTGCAAATGGCCAGTAGACATGTGTAATGCCATTACACATTGGTATTGTGTCGTATTGTAAACCCCTAAACTTGTTTTACTAGTTAATTATGTTTAAGTCCTCTTAATTATGTATTTAAGCTCTTGTAAGTATATATTTATGATGTTCGTATTAGTTGAAATGGATGAAAAGTTAAACGTGTATGTAGGTAAAGGTTAAATGAGGAAAATTTTTCTAAAAGCACTCGGGTGTTAAGAGATCAGAAAGGTATTGTTAGTTTGGAATATTAAGCTCTTGGGTGAAGTAGAGGGAAATTAACACTTAAAAGAAAACAGAAAATTTTATGCGATGAAGTTATGGCAAGCTATGTGGCCAAAAGTCTAAGAAGGGGACATTACAACTAAGTATGGTCCATGAAGCATGGTGAAGGCCATGGAAGAAGTTAAAGCTGGCTCTCGTGTGAGTAAGAGTTGGTCGAGGTTCGTAAAGAAGTATGTGACCAAATTCAAATGAGGTTGGTGAGGGTCAATATAGGCAGTGTGCAAGTGACCAAGTTGCCTAAGCAAACACTTTAAGAGGATACAAAGACAGGGTGCTAGGAGGGTCGCAAAGTAAGTATTAACAAAAAGGCTTAGAAGTTGGCAAATGAGATGGTTGTGGACTGTTGCAACGATGATGTCGTACAGATGACGCAATGATAAATAGGAATATGCGTTGATCAGGAAAGGGCTTAAGTGATCGCAAGCCCCATACGATGAAGTTAAGCTAAAGAGTTCAACTTAAATCATATAGTAAGTGGGTTAAGTGGCAGCCTTAGAAACACTAATTAAGGATTAACATGTCAGGTGTCGTTTAATTAAGACAAGCCTACATGCAAATCCAAGTATACATATGATTTGCACAGAAAGAAACTATTTTGCCAAATTTTTAAATGCCTAAGGGGAAGTATTGCTGCGACTTGAAGCTCAGTTGTATTGAAGGAATTTATTTATTTTTGTCGAGTCATTGTTGTTGTTGTTTATTTGAAGGAATTTTGAAATCCCTAAGTCATTTTTGTCATTGTTTATTTATTTTTATTTTTTAAGTCTGTCATTGTTTTTACTTATTTGTATGTAAACTATTTCCTCAATGTTTAAGATAAATTCAATATATATGCTCAACCCCGCCAAAATGTGAGCTTTTTCTGACAACATTGTACTTTTAGTCTATAATTGTGCCCAACCATTAAGTTTAGTTAAATCACTTATTCATCAATTAATCTAGTCAATACCGTGAAATTTTTTATCAACTAACATTCGTTGTAATTATTTCCTTAGACTAATTTTAGGAATCCTTGCATGAAATTGAATTTCTTAAATAAAATTGCCAAAATTTTCACAATAGCTAAGAGGAGCAATAGCCCAATCTCGATATAAGAGTATTCGATTTTGGATAGTTATAGATTCTAATTTGAACAGAGCGTTTGTTTGTGTCAAAGTTTTGGCGAAAAACATCATTAACTAGTTTAGTTCTAAATGTATTTAAATTTTTTTTTTTGATATTTTATTCTAAAATACAATAAAACAAGACTAGTTAATCTATATATATATAATTACATTATAATAATAATATATTAATATATATCATTATACTATATATTATTAGTAAGTATATATCAGCTTTTGTTTTTTTATCGAAAACAACATATTAATAAAAAAATGAAATTTAATAAAAAACAACATTTGAATTGGGATGTGCAACCCTTCAAAAGAAAAAAGAAAAAAAAAAAAAAGCAATGTGATATGACACAATTCAAAATATGAACAATCTTCTTGTGCAACATAGGATGTAAGATCAAGTGGCAATGAATCATCCAATGGTGAGGGAAGAATCAAGTTAGAAATTTCAGATCTTGTAGACATCATAAAAATTGGAACTAGATAATAATCTCTTCCATCTCAACATCAGTATAGAGCTTGAATATTCATTCATACACTTGAAGCATCATGGGACTCAAGTTGATAACTTAATAATTTAAAAGCTCTTGTTATCTCTCAAAGCTAGCCACAGGTGGAAAACCCCCCCTGAAGCAAGGAGTAGATGTGAGTCATGAGCAAGATGCAAGGTGTAGTGTTCCAATACCCAATCATAAAGATTATGATAACAACATATATATAAATAAAATTGTAAGATCAAAGTGCAAAAGGAAGTAAACACCTTTAAAGCATCATGGGACCCATCCGTTGAATTACAACATAAGAAAACAAATTTAAACGATCATTCTACTCATCTCCTCCTTGCGTATATTGAGGGTGGAGGTCCTATGCTCTGCATAGGAGCTTTTTGTACGGATGACCTCCTCTCACACACGTTTATGTATTTTAATCTGCCCCTACCAAAGTTTGTTATCCAACCTTTTACTGACATCATAGGGAAATTTCAGCCTTCAAAGGCTCATTGCGGTCGAGTTGAACTTCCCAACCCAACAGTGGATGGTCCCTAACCCGATTGCACATTCCCACGAACTTCACTTTTTAATGGTTGTAGCCACAAGTTGTCACTCACGATAGGGATGTTGAGGTTGATGCCTTAAATCTTGTAGGGTCCCATAGTTTGTAATGGTAATATACAAATATTTTATTTATGTAATAAAATATGTGGTGTTTTATTTCAAAATTAGTTACATTAACCACAAACCAATAAACTATAATCTAGGGTTATCTTGTAACTTAAAACATACGGGTGGATGGATAAGGCTGAATACCTTATCCCGATGACACTACGAGTATGACCCGCCTTGTAGATGTTAAAATTGTTGTAAAGTGCTACAAATGATCTGATCCTAATCATTCATGTGGAGACATGTGAGCGGGGATATTCTATACAAAGGAGTTTGTATAAGATCAGATCACGAAATGTTTAATCTCATCATATAACGTCGTTCATAATAAAGACTTACATATCACCAGGATGACCATAGGTAACATGACATGAATCCTTAGTCAGTTGTAAACTGCTGCCTATGAAAGCGATCCTTTGATTTGTATGGGTGAGAATGGATAGATCGCTGACTCAACAAGCCTACCATTTTAAGGATTCGTCTAATTGAGGAGCTGAGAACACAGCTACGCAAGAAGGAATTCACTCATTCCCCAATGTTGGGACAATGTGATGCCACACCATCTCCTGGCCCAAGAGGGGTTTCATCATAGTTGGACTATGATTTACTGTTCATTAGAGGGATTAGTGGTACTTAAGGAGTTAGATGTAACTACAGGGATAAAATGGTAATTTTGGCCCAACTGTACTTACGAGCAATTTGTGAAGGGTCATCGTATTGTTGATTGGTTATATCAATGGATATAGAAATATATTTGTAGTGCGAAAAGTGCAGCTGTCGGTCTTTAATGAAGCGCCCAATAGTTAACAGATGATGAATTATTTAATTAAAAAGTTTAATTAATTATTCACATACCAATAGGGTTTCAAGCTACAGGTCCATGAGGTCCCCTCGGTAGCTCAACCAGATTTATATGAGAATTAGTTTTTGGATTAATATGAATTGTTCAAATTAATTGAGGGAATTAATTATATATGATATAATTAATTAAATTTTAATATTGACTATTTATGAGAGGAAATTAATATTTATGAATTGTGTTCAAATTGTTAAATTTACTGTACATGTGGTTTATATTAAATGTCACTAGTGAAAGAAAAGAAACTATAGGTTATATTGTATATAATACAATATTAAAACTATAGATTTTATGTTATATTTGATATAACATATAATTTAATATATATTATATGATAAGGTGATATCATATTAATATATATTAAATTATTTATTAAATAAATAAATAAATTATATATTTATTAATTTAATTTAATTTAAATAATGGGAGGGAGTTGTAGCTCTCTCCCCCCCATTTTTCTCTCCACTTCACGTAAGTGGAAAAACTATTCCTGTATCTTCTTCTTCATCATCCTACAAAAAGAAAAAGATAGAAAACACAGAAGAGTTCTATGAGTGAAAGGAAAAATTCCCTGCTCCTTTCTCCTCTCTAAAATTTCCTTTCCTCACCAAAATCACCAGAGCACCACATACTCTTGGATTCTCACTAGAGAATACTGAGGTTTCTTTCTTGGTAGTGCCCATTTGGAGTTGTTCGTGATTTGCACAGAAAAGAGGGGTTTTGTTTTTCTTGAAAAATGTCTTCAAAGGTAAGTTTCTAAAACCCAATTGAATTTTCTGCAATTTCATCTTATATGTGTGTTGTATTATTTTATAATTAAATGCATATGTATGTTTCTTTGTAAAATTGAATTATGTAAAAATGGGATTTGGGATGATCTATCGCTTCCGCTCAAGGACCTTTCATTGAGATCCTTCAATTGGTATTAGAGATAGGTTTGGATCCCAAATTTCCATTTTTTAAAATGATTTTACAACCAATGGTGGGTATTTGCATTCTATGATTTTTTTCATGTGATGAATTATTGTTGAATGAGGTATTGCATTGATGGATGATTTCAGAATTAGTTATTAGAGTTTATGACTTTCTTTATGAATTTTGATCTGTAAAGGCCTGTGTTTTGGGGCATAATTAAGCTATCGAGTCTGTATTCAAATCCCTTGAGTCATTCGTGATGCTTTGTGACTGGATTCTGGAGAAATCGAGGCGGAAAAACAATGGATTTTTTAAGGAGTTCGAAACAGTACAAAGGCGTCTATAATGTAGCATTGCAACTCTGTGCCTTAGCGTTGTGACGTTGCAATGCAGTGGGCAGAAGGAACTTTTCGTAGCGTCAAAATGCTGGTCTTCATATGTCAGTTCTACCGCTCTATGAGGGTAGCTTTATTTTATAATAAAGGGTCTCAGCCATTACGATTTCAATTTACCTAGAAATAAATGAAGTCATGAGTTGAATAACAAAAATTTTTGGCTAACCTCAAAAGTTTTGTTACTAATGCATTGGTCATGCCAACGCTTCATGCGTTCTTTGTAGATTTTGGCATTTTCGTATGCTTGTAATCTCCATTCGTCTACCTCTAGTAACTGCAATTTTCTCGCTTCACCTGAGGCTTCCATGTTGAAGTTGAGCTTCTTGGTTACCCAGAATGCTTTATGTTCAAGCTCCAGAGGCAAATGACATGCTATTCTAAATACAATTATATATGGAGACATTTCGATGGGCGTTTTATACACTGTGCGATAAGCGCATAATGCCTCATCTAGCTTTTGCACCCAATCCCTTCACGTTGAATTGACAACCTTTCCAAGTATTGCTTTGATTTCTCAATTGGAAACCTCAGCTTGACCATTCGTTTGAGGATGGTAAGCTGTCATGATTTTGTGATAAACATTATATCTGATTAGAAGTATACTAACGATGCGATTGAAGGAATGCATTTCTTCATCGTTTATGATGGCACACAGGGTGCCAAAGCGAGTAAAAATATTTCTGTGTAGGAACTTTGAGACTGTTGTCGCATCATTAGAGCGCATGAGATTGCTTTGACCCATTTTGATACATAATCAATAGCTACTAGAATGAAGCTATGGCCATTGGAGGGTGAGAATGGGCACATAAGTCAATTCCCCTTACATCAAACAATTCAAATACTACTGCAAACAATTCCTTATCCATGGTTGTATAATTCTCTTGTGCACTATCGAAGGTTTTGCTTGCATAAGATATTTAATGAATAAGTTTGTCCATATGTTGGGCTAAGGCCGCACCCATCGCATAATTGCTCACATCGCACATTAATTCGAATGGTTTTGACCAATCGAGTGCGATCGAGATTGGTGCTATGATTAGTACTTCTTTTAATGTTTCAGATGCTCTCAAGTAGTTTGAATCAAGTTCAAATGGTCTACCAACTTCCAACATGAAATTCAATGGTCATGCAATTTTTGAAAGATCATCAACAAATCTACAGTAGAATGCAGCATGCCCAAGGAAGCTTCATAGTGTTTTCACGTTGGTAAGCGGTGACAATTTTTCTATGACATCAATTTATGCCTTGTCCACTTCTAATTCTGATTTGGACACCTTATGAATGAGCACAATCCCTTCAGTTACCATAACATGATATTTCTTCCAATTCAAAACCAGGTTGGTGTCCTCATATCTCTTTAAAATCTTCTCAAGATTTGCTAGACATATTTCATATGTCTTGCCATATACTGAGAAGTCATCCATGAAAATTTCCACTTACTCTTCATGATAATAAAAAAAGATGGCCATTATACACTTCTGAAAGGTGCTTGGGGCATTAGACAGCACAAGGGCATGTGCCGGAAGGCGAATGTCCCATATGGGCAAGTGAAAGTTGTCTTCTTTTGATATTGGTTATATCCCACATAGCCATCTAGGAAGCAAAAGAAGGTAGCTAAGTTAAGCTTCCTATAATCCATACTTATTCTCCAACCTATAACTATACGCATTGGGATTTGGTTGGTTGTTCTAGTTGATTAGCTCATTATTTTGGTTGGGAACTACAATCAATCTGCCCTTTTTTGGGATGCATTGCACGGGACTAACCCACATGTTGTATGAGATGGGAAAAATAATTCTTGTGTCCAACAATTTAATAATCTCTTTTTTTACAACTTCCTTTATCGCAGGGTTGAGCCTGCGCTGGTGTTCAATAGATTCTCCTTTTCCTTCATCGAGTCTGATTTCATGCATGCAATAGGATGGACTGATTCCCTTGATAACAGCAAGGGTCCATCCTATCACCTTGATGTATTTCTTCAGAACCTTCAAAGAAGCATCTTTTTTCTCTTCTGAGATTGTAGCTGAGATAGTGACCGGTAAAGTATCATTCTGACTAAGGAACACATATTTTAGGTGGGTGGGGAGTGCTTTCAATTCATAGACTAGTGATTGTTCAAGCGAAGGCTTGATTTTTCCTTCTCGATCTTCCAAACCCAAAGGTTCAAAAATATTTTGCATCTCCTTCACTTCATAACAAGATTCAAATGTTGCATTTGCCTCATCTTTTAATTCCATTTCTTCATTCATTTCAAATTCCAACCTACAAGGCCAAACCTCTTCCAAGTCAACTCCTTCACATGCGTTGATCTCATCAGGGTTTTCCATTGCTTTAAGGATGTTGAAATTCATCTTCTGGCCATTGACTTGCATGGTGATTTCATCCTTGTGCACATCACTTTGGGTTCTTCTTGTCGATAGGAAGGGTCTTTCCAAAATGACGAGTACATCTTTATCCGCTTTGTATTCTAAAATAATGAAGTCAATTGACAGGATGAACTTATCTACTTTCACGAGCAAATCTTCTAATTTTCCTTCTGGGTGTACTAAGGATTGGTCAGCTAGTTGTAGGGCGATTGTAATAGGTGCAAGTTCTCCTATTCCCAGTTGTTTGATGATTGAAAAAAGCATAAGATTGATGCTGGCTCCAAGGTCACATAAAGCGTGCCCTATATAAACTCCTTCAATGGAACAGGGAATGGTGAAATTCCTTGGACTCACATTTTTGGTGGGATAATGATGCTACAATCTTGTGTTAATGCGACAGCCTCGTAATTTCCCATCTTCCTTTTCTTTGATATAATATCTTTTAGGAATTTGGCATAAGTTGGCATTTGCTCCAACGCCTTGATGAGTGGAATGTTAATGTGCAGTTGCTTTAACACTCCTAGGAAGAGTTGGAGTTAGCTTTCATCATTTTTCTTTCTCAATCTTTATGGGTATGGAGGTAGTTGCACCTCATTTGACGCCTTCGATGTAAAAACTGTCGCAGATAAGTCTCTATGTTCCTCTTGGACTTTGTGCAATGGTATTCGTGATTTCTGCATGGGTTGAGTGTCATTGTTCATTAAAAGAATTTTTTTTTGTGTCTCATCGTAGTCTTACTGGGTTTTTTCTTCAGATCTTCTTTCTATTGGATTTTATGTCCTAAAACTCGTGGTTTGTAAACAATAAACTTATTCCGAAATTCAACAAATTTGTTATTAAGTTTGATTCAATAAAGTTGTTATTTAATATATGAATTGCTTACTTCATTTTAGAAATAAATCCAATAAACTAAAAGATCAATGAATATTACATTAGTACTTGAACTTTATATGGAGACATAAGAGTGGATCAGGTTCGATTAAATTGTTTAAATGATCTATAGTATACGAATAAGGTTGGGTGCCTTATTCTGGTAACACTATCGGATGCGACCCACTCTTTAGTTGTTACAAGGACTTGTAAAGTGCTACAGACAAAGTGATCCTAATGCGTACATGTAGTGATATGAGGAGTGGGAGCATCCTGTGTAATGAGTTCGCGTAAGATCGGACCAAGAAATAAGTCACTCTTACTTTATAACGCTGTTTACTGTATAAGACTGACTATTTTACAACGATGACCTAAGTAACTTGACCTTAATCCTGAGCTAACGATGAACTCCTGTTTATTTGGGATTATCCTTAGATTTGTATAGGTGAAGGTTGGCTCAACAACGCCTACTCAATAAGTCTTCCATTTTAGGGGTAATACAGGGTAGATAGCTGGGGACTGATGTGTTATTTTATTGAATGGAAATATGAATGATATGCGTTGATGGAATTGTGTTGTGCACTCAAGTTTCCCCAGCGGAATTCAAGTGTAAATTCCTCTGAGTTTCCTGGTAAGTCTAGGGTTGAACACAAGGACTTGTGAAAATAGATTGCGTTGGTAATTTTGATGAAAAATTTGCAGTAACCAGAAAAATAAATAAAGTGTTTGGTTTGTCGATTGCGTTGATTAAAAATAAATAACAAATACGGCAGAGTTTGAAAAGAGTTGGTAAACGGGAAATGCGATGACTATGTGGTGAACGGGTTGAGAAAGATTTTGGCTAACACTCCTTAGAATGCGTTCATGATTGCGATCATGCAACATGCATACAACAGTAAACCACCTCTTGGTGCGAATACCATGGCTTCTAAGGCTAGAACGCATGCGATAAATATGCGATAAGTCTACAGAGTTTACACATAAACCTCTATCTCTATTTATGTGATGACAACATGACATTCACACAAATATGCGACCACATAATATCATTCCCATTCCTAGGATGCATGCGATGCAAGTTGACAAACAAAGCTTATCTCTAAGTCCCTATCTCTTGTTTATGCAAGCCTAATCTTACTCTTTCGAGTCCAGATTCTAACCTAGCTCTCTCGAGACATTAGGTTCTTTCTTTAGACTCTCTCTTGAGTAACTCTAAAGGGTATTTTGCACCTGTCTCTTATACACATCTAGATGTGTATAAGAGACAGCTCTTTCTCGAGTAACTCTAAAGGGTATTTTGCACAGCATAAAACAAGACAATCGCAAGCAATGAACTTCCTAGGTCATGTTAGCTTAGTTATTCTCAATCCATTCAACTAGTTTAGCTACTCATGCGTATTAAGAGAGTGAGCAGATGTAGAAATAGAACTTCCATTGAATAGATATGAAGATGAAATACAAAATAACAATGCAAGTATAGTAAAGAGCCTGGTAGAAATTTCTTGCTGCCAGACGTTTACACTGTTTCTACTCATGCTCTAAAGATATTCTCGCTCTCGCGAGAGTCGGCCTGTTCTCTGCTCTTACGCCCCAAGGTTCTCTATCGAGTTATCCTGGGCGATCTCCGGCGCCACCATTCTTCTCTTGCTCTGCCTTATAATGGAAGAAAACTATGAACAGAAGCAATTGGTTGTAAAAATGGTGAACTGGTTATATATATCGTGAACCCCTTTTCTGAAGAATGCACTTGATATTTATAGAGCATCAATGGTGAAAGGCGGCTTCTCTCTCCCAGTTGTACAGATGGGATAGCTTTAATTCCTGATTGACGTGCCGAATAGTTATCACCGATAAAGCTGAATGTACTTCGTGACCTTTATCGGCTGTCATCTTAATTTGGATTCGACTGTCATCAGCTTTCTGTCCTATCGCTCTTAATTGGCCTTTCACCCAGATGTGCCCACCATGTTGCGCTGACCAAGTTGCGGCGATCCTTCTCGGACGAATGTTTGCGAGCACGATCAACACAAAGTCTTGCAGTGAGATTGTGCTTGACCAATGAATTCTTATGATCGCAATCTTTGTATTGCGTTAACGCATATTCTGCACAAAAATACAAAAATCAATAGTTCTAATGCACTGAACGCATGCGACCGCAATATTATAGAATTTATGCTTAATGGATGCAATTTAACATATTTCATCAATGAATCCAACATTGTTTAAAAACTTAGCACTATGATAATATGCATTTCTGCCCGTTATCACACTTCCAAATTTAAACAATGCTTGTCCTCAGGCATAAGCTAAAGATTCCTTTAGCAAGTCCACTGCAAAGTTCTTTTCCTAGATTTCTCAAGGATACTTCATTCAAGTCCTATATACCAGAATTTCTTAAGTCTTATTCAAGTTTCTTCTTAAAATATTTCTAAGACCTAGGGACTGCAAGCTTAACTTTCAAAAGAACTTTACTAAATTCTGGAACATCGTATGATTTATTTCAAAAAAAAAATTTCTACCGGGGTGACAAATGATTTTATCCTTGCACAAAAATTTTCTTCATTGATATTTTTTTCTGACCTTGCGCTGATCCGAGTGCCTTGCCTTCGTTTTGGCTCTGTCTCTTATACACATCTAGATGTGTATAAGAGACAGACTTAACTCTTATCAACATGAGTTTACCCTTTGCGTTGACAGTGGAGTTGTTATTCTAAAAAAAAATTTTTTTTTTTTTTTTGTAATAGCAAGGTCGGAAACAAATACCTCACACCCAAATTTAAAATACGGCAATGTTCTCATTGCCAAAAGATTAAAATAAGTTATGCGATGTTCTAGAATGCGTTGTAAAGAGAGTTTGAAAGAGAGCTAGCAAACCTCTAACTTCTAGAAATATTTCACGAGGTGACTATCTTAAGATTAAGTTGACTCTAATATATACGAAAGAAATAGAAGCATATTTTTCATCATTGAAATCATACTTGGCAAAGAAACAGAATGCGGTAACTCACTAAATTTATCTATGTCAAATGATTGCAGTGATTAAAGAAAATGCGGTGATAAAACTTGAAAAACTAACATGCGATGTGATAGTGCAAAATTTGAAATAAAGATAAGGAAGAGTACACCCTCAAATTTTACGCTATCGCCCGCATTATATTGACACATCCATCTTTGTAGCGATCTTTCTTCTTTGGGTTGCAGTGATGGAATAAGATAAGTGCTTCTTCGCGTAACATCTCCGCAATCCAGCACCTCGATCGTTGCAAGAAAAACAAAGAGGGTCAAATTATTTTAAAAAAATAAAACTCGTTATCGCATTTTTTTTTTGAAATAAAGATAGTGATAGTAAAATAAGGATAGATCAGAATTTGAAAAGATAGTAAAAATTCCGAATAGTGGAGAAAAGAATTGAAGAATCTATGTTTCCCAAAACTTGCGTCCCTGATATGTTGCGATCATTTGATAACGTAGGGACGACTTATTTCCGGCTGGTTTACTCACGTCCATGGTGGCTTTTCTCTCTTTTCTTTGTCTTCTAGGGTCTTTAATACCTTAATCTGGAGTTTTTCCCCATGAATACTCATTACAATTTCCCCCTTGCGCACATCAATTTGAGCGCGACCGGTTGAAAGGAATGGTCGTCCCAATATGATGGGCGCATCTTCGTTCGCTTTATAATCCAAAATGAGGAAGTCTGCCGGCAGGATGAATTTATCGATTGAAATTGCAGCATTTTTCAACTTTCCTTCAGGATGTATTCGAGATCTGTCTGCGAGTAGGAGAGTTTCCCTTGTGGGCGTAAGTGTGCCGGCATTCAATTGTTTGAAGATTTACAACAGCATTATGTTTATACTTGCCCCAAGGTCGCATAGTGCCTGGCCACTGAAGGTCCCTCTGATAGAGCATAGGACCGTGAAGATTCCTTGGTCGCCCATTTTAGGTGGGATCATAGCATTTTGCGCTGCAACCACTATTGCGATATTTTCTTCCTCAATTTGTTCCTCTTTCAATCTTTGCAGAGTTACTGGTGGTTGGACTTCTTCTGTCTCAAGATCCAGAGGCTTAAGGGTGGACGTAACTTCAGGGTCTGTTTTCTCGGGCTTCTCCAAACTATAGGTTAGCAGGTCTTCGATTATCACCACAATCAAGTTGGTCGCAATACGCTTCTCCCCTACTTCCGCAGTCATGTCGTCACTTAGCAAGGAGACTGCTAAGCATTGTTCCTTCCCGTTACCCCCAACATTGCGAGGGAGCTCAGTTGAGCTCGGCAACGCTCCTTGCGGTCTATTTTTTTAGCTCACTTTGCAATCTGGCCCATCCTGTAATTCAAGATTGCGAATGAACGTGGCTTGATCTTTGAAGCACTATCTCGTTTTTCTCTATATATTGCTTTAATAAGCTCTCCAAAGAAGAGTGGATTGCGGTGGTTGTTGTGAGCTACTTGCTTGAATGCTCGGTTGACCGTTGTTGCGTTGAAAGAATCCTGGTGGCACTTCTTCTTGCGCCATAGGTTGAAAATTTTGTTGTTGATTCTCCAAGCAAAATTGGGGTGGTTTCTCCACCCGGGGTTTGTATGTATTGGAAAAGGGATTATCTCTCATGAAGCATACCGACTGTGGGTTTTGTTGGGTATTCCTCCATCGGGTGAGCATCACGTAAATGACAAAACTTGCGTTCGTCTGAGTAATTGCACTGACCTGCCCTTTCTTCGCTCCGTATTATTAATTGCGATGCCTTGTATTAAACTCATCATTGCAGTCATTTGATTTTGTAGGGATGTGATGACCCATTGTTTGCGTCGTTTTCTTTGACTCTTAAATCTATGATCGTTTTCCTTCCATCCTCATGATTTTGGAAATTCGATCAAGTATAATCTTAGCCTCCTTATATGTTTTGTCGAGCAGACCACCAGCGGCTACCGATTGGCAGAGGTCTACGAAAAGGGGTTCAATCCTTAGTAGAAAAATTTCCATTTGTAGGCAATCTGGTAAGCCATTGTGTGGACAGTCTCTTACCAGCCGCTTGAAACCTCGCCCAAGCATCGCTGAGCGATTCGTCAATATTCTTGTTCAAAATTTGTTATTAATTTTCTTCTCATAGCGTTCTTCAGTTGTGGAAAATACTTCTTCATAAACTTTTCCACCACCTATTCCCACGAAGTTATCTCTCCCGGTTCCGAGAGAATATGCCCACATTCCTCGCCTGATCATTCAAAAAAAGAGAAACACAGTTAGTTCGAACTTCCTCGGTTGAGATATTTTGGAACACAAAAGTGTTGCAGATTTCTATGAAGCTTCGGAGGTGGGCGTGCGGGTCTTTCGCCACGCCTTCCTCCAAACTACCTTAGTAGCCTGGATCATCTGCAACATTACCGGCTTCATTTAACCTGATCCATCTAACGCCGGCCCATGATTCCTGGAGAGAAATCGTAGAGGTTAGGTGACGCATAGTCCCCGGATGGGTCTATTGCGTCATTTGCTAGAAGGATGGGGTTAGCCATTATATTGTTTCGCGTAGCGACCCTTGCGTCCAGTTGCTCCGCCATTCTTGGTGTTTCTTCTTCTTGTTGTTGGCGGTCTCTTAGTCTTCTTCTAAAAGTCCTCTCAATCTCCGGGTCGTAATTCGCCAGAGATTGAGAGTTCTGCAAAGAAATAAAAAAAAATTACCGTTAACAAACTATTTTGCCGAAGTCCCCGGCAATGGCGCCAAAAATTTGATGCGTTATTTTATTGAATGGAAATATGGATGATATACGTTGATGGAATTGCGTTGTACACTCAAGTTTCCCTAGCGGAATTCAAGTGTAAATTCCTCTGAGTTTCCTGATAAGTCTAGAGTCGAACATAGGGACTTGTGAAAATAGATTGCGTTGATTAAAAATAAATAACAAATGCGGCAGAGTTTGAAAAGAGTTGGTAAACGGGAAATGCGATGACTATGCGGTGAACGGGTTGAGAAAGATTTCGGCTAACACTCCCTAGAATGCGTTTATGTTTGCGATCATGCAACATGTATACAACAGTAAACCACCTCTCATGCATATTAAAAGAGTAAGCAGATGTAGAAATAGAACTTCCATTGAATAGATATGAAGATGCAAGTATAGTAAAGAGCCTGGTAGCAATTTCTTGCTGCCAGGCGTTTACACTGTTTCTACTCGTGCTCTAAATATATTCTCGCTCTCGCGAGAGTCGACCCGCTCTCTACTCTTACGCCCCAAGGTTCTCTCTCGAGTTGCCCTGGGCGATCTCCGGCGCCACCACTCTTCTCTTGCTCTGCCTTAAAATGGAAGAAAACTATGAACAGAAGCAAATGGTTGTAAAAATGGTGAACCGGTTATATATATCGTGAACCCCTCTTCTAAAGAATGCACTTGGTATTTATAGAGTATCAATGGTGAAAGACGGCTTCTCTCTCCCGGTTGTACAGATGGGACAGCTTTAATTCCTGATTGACCTGCCGAATAATTATCACCGATAAAGTTGAATGTACTTCGTGACAATTATCGGCTGTCATCTTAATTTAGATTCGACTGTCATTAGCTTTTTGTCCCATTGCTCTTAATTGGCCTTTCACCCAGATGCGCCTACTATGTTGTGCTGACCAAGTTGCGACGATCCTTCTCGGGTGAATGTTTGAGAGCACGATCAATGCAAAGTCTTGCGATGAAGTTACGCTCGACCAATGAATTCCTATGATCGCAATCTTTACATTGCGTTAACGTATATTCTACACAAAAATACAAAAATCAATAGTTCTAATGTGTTAAATGCATGCGACCACAATATTATAGAATTTATGCTTAATGGACACAATTTAACATATTTCATCAACACAATCCAACATTATTTAAAAACTTAACACTATGATAACGTGCATTTCTATTCGTCATCAGGGACATAGGGTGCAAGATGGAATTCCCTCCTACCCGCTTTCAGGGATAGTAGAGAGGCGTTGTTCCCTTAAGTGCTGACTCTGAATTTTGAACAAGGGGCCCCACCCTCTCATTGGCTCGAGAGGGACTCGGTTTGATGATCGGATCAAAAACCAATTGTTCATTAGAGGATCAGTGGGACTTAGGAAACAAAAAGTAATCTCGGGGGTAAACAACCTTTTGACTCAACCGTTATTACGAACAATCAGTGAAGAGTTAACTTACTAATCATGGTTTATATCGAGTGGATACAATATATCTACAGTGAGGGGAGTCCAACTCTAGGCTTTAGTAGAGTAACCCAATAGTTAATGAATGAGGGTTAATTCGGTGTAAAGAGTTTAGCTAATTAATCTCGAATCGTTGGAGCCCATGATCTGTAGGTCCATTAGATCCCTCTACTAGCTCACAAATGGATTAGCCTTAGAATATCGTGATAATTTAATTTGAGACGTTCAAATTCGTATTAAGGGAATTAGTAATTATATATAACATAATTACAAGTTTAATTTTGGAATTAAACAAAATAGGAGAATCAATTAATATTTAAATATGATTTAAATATTAAATTCATGAATAGGGATTCAAAGTAGTGGAATTAGTGTTGTATTAATTTAATATTTGATATTAAATTAATTAGAATTAATTAAATTGTTTAATTAATTAACTATTGATGTTATTAGAAAAATTAATTTTGAATTAATTTTTGTAAAATTGATAAAATTTCAGTTTTAATTGTAAAATTGAAAACCGAAATTGAGATTTAATTTTGTAAATAGTTTCAAAATTAAAAGAAAATGAAAAATTGGAAAATGGAAAAAACCCACCAAAAGTGGGATTTTTCTACTTTCTAACCAAGCACCTTACTCACTTCTCACTACCAAAATTGGAGTTGAAGCTGGCAGAATTTGATGCAATTCGATTGCATGATATTCCATGATATATCATATAAGCTTCAGTTGAAAGACTCCTATGCAATTGACTGATTTGCTGAGAAATTTTGGAGGTTGAAGAAAGTCTTCAACATCGGTAAACCAACGACCTCCTCTCCATTTTTCCCTAATTCAAGCTTGTTTTGAGTCTACAACTCAATCTAAGACTCTAAGAGAATAGTAGGGAAGACCTTGTGGTGGTTCACAATCAAAGGAAAAGGAGATTGCAGATGAAGATCAAGATTCAAGAGGTTCTTCAAAGGTATGTGTTTAAACCCTCTTAATGAATTAGAATGCTTAATGATAACTAGGGTTGTAGGTATTTCAGAAAGGCTTTTTTTTTTTTTTTTTTTTTTTGATAAAGTAGACGATTATGGGTTACACGGGCATACCTCGAATGATTGAGGTTCTTCATAGAGAATTCAATTCTCGTTAGCCATTTGGATAACTACATTCACTGGCCTATTTCTTGCATCGGTTTTAGTCATGGTCATCGCTTGCAATACGTTAGTCATCACATTCACCTACGTTTGAAATGATGAGATGACATCATTACTCTGTTCTCTCTCATTTGATCTTGAGCCATATTCACTTTCTTTCCAATCTTCATGGTTTTTCGAGATACGATATAGAATATTTTTAGCTTTAACATAAGTCTTGTCCAAAAAACTCCCGTTGCGGTAGCGTTTACAGTTGTTTTGATGCCGAATTTAGGCCATAATAAAAAATCTCCATTTGTAGGCAATCAAGGAGTCCATTATGCGGGTAGTCTCTCACTAGTCTTTTAAACCTTGCCCATGCATTGTTGAATGTTTCATTTTCTTCTTGTTGAAAATTTATGATCGCCTTTCTCCTTTTTGCGTTTTTTGTAGGGGGAAGTATTTTTTCATAAACTTCTCCATAAATTATTCCCACGATGTGATTTCACCAGGTTCAAGTGAATATGCCCACTTTCTGGTGTCGTCACACAATGAAAATGGAAATAATGTAAGCTGAACTTCTTCAGAAGTAATGTTGGGGAATACAAATGTATTGAAAATTTTGTTCAAACTTCTTAAATGAGCGTGAGGATCTTTGCCTCATCTTCCTCCAAATTGACCAACTATTTGAATCGTTTGGAGCATCACAGACTTCATTTCAAACCTTGATCCATCTAGTGTTGGTCGCATTCCCAGGTGAGAAATCATATAGAATTGGCAAAGCATAGTCCCTGATGGGCTTATTGTGATCATTAGCCAAAAGAATGGGGTTGGCGAGAGCATCTACATTATCATTGATTACTGCATGTGGTTCTTTTGGTTTATCTTATTGATTTGCCATCGTTTGAGCCCTATTCCTTTGTCTCATTTTTTTATTTGCTCTTCATTTTCAGCGAAAGGTCCTCTCGATCTCCGGGTCGTTATTCATGCTTCATGATTCGTGCTTAAAAGTGTATATAAGTAAAGGTGGAAAGTAAGATTGAGATGGATGAAGATGAATGATGAATTTCTCTAGATGAGAAGAAGAGATGATGCGTTACACTTTCTATAATGCACACAAGCTTCTCCTAAATCAGATCCAAGTATAAATCTAATTTAGGTTCCTGGTAAGTCCAAGTTTGAACACAGGGATTTTATGATAGACTAACATAGGCCTTACGTTGTTTCAGTTTCATAAAGATCCTAGATAAATGCAAGAGAGGTTTATCTACACTAATCTCAATGCATGTATGCAAGAGAACATAAGAGTTCAAGTGAAACAGAGGGATCTATGAATGAATGGTGCTAAACACTAGGGGTATGCGTTGGTTCCATGTAAGATGAACACGTGTGTGAAGGTGTAAGGGTGAAATGAAGATGATAGGAATGCTTGTTTACAAACCAAATGTATGTAGATGCATTAGGTTTTTGTTCCTCTGATCATATTATTCAACATTTCTGAATGCTAATGTCACATATGCTCCTATTTCTAGGGTGGATGCGTTGGTTATAAAAAGTAGTGAAGCACAAGTATGTTTATCTCTAAATCTACTGTGTGTTCTGACTGAATACGTTTCTAGCTATCTTATTCTCTTGAATAGTTTAATTGAGTTATAACTTCAACCAGATGATCAAGATGATTAAAGCTTGGAAATTAAGCATGCAACAAGTCATAAACGCGTCAATCACATACAATAGAATGTAAACAGAGGAAAAAGTGGATGGATCAAATGTAGGATTGAATTTTAAAAATCGAAATTATCTTTACAACAATCACATTTAATCACATGAAATGGGAAACAAAAATGAAGTGAAAGAAAAGGAAGGAGTCAAGCCACAGAGTTCAATCTCTTATCCTCTTTGGATTGATTCAAATGCGTATGCAACCAACTTGGTGAAGAAATGAAGAAGAATTCTCTTTTGAGCTTGGTCTTCAACAATTCTCTTTGATCAACAATGACAATGGTTCTTTTTCTCCTATCTTCTTGCAACAACATAGCAACTATGAGCTAAGTTTATGGTCTCTCTAAGAATGGTATATTTTCTTTGGCTGCAAGTTTTCTTATTTATAGGCGTTTTTCTCAGCAACTTGTGACAAGACAACATTAATTTCCATGCCCTGGTCAGCCACATGCCAATTCATATGCTTTTCAGATTCCAAAAGTCAGGTACCCATACTTACAAGTGGTGTTTGATAGGAACAGTGCAAACCAATGTATCTTCTCTGCATTGGACAACTTCAGACGCATGCCCTTGTGTTAGCTTAGCCTGCAACACTTAGCGAATTTTCTTAAAATCCTGTAATAAGATGCGTTAGTGAAGTAGTTTTACCAAGAAGTATGCTTTTGTAAGGGCTAGTGAAGTTTGAAGAATTCCATGCATTTTTCCTTAAGACAAATGTGTTTTTATCATTAAGAATCCTAATTATTCCAACTTTTGAGAGATAATAATTAGTATTTCTACAAGTTATTAGTCGTATATCCCTCGCTCATAAAACATTTGTACCTTTTTCACAGATAAGGGTACAATACTCCAAAAATCAAAACTTATGAAAATAAAAAACAATAATCTTAGTGCACTTAGTTATTGCAATCTCCAACAATGACAACAAAAACTTGATGCATTTTTAATATGCGATGAGATGAATGCTAAGTGATGGTTTATAAAACATGGTTTTATCTAGTTAAACCCAAGTATAATCTCAACTAGAGTCCTGGTGAGTCTAGGGTTGAACTCAGGGATTGCATTGTGTGTATGCATTGACAACTATCGTTTCGATCTTAATATGACTTGTTTACTAGGTAGGTGATGAGTTTTAATGTTATTCTAATGCTAAAGGCGACTCTAATGATGAATGCAATGGAAATCACAACTTTAAGTAAAACATCTGTGTGATAAGTATGAAATTCGAATGAATGAGAGTAGGGTTGAGAATAATATTCACTAACATTCCTAAATAAATGCATAAATCACGCGTTAAAGCAAACCACTCAAAATTATAACTTACACATTTTAGCGTACAAAGCTACAATATCTTATGTCAGGATGCATGCAATGAGTGTTTGTTGCAAAAGATATTTCTTTATTTCTAAAGAATCTCTCTTCTTGTTCTATGAGATCTAAATCTTTAGTCGTTTCAAACCGAGGTTTAATCTACTTAGAATAATCTTTTGACTTATTCTAGTGATTCAATAAGCATGCATAAAACAAGTTGAAAGCATGGTTAAGCTTTACTTAGTTCATGTTAGCTGTCATGCTTCTCAACCCATAGAAAAATTAGTTGCTCATGGTGAAAGTGGGAGGGATGGATAAAATATAAACCAAAGATGCATTCATATTGGGAAAAGATTTCTTTCAACGTTTACACAATACAAATACAACTAGGAAGGATAAGAGATAGAGATAGAGAATCAAGTCGTGGTGTGCAATTTCTTGCTCCATCTGACACTGTCAATGACAGCTTCACAAAGAATGTGTTGAAAATGAAATTCCTCTTCTACTTCCAGAGGGAAATCCTAAGCTTTCACTTAAGTTTTCACGAGGGTTTGAAAGAGGAGTAAAGATTTGAGTAGTGTTTTTTTTTCCAATTTCTTGGCTATACTTTGCATGTTAATCTTGTGGTGTATTTATAGATGTCTAGGGGCAGCTTATCTTCTCTCACTAATGATTATGCTGATAAGGTGCATTAAATTTCATATCCTGATGTGTTGTTTGCTTCGCGTCAGAAGTTCATTGGCTCTATCGTATTAATCAAATAGTAATAACCCTGGAAAAAGGGGATGATGAAGCAGATTTATAACTAATTTCATACAATGAAGCAATATTAATCAAACAGTACTTAAAGAGAATGAGCATGATAGTTGTGAAGAAATTTCTTGAGCACTTATTGTCAACTTTTTAATAGATTCTTTAGCCTTATTAAGTCCTTGCAAAGCACTAAATTCCTTTTCTTTGAGTAATTTAATCAAATTATCTTTTTCACAACTATTATGCTCAAGAAATTAACTTTGTCAAGCAAGGCATTTTTCTCATCACAATCAAAAGCATGTTTGTCACAAGAGATATTCATTTCATCGATATGCATAGCATCATGCTCATTCTCTTTTAAGCAAGTAATTTCTTCAAGTAAAGACTTATTTTTACTAGATAAAACATTGTATTTCTTTTTAAGCACAACATACTTAGAACTAAGTTTTTCTAAATCATTTTGCATATTTTCAAAAGCTTCGAATAATTCATTATAA
>NC_052352.1:32947262-32951854 GCF_009727055.1 Benincasa hispida
CACGTCATCCAACACGGTATTTTCTCTATAGACTTGTTTCGGTCATATCGTCTTCGTTTTAGCTCCGATTTGAGTGATTCAAGAGGTGTTGGAATTGTTGTTCCGAGCTCTACGCTATGAACATATAAAAACACTAAGATTTTTAGTAAAAAATTGAGTTTGTTATCATCAAAATATTGATTAATTAATTAATTAAAATTAATTAATTTGAGATTAAGGGCCAAAAAGCCAACACTTCAAAGCTTCTTCTCCAAATGCAATCTTCTCCATATCTTGTTGTAGACCACCTCAAGATCTTTCCTACTATTCTCTTGGTGGTCTAGATTGAGCTGTGGGACTCAAAACAAGCTTGAATCATGGGTGAAAGAGAAAAGCTCACTGCAGCAACCTATGTTGAAGAACCTTTCTTCAAACCGAATTTTCTCTCAAAATGCTGTAGATTGCATGCCCGATTTTCACTCCAATCTTCTCATTATATTGCAGATCAACATGCAAAGAGAAGAGCTGCATGAGTTGCAGCTCATGCTTGGAGAAGACAAGGCAAATGATTGCTATATGTGTGAGCTAGTTAAGTGATGGATAATGGGAAAACCCATTTTTCCATTTGTGTTTTAGTTTTCTTTTCCTTTTTCAATTTTATCCAAAAATAAAATTTTGATTTAAAAATTCTATTTGATTTTTAAAATAAAAAATTAATTAATTTCATAAATTAATTAATTAATAAATAAAACTTAATTAATTTAATAACCAATATTAAATTAATTTTAACACATATCCATCTTAAGATATTTAAATCATATTTAAATATATAAATTCTCCTATTCCAGTTAATTCTAAAATTAAACATATAATTATATCTCATATAATTACTAATTCCCTTAATTCTAATTTGAACGTTTCAAATTAACTTATCACGCTATTCTAAAGCTAGTCCGTTACGAGCTAGTAGGGGGACCTCGCGGACCTACAGATCATGGGCTTCAACGATCCAAGATTAATTGTCTAAACTCATTAGATAAAATTAATCTCCATTCGTTAACTAATGGGCCACTCCACTAAAACCCATAGTTTCACTCCCCTCATTGTAGATATATTATGTCCACATGATTTAACCATAATCAGTAAGTCGACCCTTCACAAATTGTTCGTAATAATAGCTGAGTCAAATATCTGTTTTACCCCCGAGATTACGTCTTATTCCCAAGTCCCTACTGATCCTCTAATGAACAACTGGTTTATGATCCAATCACCAAACTAAACTCTCTCAGCCCAGTGAGAGGGTGGGGCCTCTTGTTCAAAACCTGGATTCAGTACTTGAGAGAATAACCTTTCTCCTATCCTTTAGATGGGTAGGCGTGAACTCCGCCTTGCACCCTATGTCCCCAGCTATCTATCCGGTCTTACGCCTAAAATGGGAGTCTTACTGAGCCGGTGCTGTTGAGCCAACCCTCAACTATGCAAATCTAAGGGTAATCCCGAATAAACAGGAGTTCATAGTTAGCTTAGGATTAAGATCGAGTTACCTAGGTCATCTAGGTGAAATAGTTAGTCTTAAATAGTAAACAACGTTATAAAGTAAGAGTGACTTATTTCTTGGTCCTGATCTTATGCAAACTCATTGCATAGGATGCCCCCATTCCTCATGTCATAACATGTACGAATTAGGATCACATCGTATGTAGCACTTTACAACTCTTTGTAACAACTACAGAGTAAGCCGTATCCAATGGGTTGCCAGAATAAGGTACCCAACCTCATTCATGTACCATAGATCATTTTGACTATTTACTCGAACCTGATCCACTCTTATGTCTCCACATAAAGTTCAAGTACTCATACAATAGTCATGGGTCTTAGTTTATTGGATTTAGACTTTCATAGAATTTATGAGATCAATAACAAGTATATTGATAATAGAAAATGTTTATCATTTTACAAACTGCGAGTTTTAGGACATAAAACCCAACAATACTCCCATTTGGACTAAAACTCCAGTGGATCAATATATACAAATATATACAATGTTGAGTTTACATGGAGAGAATAAAATGTACAAATACAATAAACAAGGGCATCACAATATCTATCAATTCTCCCACTTGCCCTAGTGATACAAAACTCGTAGGTGACCCTCGAACACTTTAGCCGAGAGGGCCTTCGTAAACGGATCAGCTAAGTTGTCTTGAGAAGCAATTTGAGTGACAATGACGTCTCCTCTGTGTACAATCTCCCAGATGAAATGATACTTCCGTTCGATATGCTTTCCCCATTTATGGCTTCGTGGTTCCTTTGAATTTTCAATTGCTCCATTGTTGTCACAACAGAGAGTGATAGGCAGGTGCATATTAGGAACTACTTCCAGATCTGTCAGGAACTTTCTGAGCCATACTGCTTCTTTTGCTGCTTCGCTTGCAGCTACACACTCGGCTTCCATTGTGGAGTTCGCAATACAACTATGCTTGATGCTCCTCCACACAACTGCTCCTCCATTCAGAGTGAATACTGACCCCGAAGTTGATTTCCTCGAATCAATATCGGTCTGAAAGTCATAATCAGTGTATCCAGTAAGGATCATATCCTTAGGACTAATAATCTCTCGTTCTCCGAAGATACTTGAGAATGTTTTTAACAGCAGTCCAATGGTCATGACCAAGATTGGACTGAAATCTGCTGACAATTCCTACGACATAGCATATGTCAGGACGAGTACACAACATTGCATACATCAAACTCTCAACTGCAGATGCATATTGAATTCGATTCATCTCCTCAATCTTTTGAGGTGTCTTAGGACTCTGCTCCTTAGACAAGTGAATTCCATACATGAAAGGTAAAGATCCTTTCTTGGAATTTTGCATTTTATACCTAGACAACATCTTGTCTATATAAGATGCTTGAGATAATGCCAATGTTCTATTCTTGCGATTCCGAACTATTTGGATTCGAAGAACATACTGTGCTTCTCCCAAATCTTTCATTTGGAATTGTGAAGCCAGCCATCTCTTAACGTCAGCTAGATATTCTATCTCATTCCCAATGAGTAGAATATCATCAACATACAACACTAGAAAAGCGACAGTTTTGTTGACGATTTTCTTGTAGACAAAGGGTTCGTCAATATTTTGTTCAAAGCCATAAGATTTGATCGTAGCATTAAATCTCATATTCCAGGATCTAGAAGCTTGTTTTAATCCATAAATGGATCAATTAAGCTTGCAAACTTTTTGCTCTTGACCTTGCTGTATAAACCCTTATGGTTGAGACATATAGATACTCTCTTTAAGATAGCCATTCAGAAAAACTGTCTTGACATCCATTTGCCATATTTCATAATCATAAAATGTGGCTATGGACAAGAGTATTTTAATAAGCTTTATCATGGCAACTGGAGAGAAGGTTTCTTCAAAATCTAACTCCTGGTAAACCCTTTTGCCACAAGTCTAGCTTTATAGGTCTGTACCTTACCAGCTTGGTCTCGTTTTCTCTTGTAGAACCATTTTCAGCCGATGGGTTTTGCCCCTTCCGGTTGATCTACAAGATCCCAGACAGAAGTGAAATACATAGATTCCATTTCAAGGTCCATGGCTTTAATCTATTGGTCTTTGTCCACATCGTTCATTGCTTAATTAAAAGACAACGGATCCTCTAAACCATCATCTGGTATGACGACTTAAGTTTCAATTAAACCTATGTATCGGTCAGGCTATTGCACAACCCTCCCACTACGACGAGGCATTCTCAACTCTTGAGAAGGATGTGAAGTATCAGTTTCATCAACAACTCTTGTTGACGGACCTGCTCTATCAAAAACTCTTGTTGACAGACTTTCTCTATCAACAACTCTTGTTGAAGGACCTGCTCGATCAACAACTCTTGTTGATACGTTTGTCGTTTCTCTGGACATTTCTTCTATTACTAGCTTACTGCGAGGTTGATGGCTCTTTATATAATCTTCCTTCAGGAAGGTTGCATTTATCGATACAAACACTTTATCTTCCTGAGGATCATAAAAGAAACCATCTTTTGTTTCTTTTGGGTAGCCTACAAATAGATATACTTTTGAACGATATTCCAGCTTGTTAGAATTTTTCACCAAAACATGTGCTGGACAACCCAAAATCCTAAAGTGACGTAAATTTCCTTTATGTCCCATCTAGAGCTCATAAGGCTTCAGAAATGCTTTTCGATGGAACTATGTTCAAAATATACACCGCAGTCTTAACTGCGTGTCCCCAAAAATAATTTGGTAACTGAGCGTAACTCATCATGGAACGAACCATGTCCAACAAGGTTCTGTTTCTCCTCTCTGCCACACCATTCTACTGAGGTGTGCCAGGGGCTGTGAATTGAGACTGAATTCCATGTTCTATCAATTAGTTATGGAATTCTATGTCCAAATACTCACCACCTCGATCCGATCAAAGTGTTTTAATATTTTTACCTAATTGGCTTTTAACCTCAACCTTATACTCTTTGAACTTTTCAAAAGTTTTAGACTTTTAGTGCATTAGGTAAATATGCCCATACCTTGAATAATCATCTATAAAACTGATGAAATATTCAAACCCTCCTCTTGCTTTAACATCTAGAGG
>NC_052352.1:32952309-32959458 GCF_009727055.1 Benincasa hispida
GGTCCCTACCTTAAAGATTGTTTCACTTTCTGTCAACTATCTCTAGAAACTTGTTTCCTATGAGATAGTACATACATGATTAGCGGTACCTGAATCAATTATCCAGATTTTATCGTTTTCCACTAAACATGCTTCGATAACAAGTAGATCATATTTATCTTGTTGTTCGAATTCAATATTCTCATCTACATAATTCATAATTTCATATGAGTTGGGAAATAGAGGACAATCCTCTGTTAAAACTTTTTTAGTATAATCAACCGCTAGTAATTTGTTTGTCGATTTGATTTTACTGTTATGTACATCTGAAGTGAATATTCTAGAATTCGACATGCTGATAAAATTTAAACAAATTCTAATTAGTAAATTGTAACTAAATCCAAAGTCAATTTTTAGCAAAAAGTAATAATATACCCATAACCATTATTTATTTGCAACGATATTTTAGTGAGTCAGAATATGTGCTACCATGGGGCAGTCAGATACTCCTTCACTAAAACAAACAATTTTGACCAAACACTATCCTCGGAATAACTCTTATTTCTATTGTCTCCAGAATAACTCTTATTCCTATAGTCGTTTAGTTATCATTTTTGGTCAAGATCTTTACTAATAACTTAGTAATTCATGTAAGTGTGACAGGCCATTTTCAGATCCTATAGAACAGTATGAATTTGCCTCCAAAATAGAAGACAACATTCAAGACAAAACTATAAGACCCTATTCATTTTACTGAAGCCTAGGTTGTTCTGGATCCTATGTTACAACCCTCCGTGGGGATAGCCGTCGCTAAACGACTAGCAAAGGGCCGCTTAAAGCTAACCAGCAGATGCAACATAGGAATCTCACGGTTCAGACTAATGGAGAAGACCGCAGGATATATTGACACATATGCTTCACCCACTTACTATGAACTACTTCCTCTGTTTACCTTGATATTGACTCATACAAAACACTCTTCATAGGGAGGCCACTTCCAGGGTGACATGAAGCGTCATATGAATCTCACGGTGTAAACTATGTGGAGTCGTGGTAGTTGAAATCTATTTAACGTATAAAAGACTTATATTTGAACAACTACCTCTTATTCACCGAAATCTAGATTTAAGCTAAAAAATACTCTCCGTAGGGAAGTCACTTTCAGGGTGACACGAAGTACCACTTAAATCTGGATTGTGAACTCTTAAAGACGTGAGAGCTAAAAATAACGTATCATATATGTTATTAATCTCCCACTGAAGTTTTCTAATAACTCTATCATATAGATGTTATTAAACTACCATTGAAGTGTTCTATTTAGGTATATTTATACTTAGGTTCTTTTTGGCTAATAAAACAACCCTAAGTCTATGTGGTTTATCCAAGTATAACTCTTATAATTGGATTTTAACCTATGATGTCGAGGTGATAAACCATTTTATTACCTTACATCACTCACGTATGCTCATAAAACCAGTTACCAACGCTCAATAATTCGGCCATAATCCCCAGGTAAGAGGTGTTTCGTAAACCGTCAACTTAAGTACCCCTAGCCTTAGACAGGATTATATACCGATTGAGTTTGTAACCTAGGTTTTATAAGTTTTAACAATTAAAACAGGTGAAAAGGAGAGAGAACCCACAAACACAAAAACACCTAAGAGCATACCTAAACATTAACAGAGTGAAAATACTAAGACAACAACCAAAGAAAGATTATTAGATATTTCCTCAGAAATAACAAATATCGGAAAAATAACTGAAAGAAATACAATAATATACAAAGAATGTATAAAAAAAACAGATGGATTACAAAAATATAAGGGAAAACTAATAATAAACCATAATTACTAAAATCTCAAAATCAGTAATGCTCAAAGAAGATACTTAAGAGATAGTTTATATAACAAGCAGATCAAATGGTCATAAAAAGACCAAAAATAAAAAAGATTGAGAACTGAAAATACTGAACTGACAGAACAATAAAATCCTACGACATAGCAATAATGTAAGAGACTAGATACAACAACAATTGCATACATAACAACTCATCAACTCGGGCAGAGATGCAAATAATATGAATTGCAGGAGAAATTCATCTCCAATCAAATAAACATTTTGAGGTGTCTTAGGAAAACTACACACACTGCTAACCAATTAAGGAACAACAAGTGAAATATAACCCACAATACAAATGAAAAGGTAAAAGAGATATCATTGGAATTATAATAAGCATTTATAACCTAGAACAACATCATATAGTTTAAATAAGAATGCTTGAGAATACAAAAAATGACAAATGTTACAATAATATCACTTAAAAAAAAGCGATTACGACTAAATATTGAGATTCGAGAAGAAAAATCTAGTGACCTATCTCAACCAAAATCACATATACCATTTGGAATTAAGTGAAAAACCAGCAATCAATCATATAAAAAAATAAAACAAAGATATAAAGATATTAACATAATAATCTGCAATTACCCAATGAAGATAGAATATACAATACAACATAAAAAAACAACAACATAGAAAAAGCGACAGTTTTAGTTGACGAAATTTATCTTATTAAGAATAAGAACACAAAAAGGAAGTAACAGTCAATATTTATATGTATCACAAAAAAAAAGACACATAAAAGAAGTTGGGTAGGTCGTAAAGCGCATATAAATTAAACATAATTACACAAGGATACTAAAGAAAGCTATGAATTTTAAAATCATAAAATAGAGATCAATTAGCTTGACAAAATATATATATAGATCTATAGACGCAATAATACCTTAAAGTAATAAAAAAACCAACTTATGGTTGAAGAACCAATAAAATAAGATAACAATAAACACTCATTTTAAGATAGCGAATAAAATCAAGAAAAAAAAACATAGATAAATTGCATCCATTTGCCATAAAATTATACTATATATGTGGTACTTAAATGGAACAGACGTATTAAATTAATAAGAGCCTTTATAACATAAAAAAAGGACAAACTAGGAAGCAGAAAGATATTACTTACAAAAAGTCCCTAAACTACACTGAGTAAAAACGAACACTATATTGCCACCAAAAAGAATAACTAAAAGTTATTACTATTAATAAAAGGAAATAAATACCTGTAAAACCATTAAACACAAGCTTGAGTCACTACAAGTTTATATATATAGAAATAGAAAAAAACCAATATTTACAGACCGGATGGGAAAACATTTAAATGCACCAACTAAAAAAAAATAACCGGTTTGAAATACTAACAAGATCACACAAAGTAACAAGAAAAAAGTAGAAATATATAACATAGATTACACCATTTCAAGGTACCCCCACCAAAAATAAAAAAAAGGCCACACCCACCCACACCCTATAATATTTATATATATATTATCAATAAATCACAAAACACACCATTTCATATATAATATTATGGGTTAATTTGTCACACATACGATTCAATAAAATAAAAATGCATTAAAAAATTAAAAAGACAACAAGAGATACATGCTAAAACCATAAATACTGGTAAATGACGATATAAGTTTCAAATTTAAAACACCTTGTATAAAAAAAAAAAGGAAAACAGAAGCTAGTATGCACAACCCTCCCAAACATAAACGACGAGGCATTCTCAACAATCTTGAGAAGAAGCATGATGAAGTAATCAGATAATTATCATACAACAAAATCTTAGTTTAGACCAAGCTGTCTAGCACGACACGTAGAACTGTGTGTAATGACAAAAAAAGAAACTTAATTCTAACTATCCAACCAACTCTTGTTATGAAAAGGACACTGACTACGATCACAACACTCTTGTATGATAAAAAAAAAAAAAAACTTTGTCGTATTACTAAACTGGACATTTTCTCATATTAATTAGCTTACTAAAGCGAAAGGTTTGAATAAGGCTCATTATATATAATCTTCCTTCAGCGAAGGTTTGCATTTATATAACAGATAAACAAAACAACCGCTTTATCTTCCTGAGGATGCAGTAAAAGAAAACGCATCTGTGTTGTTTCTTTGTGGGGGTAGCAACACTACAATTAGAATATACTTATTATGAACGATAATTCCAGGGCTTGTTAGAATTGTTTCAGCGCCAAAACATGGGTGCTGGACAAGAACCCAAATCGTAAAGGTGAACGTTTTAAAATTTCCTTTATGTCCCAAATCTAAGAGCTCATAAAAAAGAGCATATACAAGAAAATGACATTTGCACGATGAGAAATATGTTCAAAAATATAACAAGGCGCAAAAACAAACAAAAAAAGGACAAGGGCCGCGGGGGCCAAAAGTCCCGTTGGAAACCGGGAGGCGTTGGGGGGCGTGTTGGGTTTCCCCGGCGCGCCCCCGCCCCCGGCCCCGGCCGCCAAGAAATAATTAAATTGGTAACTGAGCGTAAAAAACTCATACATAGGAAAGAACCATGTCCAACAAGGTATAATCCTGTTTCTACACTCTCATGACCACAAAAACCCATTCTAACCTGAGTGTGCCAGGGGCTGTGAATTGAGCTAAATTCCATGTTCTATCAATTAGTTATGGAATTCTATGTCCAATACTCCCCACCCTCGATCCGATCAAGGTGTTTTAATATTTTTACCTAATGGCTTTTTAACCTCAACGCGTTTACTCTTTGAAACGTTTCAAAAGTTTAGACTTTTAAGTGCATTAGGTAAATGATGCCCATACCATTGAAATAATCATCTATAAAACTGATGAAAATATTCAAACCCTCCTCTTGCTTTACCACTAAAGAGGCCCACAAAGGTCTGAGTGAATCAGCTCTAGGGGTTCTTTGGCTCTAAAGACCTTTTCCAGAAACAGATCTTTTATCATTTTACCTCAAGACAAGACTCACATGGTTGGTAATGAACTGTCTTCAACTTATTTAGATGATCGGTTCTCTAACCAATCTTTCAATCTATTGAGATTTTGTGACCCAGTCTTTAAGTGCCAAAGATTAGGCATTTTGGAGAAATCCTTCCTCTTCTTATGAAGTTCCCAACAGTTTTAACATAATCTATGTTCAAACAGCTTTGACCTCAGTTGGCTTTAACATGTTCAAGTTATTTTCCAATTTTGCAGAGCAAATTTGTTTATTAACCCATTTTGATAACACTTACCATTTTCCGAAATAAACCTTTATAATTTTTGTTCTAGAAAATAGGAGACAGATGGTTAGATTTCTTTTTATGAAGGATATAATATACATTTTTCAAATAAAATGTACTTATCTGCCTATAAATAACTTCATATCTCCCACTCTTTGGCTGAAACCAATCTCCCGGTCCCTACCCTTAAAGATTGTTTCACTTTTCTGTAACTATCTCTAGAAACTTTGTTTCCCTATGAGATAGTAACATACATGATTAGCGGTACTGAATCACAATTAATCAGATTTTATTCGCTTTTCCCACTAAACATGCTTCGCTAAAAGTAGATTCATAATTTACTTGTTGTCGAATTCAATATTCTCATCTACATAATTCATAATTTTCATATGAGTGGGAATAGAGGACAATCCTCTGTTAAAACTTTTTTAGTATAATCAAACCGCTAGTAATTTGTTTTGTCGATTTTGATTTTTACTGTTATGTAATCTTGAAGTGAATATTCTAGAAATTCGACATGCTGATAAAAATTAAAACAAAATTCTAATTAGTAATTGTAACTAAAAATCCAAAGTCAATTTTTAGCAAAAAAGTATAATATACCCATAACCAATTATTTTATTTGCAAGCGATATTTTACGTGAAGTCCAGAAATATGTGCTACCAGTGGGGCAGTCAGATACTCCTTCACAAAACAAACAATTTTGACCAAACACTACCTCCGGGAATAACTCTTTATTTTCTATTGTCTCCAGAAATAACTCTTATTCCTATAAGTCGTTTAGTTTATCATTTTTTGGTCAAGATCTTTACTAATACTTAGTAATTCATGTAAGTGTGACAGGCCCTATTTTCAGATCCATATAGAACAGTAATGAATTGCTCCAAAATAGAGACAACATTCAAGACAAACTATAAGACCCCTATTCATTTACTGAAGCCTAGGTTGTTCTGGATCCTATGTTTACATACCTCCGTGGGGAGAATAGCGTCGCTAAAACGACTAGCAAAAGGGCCGCTTAAAGCTAACGGCAGCAGATGCAACATAGGAATCTCACGGTTCAGACTAATGGAGAAGACCGCAGGATAATAATTGGACACATATGCTTCACACCACTTACTATGAACTCTTCCTCTGTTACCTTGATATTGACTCATACAAAACACTCTTCATAGGGAGGACCACTTCCAGGGTGACATGAAGCGTCATATGAACTCACGGTGTAAACGATCGTGGAGTGTGCTAGTTTGAAATCTTTTAACGTATAAAAGACTTATATTTGAACAAACTACCTCTTATTCACCGAAATCTCAGATTTAGCTAAAAAATACTCTCCGTAAGGGATGTCACTTTCAGGGTGACACGAGGGGGGGGGGCAGTACACTTAAATCTGGATTGTGAACTCTTAAAGACGTGAGAGCTAAAATAACGTATCATATATGTTATTAATCTCCCACGTGAAGTTTCTAATAACTTCTAATCATATAGATGTTATTAAACTACATTAAGTGTTCTATTAGGTATATTTTATACTTAGGTTCTTTTTGGCTAAAAAACAACACCTAAGTCTTATTGTTTATTCCAAGTTATAACTCTTATAATTTGGGATTTTAACCTATGATGTCGAGGTGATAAACCATTTTATTACTTACAGTCACTCACGTATGCTCATAAAACCAGTTACCAACGCTAATAATTCGGCCATAATCCCCAGGTAAAGGTGTTTCGTAAACCGTCAATCTTAAGTACCCCTAGCCTTAGCACAGGATTAATATACGATTGAGTTTGTAACCTGGTTTTATCAAGTTTTAACAATTAAAGCAGGTGGTCAACCTACGTGAGAATGCAGCTGTTGTTTATGGATTTTAAATGTCTAACCCAATTTTATAAACAAATTATAAAACTTTAGACATGCTATACACCACACATACATGAGGCCATATCACATTTAATATACATTTATATTAATACGAGAACACCTAACATGCATACTATACATTATAACAATTATAACATACTTCAATGCATGTTACATGCCTTCCTATGGTGGGA